>NC_056623.2:78804715-79137840 GCF_002870075.4 Lactuca sativa | reverse complement strand
TATATATATATATATAGGGGAGAGTTCAATTGAGAAAAAAAAGGTTGAGAATGGGGGAATCATTCTCAGCTAAGCATTTATTTTTGCCGCAAAAGCCTCCAACGTACCGGCGGAAATGGGAAACAAATGCACATGTGTTTTCCAACATAACATATTTTCTTTAAACTATGCTAATCATTACCTTAATATATACAAAAACATAGATTTTTTTGTTTTTTTTTTAATTTTTATAAGCTATTTTTATCAAAAAATGATTTTAAATATACCAAAATTCATGATTTTTTATTCTCTACAAATAGACATCCATATTGATATAGTTTTAAGATAAAATAAAAAAAATTATATTTTCAGCTATCGTTATTCATAAATGAATAACAATGCATCAGGTTTTATTACAGTACATTCGTTACTCACTTATGAATAAAAAGTATGATTTTTTTTTTTTACAATTTAATTATCATTCATATATGAATATAGCATATAATAAACATAGTATATTCATATTTTAATATTGGACGATGAATTCACTTGTGAATATTAACATAGTATATTCATTTGTGAATATTAGATGATGTATTCACTTATGAGTATTAAATGATATTTCATATGTGAATATTACATAGTATTACATTGTATATCACATGTGAATATTATAGAGTATATTCACTTGTGAATATTAGATGATATATTCACTTATGAATATTACACAGTATATTCACATATGGATATTACAAGGTATATTCACTTATGAATATTGAAGGTATTTTGACAAATATATATAATTTTTATATGTTATTCACATATGAATAACATACAGACTTGCATATTTGTTTTGTGTTTTTAATAATCATATACTGATTCAGGTGAGAAAACATATTCATATGTGAATATAACGTGCTAATTTAGTTTATGCATTTCATCAAACAGTTAGAGTCCAAACAAGTAAACTATTTTAAAAATGTTAAAAACATCAAGTTATCAATTCCAAATCATCATATACTTCCGATTTCGACTTCAGATGCGACATCCTATCTCTGATCGATTTCTGAATTTGATTTTGATTTTCGAAAATCCGATTGGGAACCTGTGATTACCGATTCTAAGTCCCTCAATGTCGACTGTGACTGCGAGTCCAGAACTCCGATTCCAATTTCATGAACAGCGAAGAAATTCCGGTTTAGTTGAAGAAATCTGGATGATTATTGAAGGTTGAAGGAAAAATTTTGATGATGAACGAACAGTTATCGAATTCTCTATAGTTACGTATTTGAGATTGAAGGTTATTATGATATTTACAAGTTTGTCACCGTGTCTTTTATGCTTAGATTAAATGAGTGGCTAAGAATGATTCCCCCATTCTCAACATTTTTTATTTTCTCAATTGAACCCACCTCTCTCTCTCTCTCTCTCTCTCTCTCTCTCTCTCTCTCTCTCTCTCTCTCTCTCTCTCTCTCTCTCTCTCTCTATATATATATATATATATATATATATATATATATATATATATATATATATATATATATATATATATATATATATATATATATATATATATATATATATATATATATATATATATATATATATATCATGACTAAATGACTCCCCCATATGATGGGCCTTGCGTTGAATTCGGTGATGACCGTTCAATGACAACGTTTACTATTTATACATCATTCTAAAATTGTGAGTCTTCAAAATTAAATGGACACGTGTTGGATAATCTTAGAAGAATAAGATATAAATTTAATATTTACTAGGTTAATATAGTTGAACGATGGATTATCAAGGTTGAAGCCCGTATAATTTGAAGGGGCCCTAATTTGAATTTCGGTCAATATCTTCTTGAAATGTTTCATACCAAGCTATGATCATCATGATTCTTGTGAGTATTTCTAAACGATGGTGTCATGTATAGAGTTACTTGTGATTTTATGGCGTAAAATTATTGTCTTATGTGTACCGTGTCAAATAACTTTTAGATTCTTTTTATCGGTGGTTATAAATACAGTTTTCATGATGGAATACAAAAAATTATAGTAACCTGAAAAATTATCTTGATAAATAATATGTATTTGTGCCTAAGAATAATCATTCAATCACCATAAAATAATTAATATTGGAATTCTTATCACTTCTAAAATTTGCATATGTACATGTTTACATTATCAATACAAATATTTAAATAATGTTGAATTGTAGTTGATTTTATAAATTTGATGTAAAAATCGACTCCACCCACTCCCCATACATGATACATCACTATTTGAGTTGATATTTACCATAAATGCATGTTTGCATTAATAAATTATTTATTAGAGCATGCCGGTGAACGTCCATGATGTCGCCTTGCAAATGGTTGTGGGTTCTTTATCTACCCTAAATTTTATCTTTTATTATTAATGAATTCCCACGCAAGAATATAAGTATGTAGAAAATATTAACTATTAACAAATTATTATTTAATATTTTTATTTGAAATCCAATATTAATAGTAAAACAAATATTTAGTTAACATATTAATTTTATTAAATATTATAGTTTTAACTCACTGGTATGTACATTATTAATTAATAATTTTATAGACCATTGAAAACTATGTAAAATATATATAAACCCATGATGATTTATATGTAACAAAAAAATTATGAAACATAAATACTACAACTTTTAATAATATAAAAACACTAAAACATCGATCATAAAATTTGTATCGAAAATAATTAAAAAAAATTACAACTCATACAAAAAATTTACAAAAATCAATATACATTTTATATATAGAAACACTATTATCCCAAAATTCAACAAAACTAAAAACTAAAAAAAAAAAAAAAAAAAAAAAAAAAAAAAAAAAAAAAAAATTGGACTCTTCATATTTGAATTACAAATATGCTCCAACATATGAATGTTTTTTGTGAGCAAAAATTACTTATATACTATTAATATAAGTTACAAAGTTTATAAATGAAAGAAAAACATAATTAGTCATTACTATCTAATAACCATAAGTTAAAAAATATCTTGAGTTGTAAGTACTAAGTATGTATAAATTAGAAAACTATTGAATTATAATAGGAATATCAAATTAATATGGTGTTTGGAAATATGTCTCTGTTATTAAATAACATGAATAAATTTTAAATAATAAAAGTTTGGAATAGGCAAAATATTTGCAAATTAGGTTTTGGATCTACGAAACCAAAGAGATGATTGCATCAAAAAAAACCTGTATAAATGTTTCTTTATATAATGGTTCAATAATAAAAAATAATAAAAAGAAATTATTCGAATAAGCAAAATTGAAGTAGTTCATTTTCATAAGTTAGAGCATCTTCGATATATAACTTATTAATATTTTATCAACTATTGAATACCATTGGATTTAAAATTTTAGTTAGCTAGTATTCGTAAACAATTGAATATTTTCTAACCATTTATATCTATTATAACATTTGATATAATTTGTCGTCTTATGACATTATCATTTTATAGCTTTTGGTTATATTTTATATTTATATTTTAATTATTTCTTGAATAATTAATTTAATATATTATATAAACAAAATAAATAATCAATATTAATAAAAATATATATTTAAAAAATATTTCTAACTCAATCAAAATGACATATCGAATGAGGGTACCTTATAAAATATATCAAGTAGTTTAGATGAATGTATATTATTTAAAAAAAAAAAAAACTAATTACATTAAAGAATAATTTAAGAGTAATTATTTTGTTATGAGAGAGCCACTATTTCTCTAATACCCTTACAATATTATTACTCCAAACATACTACATGCATATTCATAAACATATTTTACATATATGGTCTTATTATAAAAGACTGGATACAAACCGACTAACGAGGTTTTTACAAAATTTTATATATTACATAACTTCCCAGGAATTTATACACTAAGTACAAAAGTGATAATATTAATTATTCTACATCTTCTTACCGAACATAACTATACCGGATGTTTATCACCTGCAATAATTAAACATTGAGAGGGATAAGCAGGTGACACTTAGTGAGTTCAATAACAGTTACAATATAACGTTATATCATATACATATCAATATGACAAAAGCAAAGAGGGACAAAGAACAACAAATGAATAATTGTATCATATGACAGGTTTTCCATATCAACCAATGATTTGATTCAAATATTTACGATCAATGAGACACAACGATTTCAACTTGATATACTTCAAAAAAAAAAAACTTTAGTCCAAGTTGCATAGAAAATAAACGATTTCTGAGTTAACATTTTGCTAGCAATTTACAGGCTTTCAGCCCTACCTAGCCTTTTGCTAATGCCAAAGTGATGCTTAGTCATTCACTTCATGGTCAAAGGCTACATACCAATACCAAAATGATGTTTAGTCATTCAGTTCATTGTGAAAGGTATACCTTCATTATCATAATAACACGGGAAAACACATTGCAAATATAACACCTAACATACAATTGTCCCAATATTGAACTCACCTGAAATAATTGAATGGTAAAATGATAATTTGGGCAGCACTTCGTTTCTAGATATGACTTTCTTTGACGAAACCGGGGATTTTAGTTTAAAACTGGGCTTTGTACGGGCAGAATTTCAACTTGAAAAGATTATTTTCTTGGGTCTTTGGTGCATCGGGACTTGCTTCGGGTGTCGGGGATGTTTCCAAGGCTTCGGGGGGTGTTAAGGTAATTTGAGAGATGAAAGAGGGTGTAAAGTGTAAATTTTGTAACCTTAAATGGAGCAGCCTCGCATCCTATTTATAGGGGACCGAAGCACCTAATTACGTTGGGCGTCATTCCTTAGTACGCGGGGCATAGTGCCTCGCATATCTTTTCGATAGGCGTACGAAGTGGATCAGCTTGGACGCATCAACGCTATGACTTATGGCACTCATATGAAGGAGCAGGGAGGGTGAAGGACTCTAGAGCACTTGCATGAGTACGTTGGGCGTACACCTTCGGACCAACCTCGAAGTTTGTGCCCAAAACTTCCAAAATTCATAACTTTCGCATATTAACTCCGTTTTTGACGTTCTTTATATCCATGCGTAGGTGAAATTATGCTCTACAACTTTCATTTAGACTCCGTCGACTAATTTTGACTTCATTTTTAAAGTTATATTTTTAACAGGTCGGGACAGGAAAAGTCCGTTAAAAATTCATAACTTCTTCATCCGACGTCTGTTTTCGTCTGTCTTCTTACTATTGTACTACTATTGACGAGGTCTTTTTATCTCTTTTAAGTTGTGTCGGCTAAAAATCACTCGATCTTTATTTTAAGTTTCGGGTTGTGTACTACTATGTCGAATCTTAGAAAAATCATAACTTCCTCATGCAAAGTTAGATTTTGACGTTCTTTTTATGAAAGTTCTCGGTTTAACGAATACTATGACTTTCATTTAAATTACAAAGGCTAAAACATAGTTTATCGTAAACTCACTTTTTACGTCATATGGCGTCGTGTCGGTTCTGTCGTCAAACTTCAATAAGTCATAACTTCTTCGTTATAACTCGGATTTCGATGAGGTTTTCGCCTAAACGTTTCTAACGAGATAATTTACAACTTTCAATAACATTATTTTTTTACTTATTTCCAACTTAAATTTTACATTTTTGTTAATTTCAATATTTGACTTTTGATTGGAATCTCATAAGACTTCCAATACTTCCCGGATGATTATAAACATAGTTTTACTTCAATCTCATAAAACTATCTTGTTAGAACTGAACGCTCAAATTCACATATTATTTAATAATATTTACTTTTAAGCTATCAAGCTTACAAAACACGATAATTATACAAGGTTATTAACGTGTATGTTACAAATACCTCCTCCTTTTGAGGATTTCGTCCCCGAAATTACAACGATTTAAACAAATGGGGATATTTCGCTCTTATCCCATTCTTATTTTCCCATGTATAATTTGGGCCTCGATGGTGTTTTCACTTGACCAGCACCAACTCCACTTCTTTATTACATAATTCAGTTGTTCTTTCATTTACGATCTCTTCAGGATCTTCTACATATCTTAATTTATTATCCAGTTTCACCTCGAATAACGAAACTGTTTCATCATATTTTTGGATTAGAGTCTAGGCCCGTAACTATATTTGGTAAGTACTTGACCCGGTTGTGCATGGTCCTTTTGCGTTGCCTTCACCATAGCAACTTGACAGGGTGATTTATGGAGAGAGAGAGAAGATATTATGGTTTATTAATATATTATAAGAATAATATATTTGATTGGTTTTGGCCATATGAACATTCCTATGTGCACATGCAAACCCTAATGCTTGGATCTAGGTTTCTCTAATTAAACATGCATTGAATCCAAGACTTATAATAGCTAATAGAGTATAAGAACAATACAAAATCAAATTTAGAAGTATACCTAGAAACACTTGTTTGATCTTCTTGTTCTTGGAGCTTTAGAGTCACAAATGTCACTCCTCTAATGGCTTAAAAACACCAACTAGCAAGAGGATGATTTGAGAGAGAGGAGACGGAAGAAATCGGCCAGGGTTTCTTTGCTTTAGCAGAGGTGCCGATTTCCCTTGCCCCAAGGGTCTATTTATACTTGTAAGGCTCCTAGGGTTTCACCCTTAAACCCTAGTAGGATAATCTTTACTCAAAGCAATCCAAATCCTTTCCATGATAAGCTCTTGGACGATTTGTGGCTTATCATAAGCCCTAGAAATCGTCCAACCCTATCCAATAAGGATTTACAACCCAAAGTGTAACTATCAAACAATTGACAGTTTATACCCTCTTACTTAATTAATCTCTTTAAGTCACCAAATTAATTCTAATTAATTTATGACTTATATTAATCAAATAATAATATTATTATTCCTTATATTGTTCTCATAATATATTAATAATATTTATTCTCTCATAATAAATCATCCTGTCAAGTTGCTATGGCGAAGGCAACCCAAAAGGACCATGCACAATCGGGTCAAATACTTGCCTAATATAGTTGCAGCCTTAGACACTATTCCAACAGTCTCCCACTTGGATAAGTCTAGTAACTATATGCATAAGTACAATTCTATTTGCAATCGTAGCTCTTAAAGACGCTGTCAAACTCTGATCTAATCAATCTTGTCCTTTAGATAAGGGATCGTGCAGTCCTCTGTTAGATATCATGCTAACAATTCTATGGAATAATTTGTCTAGCATTTGGTTTCTCGATCTCCGATTTATTCAACATAGAACTTAATCGAACACATCAATTCAGTTCTGACCGGGCCCGACACATAAGTCAAATCAAATCATCGAGCGGCCGAGATATCACTTTTACTCTCATGGGATAAAAGTTACAGATAAACTTCGACTTATATGCGAGTACTTATTCATTAATCAACTATACACAACAATGCGTTTTATAACACCGAGTTACTGATGCGTTTTCGCATTATCAATGTACAACCAATTAACAAATAACAAACCATATATCTAGGTTTTAAGACTATATGATATTATCGTCTTGCGTTCACCCTTTTATATCAAATTCCATAAGGTGATTCCAGCAAGCGCGGGTTTGTTCCAATGCTCAAAACCAGTTCATAAGCACTCATGAACGTTGCAGCAACCCTTTGCTATGTCTAATACCATTTAGACAATCTACACACCGATTCATGACAATCTTCATTCATATCTACTTCCAACATATGAACGATTGTGTACAATTTGAATAATTCGATTATCCTTAATAAACTCAATTATTCTGGAAGTCAAAACATGAAAAATTGAAACAATAGTTAAATAATTAACACAAGACAGTAACATTACTCATAAATAGTACTCCTTTATTTAATCATCAAATGTTAATTACATTTATTTATTACATGTTTCTACTACTATCTAATCTATGCTAATATCATCCTTCAGCCCAATACTCCTAGCATGCTGCAAGTGCTTAACCCTACTCAGTCCCTTCGTAAGCAGATCTGCTGGGTTATCTTCTGATGATATCCTCTTCACTACGAGTTGTCCTTCTTCTACACGATGTCTAATAAAGTGATATTTTATGTCGATATGTCGAGATCTACCATGATCCCTTGGTTCCTTGGTCAAGGCAACCGCTCCTTCATTATCACAGAAAATTTCCATGGGCTCCATTATGGCAGGTACAACTCCAAGATCACCGATGAAGTTCTTCAACCATATTGCCTCCTTCGACGCTTCGCTCGCTGCAATGTACTCTGATTCGCACGTTGAATCAGCTACGGTTTCCTGCTTGGAACTTTTCCAAGTTACTGCTCCTCCATTTAGGGTAAAGACCCAGCCCGACTGCGAACGGTAGTTGTCCTTGTCGGTCTGAAAGCTGGCGTCACTATCCCCTCGCACTTTCAAGTCATCACTCCCTCCGAGGACTAAGAACCATTCCTTCGTCCTCCGAAGGTACTTAAGGATATTCTTAACCGCAATCCAATGGGCTCTGCCAGGGTTCCCTTGATATCTACTAACCATGCTCAAAGCAAAGGCTACATCAGGGCGAGTACAAGTCATAGCATACATGATTGAGCCAACTGCGGAATCGTATGGTACTCTGCTCATTTATGCTATTTCAGCTTCGGTACTCGGACTTTGAGTCTTACTCAACTTGGCATTACTTTGTATCGGTAATTCTCCCTTCTTCAAGTTTTCCATACTAAAACGTTTTAGTACCTTCTCTAAGTAAGTGTTCTGACTAAGTCCTATTAGTCTCTTACTTCTTTCTCTTACTATCCTTATTCCCAAAATATAAGAAGCCTCTCCGAGGTCCTTCATAGCGAAGCACTTCCCGAGCCAGGACTTAACCTCCTGCAGAGTCGGGACGTCGTTTCCTATGAGTAATATGTCATCGACATATAGAACGAGGAAGCTTACTATACTCCCACTGGCTTTGACATATACACAGAATTCATCTTCGCTTCGTACAAATCCAAACTCTTTGACTTTTTCACCGAAGCAAAGATTCCATCTGCGAGACGCTTGCTTAAGTCCATAAATGGACTTCTCAAGCTTACACACTCTATTTGGATGCTTCGGATCAATAAAACCCTCCGGCTGAGCCATGTAAACATCCTCAGCCAACTTCCCATTAAGGAAAGCAGTTTTGACATCCATTTGCCAAATCTCATAATCATGAAATGCGACAATTGCTAGCATCACTCTAATAGATTTTATCTTCGCAACTGGTGAGAAGGTCTCATCATAGTCAACTCCTGGAGTTTGAGTAAATCCCTTCGCAACCAATCGCGCCTTATACGTGTGTACTTTTCCATCCACGTCGGTCTTCTTCTTGAAGATCCATTTGCACCCAACGGTCTTACGTCCGGGCACATTATCAACCAAATTCCAAACTTGGTTATCATGCATGGATTGGATCTCGCTATTCATTTCCTCTTTCCATTTCGCAGACTCCGGGCCTGCCATGGCTTCCTTATGGCTATTAGGTTAATCAAGGTTTATTAGTGTACCATCACTAATATACGTGTCCCCTACGGTAGTAATATGAAAGCCATAAAACTGGGGTTGAACTCTAACTCTTTCGGAACGTCTAAGAGGTGAGGATTCGTCAATCGGTTCAACCGGAGTTTCCTCCTCGGGTTGAGTGCCAGCGGTAGAGGTTCTTTCATCTATCGAATCTTGAATCTCTTCAAGCTCGATTTGCCTCCCACTGTCTCCTTGGCTTATGAGTTCTCGTTCTCGGAAAACTCCTCTCCTCGCAACGAAGACAACATTGTCCTTCGGTCTATAGAAGAGATATCCACAAGATTTCTGCGGGTAGCCGATGAAAATACATCGCTCATTACGAGGTTCGAGCTTGTCGTGAGTATCTCGTCTTACGAAGGCCTCACAACCCCAAACCTTGATATGTGCCAACGAGGGAGCTTTCCCTGTCCACATCTCGTGAGGTGTTTTGGCAAACTTCTTAGTAGGGAATCGGTTAAGGATATGGGCGGCAGTCTCTAAGGCATACCTCCAAAAAGAGATTGATAGTGAAGCACGACTCATCATAGAGCGAACCATGTCCAACATGGTTCGATTACGCCTTTCTGCCACACCATTCAATTGTGGTGTCCTAGGTGGCGTCAATTGTGAAACTATTCCACACTCCTTGAGATAATCGTGGAACTCAAGACTTAGGTACTCTCCTCCTCGATCGGATCGAAGCATCTTGATTTTCCTGCCTAATTGATTCTCCACTTCATTCTTGAAATCTTTGAACTTTTCAAAAGTTTATGACTTTTGCTTGATTAAGTAGATATACCCATATCTACTATAGTCATCGGTAAAAGTCACATAGAAGCAGTTCCCATCCTTCGTGGTTGATCTAAACGGTCCACAAACATCGGTATGTATTAGGTCCAATAGACCCTCACCCCTTTCACACGTACTTGTGAAGGGTGACTTAGTCATATTTCCAAGTAAACAAGACTCGCACGTGTCATCTTCCCTAAGGTCGAATGACTCCAACACTCCATCCTTTTGGAGTTGGGCTATGCGCTTCTTGTTGACATGTCCAAGACGACAATGCCACAAGGATGCTCTATCCATACTATTGGAAGAATCCATGCATAAAACATCATTTCCTAAGTTATCTACAATCATAACGGTTTCATAAATTCCATTACATGCTATAGCTTCAAAATAAAAGACACCATTTAGATAAGCCAAAATAGAACCATTCTCATTATTAAAAGAAAATCTAAAACCTTGTCTAAACAAACCATGAAATGAAATGATGTTTCTAGCCATTTTTGGCGAATAGCAACAATTGTTCAAATCTAAAGATAAACCATTACTAAGCACTAAAGAATATACTCCAATCTTGGTCACATGCGACGATCTTATGTTCCCCATGATTAGATTTATTCTTCCAGCCTCCACATCCCTATTTTTCTTAGTCCCTGCACATTAGAACAAATGTGGTAACCACAACCGGTATCAAGAACCCAAGAAATAGCATGAGATGAATCGTTAGATTTAATTGTGTATATACCTGCGAAAGATGGCTTGATCTTTCCTTCCTTGATGGCTTGCAAGTACTCTGGGCAGCTTCTCTTCCAATGTCCTATCTTGTGGCAGTGGTGGCATTCAGCCTCCTTTGGGTTAGGGCAGGGTTTAGCAGGATCAACTTTGGTCCCACTACAAGAGGCACCATCTCGGGACTTAACCTTGCGATGGTTTTTAGATGAAGCCTTCCTCTTCTTTCCACCTCCTTGTCCAATAGCCAACACAGGAGCAGCGGGTGGATTGGCAGTTGGTGCAACAGACTTGTCCTTGAAGTTGCTCTCAGCGACCCTCAAGAGACCTTGGAGCTTGCTTAGGGTGACCTCTTCTTTGTTCATGTGGTAGGTCATCCTAAATTGATTGTAACTTGGAGGCAAAGAGTGAAGCACCATGTCGATCGCCAAGTCTTCCCCAAAGTCAACATTCAACTTGCGAAGACGGTCGACATACCTTTGCATCTTTTGCAGGTGCACGGTAAGAGAATCTCCATGACCCATTTTAGCGGAAATCATGTTGGTGAAAATCTCATAACGCTCTTGTCTCGCGTTTTGGTGGTATCTCTCCAACAAGTCTTGGTGCATCTCGTACGGGTACATGTCCTCATAGGACATTTGGAATTCGGAGTTCATAGTGGCTATCATGATGCAATGTACCTTCGTTGCATCACGCTCGTGAGTTTCAAAAGCGGTCATTTCAGCCGGAGTAGTGATTTCAGGGTTGATCTTCTCGAGCTTCTCAACGAGGACATACTCCTTGTCCTCATAGCGAGCAATAGTGCGAATGTATCTTATCCATTCGCTAAAGTTCGTCCCATCGAAAGTGACCTTTTGACAAAGACTCATCAATGTGAATGAACTAGCAGCAGCGTTGTTTGCGTTCGACATCTACAAATAGAAAGGACAAAGATAGATTAGAATATGAATCCCTAATTATCACCCAATAAGAAAATTAGGGCTAGGATCCAACAACAATATTTACATATTAGAAAAGGGATGCCGTAATTTAACATGCAAACAATTTGAAGGTAAGTGAATGACGATTCACTAATTCCGCACCACAAAACATAACCTTAAGTTCTAAATGTATTGAGAATTACTAGTTTTGGATGAAATTCATTGAAACTTTTCAATGGCATGTTTAAATCTCGATTTGCCCCTCTTGTTTGTGACTGGGATACCGAGGATCACAAATCAGGTGTGAATTACCATGCAAATTTACATGGTGCCTTCATTGTAACGATCACCTATTCGATGTGCCGGTAAACCAAACACGCTCCATTGAACTATGATAAACAATGAATCACCCTTTGCTACCTTTTCTTAGAACCAATTAGTGTGCCGGTAAACCACACACGCTCCACTAACTTCTTAGCAAGGGTGCAAAGTGTAATTTCATGGGATTGCATCAATTCACTTTTCCTAAAGTAACTAAGATTTGGGAAATTTTTGAAAAACATTTAGTTACTTTGTATTTCATATTATACTTTTAATGACAGATGAGGTTGTCCTATCCTACCCATTCGGCTAACGACCCTCCACCGATCAAGCAAGCGGTGGGTGTGAGTGTACACCCATTAAGCGTCATTTTATAGGCAACAACTTTATACCCACCTTATAGATCGGCTTCGTGAATGAGGCCTACTAACGGTAAGGCTAGCATTTTAGTTATACATATATATATATATATATATATATATATATATATATATATATATATATATATATATATATATATATATATATATATATATATATTAATCTTGTAATATTATATTAGTATAGGGTTGTATCTTAAACTTGTAAAATTCTAGGGTTTGAAATTTAAATTGTCTAAATTAGAACTTTTAATCACAAAACATAAATTTCAAAACTTGAGGGCAAGTTTTAAATATTTAAAACATGGAGGATCAAATAACAAATAATCTTAATTAACAATTAATTCCATAATTATCCATATTTGATTTATTTAATGATTTCTTGCAAAATAATTTACCAATTTAATCAAAATAATTAATTAATTATCACATAAGGAAATTAAATATTTTATTAATTGATAAATATCTTTAATTAGATCAAGATTATAGTCATATATATCAAAAAATCGGATTAGGGTTGATCTAATATGATAAAGGCAAGTTTCCATAAGATAAATATCAAAAAATCTCGAATTTGGCCCTTCCTGACGCTCGGACTCGCCGAGTTCCCAACTGGACTCGCCAAGTCAGGCCAACTCGCCGAGTCCACAATGGGACTCGCCGAGTTCATGACTCAGAAACACAAAATTCGAATTTTGCAAGCAAGAAACAAACAATCATGCATCAATTTAATAGAAACCAAGCTAGTCTCTGATACCACTGATGGGTTTTGGCCATATGAACATTCCTATGTGCACATGCAAACCATAATGCTTGGATCTAGGTTTCTCTAATTAAACATGCATTGAATCCAAGACTTCTAATAGCCATGGTTGCAAAAATCGCTAATCGGCCGCTAATCGGTGGACTAGCGATTAGGGATTAATCGGCTAGACGGGGATTAATCGGGAGATTAATCGGGGACCATTAATTATTAAGAAAATTATTCAAAAAATTATAAATCTAATATTAACCCTACAAAAAAAGTGATTAATCGGTGATTAGGTCCGATTAGGGCGGATTAGGTCCGACTTTGACCTGCGTTGACCAAACCTGATTAGGTCCGATTAAGTCCGATTAGGTCCGATTAGGTCCGATTAATTCCGAATTTGACCTGTATTGACCAAACCCGATTATAGTGACCGATTAGCAATAAATCTCATCGGTGGAGGTCCGATTAGCGATTAATCGCCGATTAATCGGCCAATTAGGCCAATTTCTGCAACACTGCTAATAGATAATAGAGTATAAGAACAATACAAAATCAAATTTAGAAGTATACCTTGAAACACTTGTTTGATCTTCTTGTTCTTGGAGCTTTATAGTCACAAATGGCACTCCTCTAATGGCTTACAAACACCAACTAGCAAGAGGATGATTTGAGAGAGAGGAGAGGGAAGAAATCGGCTGGGGTTTCTTTGCTTTAGCAGAGGTGCCGATTTCCCTTGCCCCAAGGGTCTATTTATACTTGTAAGGCTCCTAGGGTTTCACCCTTAAACCCTAGTAGGATAATCTTTACTCAAAGCAATCCAAATCCTTTCCATGATAAGCTCTTGGACGATTTGTGGCTTATCATAAGCCCTAGAAATCATCCAACCCTATCCAAGAAGGATTTACAACCCAAAGTGTAACTATCAAACAATTGACAGTTTATACCCTCTTACTTAATTAATCTCTTTAACTCAGCAAATTAATTCTAATTAATTTATGACTTATATTAATAAAATAACAATATTATTATTCCTTATATTATTCTCATAATATATTAATAATATTTATTCTCTCACAATAAATCATCCTGTCAAGTTGCTATGGCGAAGGCAACCCAAAAGGACCATGCACAATCGGGTCAAATACTTGCCTAATATAGTTGCAGCCTTAGACACTATTCCAACAATATTAAGAGAGAAATCATATTACTTAATTAATATTAATCATAAATTAATTAGGAATTAATTTGGTGACTAAAAGAGATTAATTGAATAAAGGGGACTTAAACTATCAAATGTGTGATAGTGGAATTTTGGGCTGGGAAACCTAATGGATCAAGTGGTGAACAAAATTATGATGAGAGCTCATCATATTTTCGTCCATGGCCTTATTCCAGAAGGTTCCATGGGCTGCTTAGGGTTTAAGCTGTCCATGAGAGTTTTGACTGAAACCCTAGCTTCTCATAGTATAAATAAGATCCCAAGGATATAGAAATTGACCACTTGCTTTTGAAGAACCCTAAAGCCGATTTTGTGTGCCTCCTCCCTCTCTCATAAACTATCCTCTTGCTAGTTGGTGTTTGTAAGCCATTAGAGGATTTACACTTGTGACTCTAAGCTCAAGGAAGAAGAAAGATCAAGAGTTCTTGAAGAGGTAATCATCTAGATCTCATTAGTTATATTAGTTTTGTAATATGTATGCTAGATCTAGGGTTTCAAATCTTGGATGAATTGCATGTACAACAGAGAAACCTAGATCCAAGTAAATAGGGTTTGCATGTGCACATAGGAATGTTCTTTTGTGTCAAACCCGTCAGTGGTATCAAAGCTATGTCTGGTTTCAATTCTATTTGATGCTATATGTTTTGATCTTGCTTGAAAAAATCGTTTTTTGTGCAATCTGCTTGACTGACTCGGCGAGTCCCATTGTGGACTCGACGAGTAGGATGAACTCGACAAGTCCATAAGGGGACTCGGCGAGTCGAAGCGTTAGACAGAGGATATTTCGGGATTTATTGTTGTTTTGATGAAGGATAATTACTAAAATCATTTTCTTATAATAAAATCTGAATTTTATTGTTTCCATGTGATTATCCTTACCAAAACAAAAGATAATTTCTAATTATTTGAATAATAATTTCCTTATATCATAAAAGTTGATTATTTAAATTAATTTGGTAAATTATCTTGATTAGGTCAAATTTAGATAACCATTAAATTAATTGTTTTAATTTAAAATTATTTGCTATTTGATCCTTTGTGTTTTGAAAAGTTCAAAACTTGTCCTCAAGTGCTGAAATTTAAATTTTGTGATTAAAATGTTTAACTTGAACTATTTAAATTTCAAACCCTAGACTTTTACAAGTTTAAAATTCAACCTTATACTTTATAATATTATAAGATTAATATGTATATATGTATAACCTAAAATGCTAGTCTTACCGTTAGTATGCCTCATTCACAAAGACGATCTATAAGGGGGGTATAAGGTTATGGCCTATAAATTGGCCGTTTAATGGGTGTCCACTCTCACCCACTGCTTCCTTGACTGGCGGAGGGTATCAAGGCGGAGGTTCGTTACCCGAACGGGTAGGATAGGGAAACCCGTTCTCATTAATAAGTATAATGAATTATTAAAGTAACTAAATTTTTATACAAAAAATTCCCAATCTTAGTTACTTTAGGCAAAGTGAATTGATGCAATTCTATGAAAGTACACTTTGTACCCTTGCCAAGACGTTAGTGGAGCGTATGTGGTTAACTGGCACACTAATTGGGTCTAAGCAAAGGTAGCAAAGGGTGACTCAATGTTTGTCATAGTTCGATGGAGCGTGTGAGGTTAACCGACACATCAAATAGGTGACTGTAACAATGAGGGCACCATGTACATTTGCATGGTTATTCACACTCGCTTTGTGATCCTCGGCATCCCAATCACAATCTTGAGGGGTATATCGAGATTTAAACATGCCATTTAAAAGTTCAATGAATCTCAAAAGATCTAGGGATTTTCAATACAGTTAAAACCTAATCTTCTTTTCGTTTTTCATGATGGAGATTTAGTGAATCGTCATCCACTTACCTTCAAATTATTTACTTGTTAGATTAAGACATCCCTCTTCTATTATGTAAATAATGTTGTTGGATCATAGCCCTAATTTCTCATTTGGGTGTTTAATTAGGGATTCATTTCTAATCAAACTTTGTTCTTTCTCTTTTTCAAATGTCGAACATGAACAACAACAACGCTTCTGACTCGAGTTCCTCCAGCTCTTTCTCACTTATGAACTTGTGTGGGAGGGTGATATTCGATGGAAAAAAATTCAACGATTGGATCCGTAACATAAGGATGGTCACCCGTTACAAGCAAAAAGAGTATGTCCTTGATAAGGAGCTGAAAGAGATTGACATGAACACTGCTACTCCCGAAGAGATCACTTCCTTTGAGGCCCACGAGTGTGATGCCATGAAAGTCCATTGCATCATGCTAGCGACAATGACTTCCAAACTCCAAAAGTCCTATGAGGACATGTATCCCTATGAGATGCATCAAGACTTGCTAGACCGGTACCACCAAAGTGCGAGGCAAGAGAGGTATGCGATCATCACATCGATGATCATTACCCGAATGGGTAGTGGTGAGTCACTTACCGCTCATCTGCAAAAGATGTAGAGATATGTTGATTGCCTGCTAAAGTTGAATGTTAATTTAGATGAAGAGCTAGCGATTGACATCATCCTTCACTCCCTGCCTCCCTGCTACAACCAGTTCCGCATTACCTACTGTATGAATAAGGAAGAGTTCACCTTGAGCAAGCTTCAAGGCTGCTTAGGACTGCTGAGAGCAATCTTAAGGATATGTCTGTTCCATCATCTCCCGCTCCAACCATTGCCCCTGTCCTGGCTATTGGGCAAGGGAAGGCTAAGAAGAGGAAGTCTCCCTCAAAGAGCCACCACAAGGATAAATCCCAAGACGATACTTCTTTTAGTGGAACCAAAGTTAGTTCTCTTAAACCCAACTCTAACCCAAAAGAGGCAGAGTGCCACTACTGCCACAAAATAGGGTATTGGAAGAGAGGTTGCCCAGAATATCTGCAGGCCATCAAGGTGTTGGATTAATGTCTAAGTCCATAACTATATTTGGTATGTACTTGACCCGACCCGGCATGGTCCATTTGGGTTGCACTTCACCGACACAATTTATATGGATAATCTTTTGAGAATAGTATGTTTATGATTAATATTAATATATTATAAGTTCTAATATATTAATATGGAATCATATTATTTAATTAGTATTGATCAAGAATTAATTTATAATTAATTAAGTGATCAAAAGGAACTAATTAAATATGGACTCTTATATATATGGAATGGGCCAAGTTCATTTAGGTTGGGCTAAGCTTTCATGGATAGTCCATGGAGTGTTTAACCCATGGATCCTAGGAAATGAAAGGTCATGGGTATTAGGGTTTAACCCTAATCCTCCATACTATATAAAGATGTCTTTGGTTGGTGAAATTGGCACTAGTGTGGATACACTAAAGAAGGGCTAGCCAATTTCACTAGAGAGAACCAAGTAATCATATTCTCTAAAGTATTCCAAGGTGTCTTGGTGATTTGTGATTCCACTTGAGGCTTCCACACTATTGGGGCTAAGCTCTTAAAGCTTGAAGACATCAAGCTACATCAAGAGGTATGTATTCTATCTTGTTACATTCATAGTTTTTGTATGCTAGATTAGGATAATACCTTGGATGTTCTTATTTGCATGTATAATAGAGAAAACATAGATCCAAGGTATTTAGGGTTGCATGTACACTTAGGAAGTGTTAGAATGCTCAAAACCCAACACAAGGATGGAAAGATCAAGCCATCCTACGCAGGTATTTACACTATTAAATATAATGATTCATCACATTCCATTTCTTGGGTTCTTGATACAGGATGTGGTTTTCACATTTGTTCTGATTTACAGGGCCTAAGAAGAGATAGGGATGTGGAGCATGGGAAGATAAATTTGATCATGGGGAACAGAAGATCGTCGCCTGTCACCAAGATCAGAATTTACTATTTAATGCTCAGTAGTGGATTAGGATTAGATTTAGACAATTATTGCTATTCGCCAGATATGGCAAGAAAATCATTTCATTTCATGGTTTATATAGACAAGGTTTTAGATATTCATTTCATAATGAAAAAGGTTCTATTAATGCTTATCTTAATGGGGTATTTTATTTTGAAGCATTGCCTTGTAATGGAATATATGAAACTGTGATGGTTGTAGATAACTTATGAAATGATGTGTTGTGTATTGATTCATCCAACGGTTTGGATAAAGCATGCTTGTGGCATTGTCATCTTGGACATGTCAACAAGAAACGCATAGCCCAACTCCAAAAGGATGGAGTGTTGGAGTCATTCGACCTTAGGGACGATGACGTGTGCGAGTCTTGTTTTCTTGGAAAGATGACCAAGTCACCCTTCACTGGCACTTGTGAAAGGGGTGAGGGTCTATTGGATCTCATACACACCGATGTGTGTGGGCCCTTTAGATCAACCACAAGGGATGCGAGCCGCTTCTACTTGACTTTTACCGATGATTATAGTAGATATGGGTATATCTACTTAATCAAACACAAGTCAGAAACCTTTGAAAAGTTCAAAGAGTTTAAACAAGAAGTGGAGAATCAGTTGGGCAGGAAAATCAAGATGCTTTGATCCGATCGAGGAGGAGAGTACCTAAGTCTTGAATTCCAAGACTCTCTTAAGGAATGCGTAATCGTTTCGCAATTGACGCCACATATGACACCGCAGTTAAACAATGTGGCTGAGAGGCGTAATCGAACCTTGTTAGACATGGTTCGTTCCATGATGAATCGTGCTTCACTACCTATCTCATTCTAGGGGTATTACTTGGATACTGCCGCCCATATCCTTAACTTAGTCCCTACGAAGAAGGTTGCCAAAATACCTCACGTGATATGGATAGGGAAAGCTCCCTCGTTGGCACATATCAAGGTTTGGGGTTGTGAGGATTTCATAAGATGAGAGACTCATGACAAGCTTGAACCTCGTAGTGAGCAGTGTATATTCATCGGCTACCCGCAAAAGTCCTTTGGATATCTCTTCTATAGGTCGAGTGACAATGTTGTCTTCGTTGCAAGGAGAGAGGTTTTCCAAGAGCGAGAACTCATAAGCCAAGGGGACAGTGGGAGGAAAATCTATCTTGAATAAATTCAAAAATCGAGCGATGAAGGAACCTCTAACGTTGGCGTTCAACCCGAGGAGGAAACTCCGGTTGAACCGATTGACGAATCATTACCTTTTAGACATTCCAGTAGAATTAGTGTTCCACCCGTGTTGTCTGGTTTTCATATAACTACCGAGGGTGATACATATACTAGTGATAGTACACTAATAAATTTGGATGAACCTAACAGCTACAAGGAAGCCATGGCAAAACTGGAGTCTACGAAGTGGAAAGAGGCGACGGACAGCAACATTCAGTCCATGTATGAAAACCAAGTTTGGAATTTGGTTGACCATGTGCCCGGACGTAAGACAGTCGGGTGCAAGTAGATCTTCAAGAAGAAGACCGACATTGATGGGAATGTGCACACATATAACACGTGATTGGTCGCGAAGGGTTTCACTCAAACTCCCGGAGTTGAATATGATGAAACCTTCTCACCGGTTTCCAAGATAAAATCTATTAGGGTGATGTTGGCCATTGCTGCATTTCATGATTACAAAATATGGCAAATGGATGTCAAAACTACTTTCCTTAATGGGAAGTTGGCTGAGCATGTTTACATGGCTCAACCAGAGAGTTTTGTCAATGCGAAACATCCCAATAGAGTGTGCAAGCTTGAGAAGTCCATTTATGGACTTAAGCAAGCGTCTCGCAAATGAAATCTTTGTTTCGACGAGAAATTCAAAGAGTTTGGGTTTCTACGAAGCAAGGATGAATCATGTGTATAGGTCAAAGCCAGTGGGAGTATAGTTAGCTTCCTCGTATTGTATATGGATGACATACTACTCATAGGAAACGACATATCGACACTGCAGGAGGTTAAGTCCTGGCTCGGGAAGTGCTTCGCTATGAAGGACATCGGAGAGGCTTCTTATATTCTTGGAATAAGGATAGTGAGAGACAGAAGTAAGAGACTAATAGGACTTAGTCAGAATACTTACTTGGGCAAGGTACTAAAACGTTTTAGTGTGGAGAATTCAAAGAAGGGGGAGTTACCGATCCAAAGTAATGCCAAGTTGAGTAAGACTCAAAGTCCGAGTACCGAAGTCGAGATGGCAGAAATGAGCCGAGTACCATACGCTTCCGCAGTTGGCTCGATTATATATTCTATGACTTGTACTCGCCCTGATGTGGCCTTCGCTTTGAGCATGGTCAGCAGATATCAAGGGAACCCTAGCAAAGCGTATTGGACCGTAGTCAAGAACATTCTTAAGTACCTTCGGAGGACCAAGGAATGGTTTCTAGTGGGAGTGATGACTTAAAGGTGCGAGGGTATAGTGACGCTAATTTTTAGACCGATAGGGACAACTACCGTTCGCAGTCGAGCTGGGTCTTTACCCTTAATGGAGGAGCAGTGACTTGGAAAAGTTCCAAGCAAGAGACCGTGGCTGATTTAACGTGTGAATTAGAGTACATTGCAGCAAGCGAAGCATCAAAGGAGGCAATATGGTTGAAGAACTTCATTGGAGACCTTGGAGTTGTGCCAGCCATAAAGGAGCCCATGGAAATTTTCTATGATAATGAAGGAGCAGTTGCCTTGACCAAGGAACCGAGGGATCACGGCAGATCTCGACATATCGACAAAAAATATCATTTTATTCGACATCAGGTGGAAGAAGGACTCCTCGTAGTAAAGAGGGTATCGTCGGAGGATAACCCAGCAGATCCGCTTACGAAGGGACTGAGCAAGGTTAAGCACTTGCAGCACGCTATGAGCATCGGGCTGAAGGACAATATTAGTTTAGATTAGATAGTTTAGAAATGTGTAATAGATAAACTGTAATTAACATTTGATGATTAAATAAAAGAGTATTATTTATTAGTAATGTTACTATCTTATGTTAATTGTTTACATATTGTTTCAATTTGCATGTTTTGACTTCCTAAATAATGAGAATTATTCGAACCGTCCACAGTCGTTCATCTGTTGGAAGTAGTTATGAATGAAGATTGTCATGAATTAGTGTGTAGATTGTCTAAAATGTATTAGACATAGCAAAAGTTTGCTACAACGTTCATGAGTGCTTATGAGAATGATTTGAGCATTGGAATAAACCCACGCTTGCTGGAATCACTTCAAGGAATTTATCTCGGGTGATCGCAAGACGATAATATCATATGGTCTTAAAACCTAGATATATGGTTTATTGTTTGGTAATTGGTTATGCATTAATAATGCGAAAATGCATCAGTAACTTGATGTTATAAAACGCATTATTGTGTATGATTTGTTTAGTGAATAACAAATGCATATAAGTCGAAGTTTATTTGTTCCTTTTATCCTAAGAGGGTAAAAGCGATATCAGGGCCCCTCAGTGATTTGGTTTGACTTATGTGACGGGCCCGGTCAGGACTGAATTGATGTGTTCAATTAAGTTCTATGTCAAATGAATCAGAGATCGAGAAACAAAATGTTGGACAATAAGTATGACTATGTTCCATGTAAATGTCTGCACGATATCTAGAATGGAGGACTATACGATCCCTTATCTAAATGACAAGTTACTGATAAGATCAGAGTTTGACAGCATCTTTCAGAGCTACGATTGCTAATCAGATTGTGTTGGCATTTGTAGTTACTAGACTTATCCAAGTGGGAGAATGTTGGATTAGTTTCTAAGCCCGTAACTATATTTGGTAAGCACTTGACCCGGTTGTACATGGTCCTTTTGGGCTGCCTTCACCATAGCAACTTGACATGGTGACTTATGGAGAGAGAGAGAGAGAGAGAGAAGATATTATGGTTTATTAATATATTATAAGAATAATATATTAAGATAGAAATCATATTATTTAATTAATATTAGTCATAAATTAATTAGGAATTAATTTGGTGACTAAAAGATATTAATTGAATAAAGGGGACTTAAATTCTCAAATGTGTGATAGTGGAATTTTGGGCTGGGAAACCTAATGGATCAAGGGGTGAACGAAATTATGATGGGAGCCCATCATATTTTCGTCCATGGCCTAATTCCAAAAGGTTCCATGGGCTGCTTAGGGTTTATGTTGTCCATTACGGTTTTGACTGAAACCCTAGCTACTCAAAGTATAAATAAGATCCCTAGGGTACAGAAATCGACCACTAGCTTTTGAAGAACCCTAGAGCCGATTTTGTGTGCCTCCTCCCTCTCTCATAAACTATCCTCTTGCTAGTTGGTGTTTGTAAGCCATTAGAGGATTTACACTTGTGACTCTAAGCTCAAGGAAGAAGAAAGATCAAGAGTTCTTGAAGAGGTAATCATCTAGATCTCATTAGTTATATTAGTTTTGTAATATGTATGCTAGATCTAGGGTTTCAAATCTTGGATGAATTGCATGTACAACAGAGAAACCTAGATCCAAGTAAATAGGGTTTGCATGTATACATAGGAATGTTCTTTTGTGTCAAACCCATCACATATATGCTCAAAATTTTACGCGATAAATCACATGAAACACATCATGAAACCTGGCAAATCTACAGGCAATTCCAAGAGGTATGCTTGTTTACAAATTCTCTGGATGATTTTGAAAGGACCAACAAATCTAGGACTCAATTTTCCTTTCTTCCCAAATCGCATAATGCCTTTCCATGGGGACACTTTCAACATCATGAAATCACCCACCTGGAATTCTATGGGTCGTCTTCTCTTTTTTGCATAGGACTTCTGTTGATCATGGGCCGCTTTCTTTCTTTCTCTTACAATATGACTCTTGTTAGTGGTGTCTTGAATCATTTCAGGGCCTCCAAGGACTTTATGTCCTACATCACGCCAACATAATGGAGTACGGCATTTACGGCCATATAATACTTCATATGGTGGCATTTTGATTGAAGTGTGGTAACTGTTATTATACGAAAATTTGACAAGAGGTAAGTACTTGTCCCAGTTACCACCAAATTCCAAGACACATGCACGAAGCATATCTTCCACTATTTGGATCGTTCTCTCCGTCTGACCATCTGTCTGGGGATGATAAGTTGTGTTGAGAGCGATCCGATATCCTAATTCATGTTGCATACTTGCTCGAAAATGAGAAGTGAAGCGAGTATCACGATCGTAAATAATCTTTAGTGGCACGCCATGTCTCGCAATAATTTTATCTAAGTATAATTTTGCATAATTCTCCATTGGAACTGTTTCACGCATGGAATGAAAATGTGCACTATTAGTCAGTCGGTCGCCAATTACCTAAATGCTATCATTCTGTCTCGCAGTCTTTGGCAATTTGGTAATAAAATCCATGGACAGCTCCTCCCATTTCCACATGGGAACATTAATACTTTCTGGACTCCTGTATGGATTTTGGTGTTCTGCTTTGACTTGTAAGCATATTAAACATTCCTGCACGTATCTTCCAATGTCTCTCTTCAATCCAGGCCACCAATAATCAGCTCGTACATCATAGTACATTTTACTTGTACTAGGGTGTATTGACAGCTTAGACTTATGAGCTTCATCTAAAATCTTCTGTCTTAATCCACCAATCTCTGGAATCCATAGCTGATTCTTAAATACTTTCAGTCCATGTGGATCATCAAGTAAAATATCAGCATAATGTACCATCCCTTCCTCCTTCGCATTTTCTGTCTTTAAGGCCTCTACTTGTCATTTCTTTAGTTCATCAAGAATAGTAAACTTTACGGTAGTGTGGGTAATAACATGACACACACTATTATGATAAACCTTCCTGCTAAGTGCATTGGCAACTTCATTGGCCTTTCCAGGATGATACAGGATTTCACAGTCATAGTCTTTGATCAGCTCCATAGCTCGATGTTGTCTCATATTCAAAGTTTGCTGACTGAATATATACTTGAGACTTTTGTGGTCAGTAAACAATTGGCGTTTTGTACCAAAAAGATAATTCCTCCAAAGTTTTAGGGAAAATACTACCGCAGCGAGTTCGAGGTCATGGGTGGGATAATTCTTTCCATACTCTTACAGTTGGCTTGATGCATAAGCTATTACTCTACCATGTTGCATCAACACACAACCGAGTCCCAATCTTGAAGCATCACTATACACGGAAAAATCATTATCACCTTCTAGGAGTGATCAGATAGGAGCATGAGTTAAAAGATCTTTTAGAGTTGAGAAAGATTTTTCTTGGGCTTCACCCCATTCGAAATTTACTTCCTTTCGTGTAAAACTCGTGAGCGGTACAACTATACGCGAAAAATCTTTAATGAATCTTCGGTAATGCCCAGCGAGACCCAAGAAACTGTGAATTTCAGAAGCATTACGGGGCACCTCCTAATTTCGGATGGCTTCAATTTTTGTAGGATCTACTGATATACCGTCACCAGTAATCACATGCTTGAGAAATTGAATTTGGCGAAACCAAAATTCACATTTGGAGAATTTAGCATATAGTTTCTCCTTTCGAAGAAGTTCTAATATTTCATGAATATGAATGGCATGATCAGCTTCAGACTTGGAATAGATTAGAATGTCATCAATGAATACGATGACATATTTATCGAGCATTGGACGGCTACCCGATTCATCATATCCATGAATACGACAGGAGCATTTGTCAAACCGAATGGCATGACAAGGAATTCGTAATGCCCATATCGAGTACTAAAAGCAGTCTTTGGTACATCCTGCTCGTGTACTTTCAACTGATGATAGCCAAATCTTAAATTAATCTTCGAGAAATAGATAAAACCCTGAAGTTGATCAAGCAAATCGTCAATGCGATGCAGTAGGTACTTGTTCTTGATAGTTACCTTATTTAACTCATGGTAATCAATACACATTCGCATCGAACCATCCTTCTTTTTGACAAACAATACTCGAGCACCCCAAGGAGAGGTACTCGGTCGAATAAAGCCTTTTTCAAGTAATTCATGCAGTTGGATCACCATTTCCTTCATCTTAGCTGGCACAAGACGATAAGGAGTCTTTGCAATTGGAGCAGCACCAGGTACAAGATCAATTCGAAATTCTACTTGCCTCTCCGGAGGTAATCCAGGCAAATCATCTGGGAAAACATCAGGATATTCATTAACAACGGGAACATCTTTTACAATTTTCTTCCCCTCTTTTGAGATATCAACTGTATAGACCAGATAAGTAGAACACCCTTTCGATATAAGCTTACGAGGTTTTAGAAATGAGATTATTTTAAATATTTTAAGTCTTTGTTCATCATAGACATAAATAGGATTCTCTCCATCAATAGGAATGTGTACTATCTTTTCATAGCACAAGATTTCTGCACGGTTCTTTAACAACCAATCCATGCTGAGAATAATAGCAAAGTTGGGCAAGGAGATAGAATCAGGTTAGCAAGAAAATTATTACCTTCAATTTCTATGACACAATCCCTATAGACTTTATCAGCAAGTAATGATATACTTCCCGTAGTATCTACATAAAATGGTTGCGCGAGTGCATAGCAAGCAATTTGAAAGGAATGCGCAAATTCATGAGACACAGAAGAATCTGAGGCACCATAATCAAATAAGATATGAGCAGGTCTAGAGTTGACGAGAAATGTACCGGTCACAACATTCGGGTCTTCACGTCCCTCCTCCATGGTAATTTGTAATACACGGCCTTTAGCTTTTGGCATCTCCTCCTTTTTAGTTGGAGTACTCTTTGGTTGTTGAACGAAAGCTTGACTTCCCGCCATTTTACTAGTAACAGTAGGGCAGAAATGCTTCCTGTGGCCAGTAACACCACAAGCAAAACATGAATCATTATCGGGCAAATGAACTTCATGTTGCCTATTTCTCCACAACCATAATAGACCACTGATCCTTTTTACAATCTGCATTCGCCCTGATGATTCTTTCCATAATTTCGACACGATAGCGGCTGAAGAGAAAAAGATCATGACCTACCGCGGCCACGAGAGGTATTATGAGATTACACTTGTTTACCAGGATCAGTTCGACTAGATTGAGTTGGTGGAATAGAGGAAACAGGAACAGTTCGATCAATACGTGGATGCTTCGGAACAGAAAGAGTGGCACCACGTATCTCTAAGTCATGCTCTCGCTTCCGAGCATACTCAACCACTTTATCAAATGACGGAACATCCCGATTAACCATAAAATTGTGGATTTCATACCGTAGTCCTTCCATGAATAACTGAATTTTATTGTCTTCAGTTGGAATATAATTTACAGCAAACTGTGCTTTTTGATTGAATTGAGTTTCATAATCATTCACAGTCATTCCTCCATGTTTAAGCTTGAGGAATTATTTCTCCAGTCTTCTCCTCGTGTCTAGAGGACAGTACTTTCCTCGCAAGTGAGTTTTGAACATTTCCCAAGACAAATTTTCCTGGTCATACTCGTTGAGAGCTTCAAATGTTGTTTCCTACCAGACCAAGGCTTATCCGATGAGAATTGCAGAAGCATAATTAGCCTTGTCTTCATTAACGACATGAGAAATACGGAATACTTTTTCTATGTTCTAGATCCAGGTAAGAACAACAATGGGATTAAGAACACCTGAAAACTCCGTAGCACCATTACTCTTGAAAGTTTTGAATGAGGGACGTTTCGCTTCCCCTTTTGAAGATTCTCTGGTGGCTTTCTCTTTAACTTTATCACTATTCCTTTTGTGTTCTTCGAGAGACTGTCGAATAACACCAGTGAGTTTATCCACAAGTCAATCCTCACGAGCGGATACTGGAGTATTTACTTCATCAGGATGAGGATCTCCACCCACATCTGGTATTTGGCTACTCACCTGTTCATCCATTGTTCTGATAAATTGGAGCAACATAGTATTTTAGAATAATAGGATTTATCATTACCTAATACTTTACTTAAGTCTTTCCTATGGTTTGTATCCATATACTTACAATGAATCCGTTCATATATTGAACTTCTGACGGTTTAAGTCTAAATACCAATCTATGATATTTAGTTCACTTAAACCATTACTCTGATACCATGATTGGGAGAACCACTATTTCTCTAATACCCTTACAGTATTATTACTCCAAATATGCTACATGCATATTCATAAGTATATTTTACATATATGGTCTTATTACAAAAGACTGGATACAAACCGACTAACGAGGTTTTTACAAAATTTTATATATTACATAACTTCCCAGGAATTTATACACTAAGTACAAAAGTGATAATATTAATTATTCTACATCTTCTTACCGAACATAACTATACCGGATGCTTATCACCTGCAATAATTAAACATTGAGAGGGATAAGCAGGTGACGCTTAGTGAGTTCAATAACAGTTACAATATAACGTTATGTCATATACATATCAATATGACAAAAGCAAAGAGGGACAAAGAACAACAAAGGAATAATTGTATCATATGACAGGCTTTCCATATCAACCAATGATTTGATTCAAATATTTACGATCAATGAGACACAACGATTTCAACTTGATATACTTCAAAAAAACTTCAGTCCAAGTTGCATAGAAAATAAACGATTTCTGAATTAACATTTTGCTAGCAATTTACAGGCTTTCAGCCCTACCTGGCCTTTTGCAAATGCCAAAGTGATGCTTAGTCATTCACTTCATGGTCAAAGGCTACATACCAATACCAAAGTGATGCTTAGTCATTCACTTCATTGTCAAAGGTCTAGCTCCATTATCATAATAACACGGGAAAGCACATTGCACATATAACACCTAACATACAATTGTCCCTATATTGAACTCACCATGAAATAACTGAATGGTAAAATGATAATTTAGGCAGCACTTCGTTTCTAGATATGACTTTCTTTGACGAAACCGGGGATTTTAGTTGAAAACCGGGCTTTGTGCGGCCAGAGTTTCAACTTGATAAGATTATTTTCTCGGGTCTTTGGTGCATCGGGACTTGTTTTGGGTGTCGGGGATGTTTCCAAGGCTTTAGGGGGTGTTATGGTAATTTGAGAGATGAAAGAGGGTGTAAAGTGTAAATTTTGTAACCTTAAATCGAGCAACCTCGCATCCTATTTATAGGGGACCGAAGCACCAAATTACGTTGGGCGTAATTCCTCGCTACGCGGGGCGTACTGCCTCGCACATCTCTTTGTTGGGCGTAACTTCGTATGCTGGGCATATGAAGCGGATCAGCTCGGACACATCAAGGTTACGACACATGGCAATCATGCGAAGGAGTAGGGAGGGTGAAGGAATCCAGAGCACTTGCACGAGTACGTTGGGCGTACACCTTCGTACCAGCCTCGAAGTTTGTGCCCAAAACTTCCAAAATTCGTAGCTTGCACATACAAACTCCGTTTTTGACGTTCTTTATATCTATGCGTAGGTGAAATTATGCTCTACAACTTTCGTTTAGACTCCGTCGGCTAATTTTGAATTCATTTTTAAAGTTATATTTTTAACAGGCCGGGATAGGAAAAGTCCGTTAAAAATTCATAACTTCTTCATCCGATGTCTGTTTTCGTCTGTCTTTTTACCATTGTACTACTATTGACGAGATCTTTGATTCTTATTTAGGTTGTGTTGGCTAAAAATCACTCGATCTTTATTTTAAGTTTCAGGCGGTGTACTACTATGCCGAATGTTAGAAAAATCATAACCTCCTCATGCAAAGTTAGATTTGGACGTTCTTTTTATGGAAGTTCTCGGTTTAACGAATACTACGACTTTCATTTAAATTACAAAGGCTAAAATGTAGCTTATCGTAAACTCACTTTTTACGTCATATGGCGTTGTGTCGGTTCTGTTGTGAAACTTCAATAAGTCATAACTTCTTCGTTATAACTCGGATTTCGATGAGGTTTTCGCTTAAACGTTTCTAACGAGATATATTACAACTTTCAATAACATTATTTTTTTTACTTATTTCCAACTTAAATTTTACATTTTCGTTAATTTCAATATTTGACTTTTGATTGGAATCTCATAAGACTTCCAATACTTACCGAATAATTCAAAACATAGTTTTGCATCAATCTCATAAAACTATCTTGTTAGAACTCAACTCTCAAATTCGCATATTATTTAATAATATTTACTTTTAAGCTATCAAGCTTACAAAAAACGATAATTATACAAGATTATTAACGTGTATGTTACAAATATCTCCTCCTTTTGAGGATTTCGTCCCCGAAATTACAACGATGTAAACAAATGGGGGTATTTGGCTCTTATCTCATTCTTATTTTCCCAAGTATAATTTGGGTCTCGATGGTGTTTCCACTTGACAAGCACCAACTCCACTTATTTTTTTACATAATTCAGTCGTTCTTTCATTTACGATCTCTTCAGGCTCTTCTACATATCTTAATTTATTATCTAGTTTCACCTCTGATAACGAAATTGTTTCATCATATACGCTCAAACATTTACGGAGATAAGTCACATGAAACACATCATGAATACCTGCCAAATATTCAGGAAATTCCAAGCGGTATGCTTGTTTACCAATTCTCAGGATGATTTTGAAAGGACCAACAAATCTAGGACTCAATTTTCCTTTCTTAACAAATCGCATAAGGCCTTTCCATGGGGACACCTTCAACATTATGAAATCACCCACCTGGAATTCTATGGGTCGTCTTCTCTTTTCTGCATAGGACTTCTGTCGATCCTGGGCCGCTTTCTTTCTTTCTCGTACAATATGGATCTTGTCAGTGGTGTCTTGAATCATTTCAAGGCCTCCAAGGATTTTATGTCCTACATCACGCCAACATAATGGAGTACGGCATTTACGACCATATAATGCTTCATATGGTGGCATTTTGATTGAAGTGTGGTAACTGTTATTATACGACAATTTGACATGAGGTAACTACTTGTCCCAGTTACCACTAAATTCCAAGACACATGCACGAAGCATATCTTCCACTATTTGGATCGTTCTCTCCGTCTGACCATCTGTCTGGGGATGATAAGTTGTGTTGAGAGCGATCCGAGATCCTAATTCACGTTGCATACTTGCTCGAAAATGAGAAGTGAAGCGAGTATCACGATCGTAAATAATCTTTAGTGGCACGCCATGTCTCGCAATAATTTATCTAAGTATAATTGTGCATATTTCTCCATTGGAACTGTTTCACGCGTGGCATGAAAATGTGCACTATTAGTCAGTCGGTCGCCAATTACCCAAATGCTATCATTCTGTCTCGCAGTCTTTGGCAATTTGGTAATAAAATCCATGGACAGCTCCTCCCATTTCCACATGGGAACATTAATACTTTCTGGACTCCCGTATGGATTTTGGTGTTCCGCTTTGACTTGTAAGCATATTAAACATTCCTGCACGTATCTTCCAATGTCTCTCTTTAATCAAGGCCACCAATAATCAGCTTGTACATCATAGTACATTTTACTTGTACCAAGGTGTATTGACAGCTTAGACTTATGAGCTTCATCTAAAATCTTCTGTCTTAATCCACCAATCTCTAGCATAATGTACCATCCCTTCCTCCTTCACATTTTCTGGCTTTAAGACCTCTACTTGCCATTTCTTTAGTTCATCAGGAATAGTGAACTTTACGGTAAATTATCAGCATAATGTACTATCCTTTCCTCCTTCCTCCTTCATCTAAACTCAAATTTTGTGGCCAAAACTTCCAAAATTCATAACTTTCGCATAATGTACCATCCCTTCCTCATTCCTCCTTCATCTAAACTCGAAGTTTGTGCCCAAAACTTCCAAAATTCGTACTTTTCGCATACGAACTCCGTTTTTTACGTTCTTTATATCCATGCGTAGATGAAATTATGCTCTACAACTTTTGTTTAGACTCCGTCGGCTAATTTTGACTTCATTTTTAAAGTTATCTTTTTAACAGGTCAGGACAGGAAAAGTCCGTTAAAAATTCATAACTTCTTCATCCGATGTATGTTTTCGTCTGTCTTTTTACCGTTGTACTACTATTGACGAGGTCTTTGATTCTCTTTCAGGTTGTGTCAGCTAAAAATCACTCGATCTTTATTTTAAATTTCAGGTTGTGTACTGCTATGTCTAATCTTAGAAAAATCATAACTTCTTCATGCGAAGTTAGATTTGGACGTTCTTTTTATGAAAGTTTTCGGTTTAATGAATACTACGACTTTCATTTAAATTACAAAGGCTAAAAAGTAGTTTATCGTAAACTCACTTTTTACGTCATATGGTGTCGTGCCGGTTCTATCACGAAACTTCAATAAGTCATAACTTCTTCATTATAACTCGGATTTCGATGAGGTTTTCGCCTAAACGTTTCCAACTTAAATTTTACGCTTTTGTTAATTTGAATATTTAACTTTTGATTGGAATCTCATAAGACTTCCAATACTTCCCGAATGATTCTAAAGATAGTTTTACTTCTATCTCATAAAACTATCTTGTTAGAACTCAGCGTTCAAATTCACATATTATTTAATAATATTTTCTTTTAAGCTATCAAGATTATAAAACACGATAATTATATAAGGTTATTAACATGTGTTACATGTTAATACGATAAAAAATAGGTTGCTTTTATATTTGTATTTTAATAAAGTTGTATGAACCTCAACTTTTTACTACTTTCAACTGAAGGCATATTATATGGATTACACTTCGTAAATCTTAAACGTATCATCGAATCATTTACATCTCATATTTAATTATTAATTTTATATTATTCATACCGTCCACCGCTATAAAACACTTTTTTTTTAGCTTTCATTTTGTTAACATATGGTTAAACAAAGACAAATAAAATAACTTTCAAATGAAAAGTAAGGAATTAATAAACTTTATGAAACTTCCCAAAAATATGGTTCAAAACTTTCGTTTTAAATCATTTAAGAAAAACCATATTTGTCAAACATGATAATAACAAAACCACAAGTATAAAAATGTCATAAATCATGTATCTCAAAAAGTCTCATATCATCTATCAATGCATTAAAATCATATGTCAAATATCAAAGTGAATCCTCCCAGGCTAAAAGTTGTGGTGCGTGTCATGCAGTCATCCCGAGCTCTTCCACTTGCTAGTAGAAGTACCTGAAACCAAAGCTAAAAACTTTAAGCACGAAGCATAGCGAGTCTCCCCAACTACCACATATCACATAAAGATATCTTGGGCTCCGCCCCTGCTACGTCGAGTCAGTCTCGGCATCCGGCCCCGCCCGACATTGAACCCTAATCGGAATCGGGCCCTGCCCTACATCGAGCCTCACCCGGCATCGAGCATATCTCGGAATACATATGAACACAGTCAAATAATACACATAAACCTAAGCATATATCATTAATATTTAAACATTCCTCAGGCCCCCCTGGCATCGTACCGTAGTCCGGAAATATGCTAGCATTCCTCGGGCCCCGCCCGGCATCAGACGGTAGTCCGGAACTACTACTAGCTAAATGGGTCGGCCTTAGTGCCTTAGACCCATTCCTACTAAAGGAAACTCACCTCGTATGCTCGCTGTGAAATCTTGTGTGAGGAATCTCTGACGGCTGCTCCAATGACTCCCCGACTATCAATTTCACAATAACACTTAATCAAAATCTTCTTTTTAGGGTAAAATGACCATTTTACCCCTGGTCAAACTCAACGTCCTGATCAAAGTCAAAGTCAAGGTCAACTCCCAGTCAACTTAACTCGTGGAGTTACCTCCTAACTCGACGAGTTCCTATACTAATCAGACTCGTGATCAACCGAGTTAACTCGTCGATTCCCTTCACAGACTCGTCGAGTTCTACCTGACATAGAATCGGTACAACCCGACTCAACTCGTCGAGTCCCTTTCTGGACTCGCCGAGTTCCCATTTCTATTTGGGCTATCTTAATGGATTAATCCCCTACACTTCATGTCCAAGCTTCACACTTCAGAAAAACCCTTACAATGCCCTTTTAAGTGTAAAGTTTCTTACTTTACCCATTAGTACTTCTTCCTAAAGGGTTTAGCTCAAACCGTAATTCCTTGGGACCTAGAACTTGGTCCTTACGCCATCCTTACACCCAAATAAAGCTTACAACCTCATATCTACACCCCTAACACTAAATGGATACGCAAAGTTCCCACCTTTTCCACATGCTTGGCCTTTTAGGGATAAAAAGGCCAATATGACACTCTAAGGCTTGCATGGGGGGCTCCAATGGCATAAAGTTTGCACCTTTATGTCATATCAGCCCCTCTAGGTCCTAGATCTGGAATATTACCCATTTGGGTCGATCGTTCTCCAAAAGCTATCATTCTTTGACCAAAAACCCTCATAAAGATAGGCATAAAGAGATCTAATGAACTAACAACCAAGATACAAACTTGATTACCATAAAATGTAGCAAATGGTGTGTAGTTTCTGGATCTACTCTTCCCTTCTTGAGCCCTCTATCTTCTTCTTCTTCCACAAGCTTCAAAAGTACATAAAGATCACTAAAAATGGCTCACACTCTCAAATAACACTCTAGGGTTTTGTGGATTAGGGTTTGGGATATGGAGGATGGAAATGAGGCCACAGGGTGGGAGTTAAGGAGCTTAAATAGGGTGGAAAACCCCGAAATTAGGGTTTCACTCTCACCGATCTACTCTCCGAGTCGAGGGCTCTTGACTCGTCGAGTAGTTGGCTTAAACCCCGCATATAATCTGCCCTATAATCGACGAGTTAGGGCCACCAACTCGTCGGGATCCTCTTTCAAAATAATTACATTAATGAGTTAAAGGCATACCACAAACCAGGCGTTACAATTCTCCCTCACTTGTCTTAGACGTCGTCCTTGAAGTCTGCTGCGTCTGAAAACAATTTCGGGTAGTGCTCCCTCGTCTCCTCCTCTAGCTCCCAAGTCCACTCAGAACCCTTGTGGTGCTGCCACTGCACCTTCACTAACTGAACAATCTTGTTCCTCAAGGTTTTCGTCTTGCGATCCAGAATCGCCACCGGTCTTTCAATGTAGTTCAGGTTGTCGTCAACCTGAATATCCTCCAAGGGCACAATTGCTAAATCATCCACTAAGCACTTCCGCAACTGGGAAACATGGAAAGTGTTGTGGATCTGACTGAGCTCTACTGGAAGGTCCAACCAATATGCCACCTTGCCCACCCAGACTATAACCCTAAAAGGACCAATGTACCTGGGCCCCAGCTTTCCCCGCTTCCGGAACCGGATGACGCCTTTCCAAGGTGACACCTTCAAGAGGACCATATCGTCCACCTGAAACTCCAAGTCTGAACGCCGCTTGTCGGCGTAGCTCTTCTGCCAACTCTGAGCAGTCTGAAGCCTGCTCGGGACCTGCTGGATCCGTTTTGTTGTCTTGAGTACTACCTCAGTACTCTCCATGACTCTCTGACCAACCTCGCCCGAACAGATTGGGTTCCTACACTTCCTCTCGTAGAGCATCTTGAAGGGAGGTCGATCTATGATGGCATGGTAACTGTTGTTATATGAAAATTCTGCTAACGGAAGATACGCATCCCAACTACCACCGAAATCCAAAAAACATGCACGTAGCATGCCCTCGAGATTTTGTATCGTGCTCTCACTCTATCCATCTATTGGGGATGGAAGGTGGTGCTGAAGTGAAGACGAGTACCCATCTCGTCGTGAAACCGCTTCCAAAACCTGGAAGTTAAACGAACATCTCGGTCTGACACCACCGAGACAGGCACTCCATTTTGTGCCATTATCTCTTGCACGTAAATCTCGGCCAACTTCTCGACCGATATACTCTCCTGGATCGGGATAAAATGAGCACTCTTGGTTAATCAATCTACGATGACCCATATCGAATCAACCCCACGTGAGGTCCTGGGAAACTTAGTGATGAAATCCATAGTGCTATTTTCCCATTTCCACATGAGAATCTCTAACGGTTGCATCTTGTCATAGGGCCTCTGGTGCTCTGTCTTGACCTTCTTACAGTTCAAGCATCTCTCAACGTACCAACCTACATATCGCTTCATGCAGGGACACCAGTAATCAGGACGAAGATCTTTGTACATCTTCGTCGCCTCGGGATGGATGGAGAACCTGGACTTGTGGGCCTCATCCATCAGAATCTGCCGTACTCCGCCCCATGCAGGGTCAATAGCCCCCGGCTATCGTAATCAAAGGAGGCCACCTATCATATGATCCTCTCACACTTTCGGCGCTCCTCCTTCATGCCCTCAACCTACGTCTCTCGGATCTGATCCAACAATGGAGTAATAACTGTCATCCTCAGTTAGATGTCTCGAATTGGGGCTGCTACTGGCTTGTGGCTCAAGGAATCGGCCACCACGTTGGCCTTGCCTGGGTGGTAAAGGATTTCACAATCGTATCATTCGCCACATCTAACCACCGACGCTGCCTCATGTTTAGATTCGGCTGATGAATGAGGTACCTCAAACTATTGTGGTCCATGTAAATGGTATAATGAACCCCATAAAGTTAATGTCGCCAAATCTTGAGGGCGAAACCCACAGCCCCTAACTTTAAATCGTGTGTCGGATAGTTATCCTCGTGAGGCTTCCACTGCCTCAAGGCATAAGCTATCACATGAACCCGCTTCATCAAAACTGCACCCATGCCCGTAATCGAAGCGTCACAATAAACCACAAAATTATTGACGCCCTCCAGTAAAGTCAGGATTGGTGCCTCACACAACAGCTTTCTGATAGTCTTGAAGGCTACCTGCTGCTCAGGCCCCCAACAGAATGTCACCGACTTCTTGGTCAGTCGGGTCAATGGAACAGCAATGTTGGAGAAATCCTAGATGAGTCTCCGGAAGTAACCCGCTAGACCAAGAAAACTTTGAATCTCAGTTGGAGACCATGGAACCTCCCACAGCATCACGGCCTCTATCTTGGCTGGATCGACCAGAACTCACATTTGGAGAACTTTACGAAAAGTCTCTCCCTCCTCAGTGTCTCCAACACCTCCCTCAGGTGCTCCTCATGCTGCTCCTAAGTCTTGGAGTAAACCAATATATCATCAATGAAGACTATTACAGACCGATCCAGCATTAATCTGCACACACGGTTCATGAGGTCTATGAACGCAGCTGGAAAATTGGTGAGCCATAACGGCATCACCACAAACTCATAATGACCATAGCGAGCCCTAAAAGTTTTCTTCTGCACATCCACATCCCTGAATCGTATCTGGTGGTAACCCGATCTCAGATCAATCTTGGAGAACCAAGATGCACCCTGTAGCTGGTCAAACAAATCATCAATTCTCGGGAGGGGGTAACAGTTCTTCACTGTTACCTTATTCAACTCACGGTAGTCTATACACATGCGATGTGACATGTCCTTCTTCACAAACAGGATCGGGGCTCCCCATGACGAACTACTCAGCCTGATAAATCCCTTGTCTAGAATCTCTTCCAGCTATGTAGACAACTCCTATATCTCGGGAGGAGCCAATCGATATGGTTCCTTAGCTATCGGAGCCGCACCAAGGACTAAGTCAATCCTGAACTCAACTTGTCTCTCCGGAGGTATCCCGGGCAAACCCTCCGGGAATACATCCGAGTATTCTCGCATGACTGGTACATCATCCACCGTCGTCATACCCTTATCCCGGGTATCCATAACATATGCGACATAACTTGCGCAACCCTGCTGCAGGTAACGCCTCGCCCTCACTATTGAACATAAAACCGACCCACGTTGTGGCCTCTCGCCCTGGATCACTAACCCTACCCCACTATGAGTCCGAACCCTCACTAGTTGCTGCTCGCAGTCGATCACTGCCCTATTGGGGCTCAACCAATCTATACCCATTATAACCTTATTCCCTCGTAGGGGAATAGGAACCAGATCCACTTAAAACTTCTCATCGAATAATGGTACTATACATCTTCTGTGAACCCTCGCAACCCTGACGGTCTTGTCATCTGCTATCACCACATCCAGTGGGAAATCCAGCTCCCCCAAATCTCTTACGAATCACTTGCTAAACATGAGAGACACAAAAGATCTGGTTGCACCCAAATCAAACGGTACCAAACCTGATATACCGTTCACTATGAACGATCCTATAAACAAACACGTAAACATAAGCAATAATCAATACAAATAAAGAGATAAGGAGAGAAAACATACCCATCATAACATTGGGAGCAGCACATGCCTCATCTGCAGTAAGCTGAAAAGCCCTACTCCTCGCCATGGGTGCCTGTGCCTAACCCTGATAGTCGTCTGTAATCCTCAGTGTGGCAGGAGCGGGTGCCGCCACCTGTCGTGTTGCTGCTACACTCAGACACTGGGCCTTCTTATGGCCCCTCTGATTACACTGAAAGCAAATCAGATCTGAAATTGTTGTGGTGGTGGTGGTGACTGTACAATCCATGCTCATGTGAGTGGTTCGGTCGCACTTGAAGCAGACCGAACTCCCCGCCCTACACATCCCCTCGTGCACCTTGTCGTACTTGTCACACCGGTTGCGGCCCTGCTAGCTTCTCGATCTGTGGTCTGATAACTTGGGCTTCTTTCCCAAACATCCTGTCTGAACCCCATCTAGTTTCCTCTTCCTCTCAATCTTCAAATCCAACTCCATCTCTCGAGCCCTAGCAATCATATCCTCCAGCGTCTTGCAGCTAGAGCAGTTCACAAATTGGCGGATATCACTCTGCAACATCTCATGATATCGGGCCTTTTTCATCTCCTTGTCCACCACATACTGCGGAATGAGAAGGGACCTCTCCCTAAGCTTGGCGGTGATCTCCGCAACTGTCTCTATCGTCTGCCCAATATCCTGGAACTCCCTCACAAGCTGTTGTACCTCAATCACTGGTGCAAACTCGACCCTGAACCTGACCGAGAAATCACTCCAGGTCATAGCATCTAGAACGAAATCATCCCCAATGGCTCGTCCGACCTCCTCCCACTAATCATGTACCTTGTCCTTTAGAAGACATGATGAAAGTCGGACCTTGTCCCCCTCAGGACGTATGCTCGTACGAAACACGTTGGTGACATCAACCAACCATATGTTGCTAGCAATGGGGTCTCGAGCCCTATGATAGTCAGGAGCTCCACAAGCCCTGAACTCCCAGAAAGTATGTGTGTGCGACCCCATCATGGCCGCCAACTCAATGCGGAATGCACTCAGCCTCTCATCTAAAAGCTCCATAATACCCTCCTTGATCGTGCCGAAGATCACAGGAGTCTGATCCAGAATAGTGCGCATGATCTCAGAGGAGATGAACTCCCTAGTCTGGTCGTCTAGTTGTTGGGTTTTGTGTACTATAACACTCGTATGGTGCACATACAACCCTAATAGCTTTGGATCTAAGTTTTCTCTAGTTATACATGCAATAAATTTTCCAAATCATGAAGCCTACAACTAGCATACATTTTTGACATATAACTCATAAAATTAAGTGAGAAGAATGTTGGATTAGGTGTCTAAGCCCATAACTATAATTGGTATGTAATTGACCCGAGAGCAGCATGGTCCATTCGGGTTGCATATCACCATGACAATTTGTGGATGGATATTTGAGTAAGAGGTTATTTATGATTTATTAATATATTATAAGTTCTAATATATTAATATGAAATCATATTCTTTAATTAGTATTAATCAAGAATTAATTTGGAATTAATTTAGTGATCAAAAGAGACTAATTAAATTAATGGGGACTGATTATGTAAATCAATAATACATATATATATATATATATATATATATATATATATATATATATATATATATATATATATATATATATATAGTTTGGGCTATTGATCCATGATGGGCTAAGTTTATGTAAGTTTCCATGAAGAGTTAGCCCACATAAAATATGGATCATAACCCAAAGTGTATGGATTAGGGTTTACCAATGACTCTTGGATTCCTACATATATATACATAACTCCGTGGCTAAAATCGGTTACAACAAGTGTTCTTGGAGTTTATAACCGATTTGTGTGCCTAGTAATCTCTCTCATGTCATCCAATTGTTTAAAAGTGTGTTGTGAACCGTTTGAGGCATCGCATCTGGGGTGCTAAGTTCTTAAGGGCCAAAACTACAAGCTGCAACAAAGACATAATTCTATAACTCACTTTTATGTTGATTATGTCAATTATATGCTAGTTGTAGGCTTTATGCTTTGGAAACAATATTGCATGCATAATTAGAGAAAACATAGATCCAAAGCATTTAGGGTTATATGTGCACCATAGGATGTTGTAGTATACTAAAACCCAATAGTGGTATCAAAGCCTAGGACTGTTTTCTATTATATTTGATGCTTGGCTTAATTTTCAAAGTTGAAAAACTCGATTTTCTGGCCTCTGACTAATGAACTCGCCAAGTCCACTGGCTGACTCGACAAGTCCACTCAATATAAGGTCAACTCGACGAGTCATGTTCATGCACTCGAAGAGTTGATGCTTCTAATGGCAGATTTTCGGGATTTTTGGCCTATTTTGGATTAGGATCGTTACCACAAAATGTTTTAGTTCATAAATTTTGATTTTGTTTATATGGTAGTGATCATGCTTATCCAATTAAAAGATAATTGTCAAAATTTCAAGATTTGTATTAGTTTATCTGATTAGGCTAATTTCTTGCAAATTGTTGATATAAATTATCTTGACTTATGAGTTTAACTTGATCATAGATAAATTATTTGATTATTTTGTTAATTGAAATATTTGATCTTAATGTTTTTAAAGTCCTCCATAATTTGTCATCAAGTTATGAAACATGAAAAGTTTTTTCATAAAAACCATATTAACTCATAAGTTATGGGAATCAAAGGTTTTTCAAAAGTTACAAAACTTGCCCTCAAGTCTTGGTATTTGAAAAGTCTCAAATTAAGAAACTCTTGTAATTAAAAAGGTGTAACTCTTAGGTTCATAAATTAAAAAAATATATTAATTAGTTTTAATTTTGAATTTTTTTATATTTAGAACCTTGAAGTGTTTGTGTAGTTCAAATTAGACCTTATGGACTTTATTATATTAATTAAAATGTTTAATTAAAAGAGGCTCATAATTCCATAATGACATGGTTTAATTAAAATAAATTAAGAGTATAATTTATTAATAGATTAAACTATCTAGTATTTTAAAAGTTTAAAATATACCCTTATACTATATAAAATTAAAAGTTTTATATATATATATATATATATATATATATATATATATATATATATATATATATATATATATATATATATATATATATATATATATATAACACAAGTCAGTCTTACCGTTAGTAGGCCTCATTCACGAAGCCGGTCTATAAGGGAGTATACGGTTACTGCCTATAAAATGGTGGTTTAATGAGTGTCCACTCTCACCAACCGCTTCCTTGACTGATGGAGGGTCGTTAGCCGAACAGGTAGGATAGGACATTAATTCTCATTAAAAGTATAATGAAAATACCAAGTAACTAAACACTTATAAATTCCCAATCTTAGTTACTTAGGAAAAATGTGAATTTGGTGCTAACCCATGAAATTGCACTTTGCACCTTGTTAAGTCGTTAATGGAGCGTGTATGGTTAACTGACACACTAATCTGGGACTGACAGTGTGTGGCAAAGGGTAGCTTGATGTTAATCATATATCAATGGAGCGTGTGTGATTAACTGGAACATTGATTAGGTGATCTGTAACATTAAGAGTACCAAGCAGATTTGCATGGTTATTCACACCTTGTTTGTGATCCTCGGCATCCCAGTCACAAACTTGAAGGGCACAATAGATTTAAACATGCCATTGAAAAGTTCAATGAATCTCAAAAGGTCTAGGAATTTCAATTCATTTAAAAGTTAATAATCAATTTCGTTTTTTATGGTGGAAATCGGTAAATCGTCACTTACCTACCTTCAAATATTTTGTGATTGGATTACGGAAACCCTCTTCTGAATTGTCAAATATTGTTTGGGTCCTAGCCTTAATATTTCATTTGGGTGTTATATTAAGGACTTAAATCAACCAACTTAACAACCAATGCCCCTTGTGGTCCTTTAGGTAGCTACGGCAGCTTCGCAACCAATGCCCCTTCTCTTGGCAATAGAAACAAATAGACTTAGCCTTTCTCTTTGATTCTTTCCCATTGGGATGAGAAGACTTCTCTAGACTTCCAATGTTGCCATTTTCAATGTCAATGGAAGTTTGGGAAGTAGATCTTCCAATCAAATTTGCATTACCAGTGCGCCAAATCATTGCAGATTCAGCAGCAATAAGCAAGTAGGTAAGATCAATAAGGGTCACGTCGCGTTCTGTCATATAGTAGTCTTTAACAAACAGACTATACGACTCGGGAAGTGACTGAAGAACCAAGTCAACAACCAACTTCCTTGACACAACGACTCCTAACATTCCCAGCCTGTCAATGTGTGACTTCATCTCCAAGACATGTGCACACACAGGCCTTCCATCTTGGTGTTGGCTTGCCAATAGGGCTTGAGTGACCTTGAACTTTTAAATTCATTGAACTTGTGGGTCAGGGAGAACTATTGGAGGAAGTGAAGTTCCACTACAGCACGAAGAAGGGATTAATCTTTCACCTTGATTGTCTTGTGGAATATCATCTTCATGATGAAAGCTTTTTCCAAAAGATTTGGGAAGACCATAGTTCTCAGAATTAGACATATATAATGGTAGAAATTCAAGTTTAGTTGATTTAAGTCCTTAATATAACACCCAAACTGAAATATTAAGGCTAGGACCCAACACAATATTCTACAATTTGGAAGAGGGATTCCGTAATCCAATAGTAAAATATTTGAAGGTAGGTAAATGACGATTTACCAATTTCCACCATGAAAAACGAAATTGAATATTAAGTTTTAAATGGATTGAAATTCCTATATTCTTTTGAGATTCATTGAACTTTTCAATGGCATGTTTAATCTCGATTATACCCTCTCAAGTTTGTGACTGGGATGCTGAGGATCACAAACAAGGTGTGAATAACCATGCAAATTAGCTTGGTACACTTAATGTTACAAATCACCTAATCAATGTGTCGGTTAAACACACACGCTCCATTGATCTATGATTAACATCAAGCTACCCATTTCCATCCTTCATTAGTCCCATATTAATGTGTTGGTTAACCACACACACTCCACTAACGACTAATAAGGTGCAATGTGCAATTTCCTGGGTTAGCATCAAATTCACATTTTTCCTAAGTAACTAAGATTAGGAATCTATAAAAGGTTTAGTTACTTTATAATTCATCATACTTTTAACGAGGATTTAAATGTCCTGTCAAACCCGTTCGGCGAACGACCCTCCACCAGTCAAGAAAGCAGTGGGTGAGAGTGGACACCCATTAAACCACCATTTTATAGGCATTAACCTTATACCCCCCTCTCATAGATCGGCTTCGTGAATGAGGCCTACTAACGGTAAGACTGGCCTTTTACTTATACATATGATATATTAAAGTTTTTAATTTTATATAGTATAAGGGTGTATTTTACACATTTAAAATACTTGGTGGTTTAATCTATTAATAAATTATACTCTTAATTTAATTAATCTTAAACCATGTTATTATGGATTTATTAAAATTCTCTTTTAATTAAACACTTTAATTAATTTATTAAAGTCCATAAGGTGTAATTGAACTATTCAAAGCATCTAGATTATTAAAAATTCAAAATTCAAACTATTTAATTAATTTTTTAAGTTATGAACCCAAGAGATGCATCTTTTGAAACCTTTCGATTACTAGAGTTAATATTTTCATAATTTGAGACTTTTCAAATACCAAAACTTCAGGGCAAATCTTGTAACGCTTGAAAACCTTCTCATTTCCATAACTTATAAGTTTAATGTCATTTTAATGGATGGGACCTTTCATGTTCAACAACTTGAGGACAAGCTATGGAAGTCATTAAAAAACATTTAGATCAATTTTAACAAATAGAATTATTATATAATCTAGGATTGATCTAATTTAACTCATAAGGCAAGATAATTCATATCAACAATTTACAAGTAATTTTGTTTATCATATAAACTAACAATTATTTTAAAACTTTGACAATTATCTTTTCATTGGATAAGTGTAATCACTACCATATGAGAAAAAAACAAATTTTATGATGCAAAACAGTTTGTGGTAGTGATCCTAATCCAATATAGGCCAAAAAATTCGAAAATTATGCCAACGGATGATCAAACTCGTCGAGTCTGATAATGGACTCGGCGAGTTCATCACTGATGAACATGGACTCGTCGAGTTCATGTATGGACTCATCGAGTCCAGTAGTCAGAAGGCAGGTTTTTCAACTTTGAACAATTTTCAAATGCAACTATATAACAGAAAACTACACATGACTCTGATACAACTGTTGGGTTATATGTACTATAACACTCCTATGGTGCACATACAACCCTAATAGCTTTGGATCTAAGTTTTCTCTAGTTATGCATGCCATAAATTTTCCAAAACATGAAGCCTACAACTAGCATACAATTTTGACATATAACTCATAAAATCAAGTCAGAATAATACCTCTTTATTGTAGCTTGTAGTTTTGCCCTTTCAAGAGCTTAGCACCTCAAATGTGACGTCCCAAATGGTTCACAAACACCATGAACAAAGGAGAACTTTGAGAGAGAGACTAGACACTCTAAAATCGGTTATGATTTTCTTAGAATACTTAGGTGTCCCGATTTTGGCTAAGGGGTAACATTTATATATAGTATAGGATTCCAAGAGTCACGGGTAAACCCTAATCCATACACTTGGGTGATGATCCATATCTCATGTGGGCTAACTCTTCATGAATACTTATATAAACTTAGCCCATCATGGATCAATAGCCCAAACAATATATATGTCACTGATTTACATAATCAGTCCACATTAATTTAATTAGTCTCTTTTGATCACTAAACTAATTCCAAATTAATTCTTGATCAATACTATTTAAATATTATGATTTCTTATTAATATATTATACTTATACTATATTAATAAATCATAAACAACCTATTTCTTAAATATTCATCCTATCAGATTGTTCTGGTGAAGGCAACCCAAATGGATCATGCTACTCTCGGGTCAAGTACACACCAATTATAGTTATGGGCTTAGACACCTAATCCAACACTAGCCGCCCGGCTACTGAGCCTGAGCCTGATCCCTCATCAGTGCCTGAAGTGTCAACTGGCTTAGTGCATAGCGTCGTCATACTGAAAAATACACCATAACAAACATCAATATACTCATCATAAATCTAGGGATCTCACATTCTATAAGTTCCTTTGATTCATCTTAGCCTTCCTTGACTCGAGTACGGATCCTCTGTTTTCAGTAGTACGGGCCCATACTACCTTCCACATCTATCCGTACTTTCCTCAAGAACTGCCTTGACTCCACCAATTCCCATCTGCTAATACTGATTTACACTCTACTCTCATCCTAGGCTTGCCTTAGGGTAATCACCATCCCACTCTTTTCCATAAGCTGCATAAGAAGTCCCTGTTGTCTCCCCTTAACTAGCTTGCAAATACCATTACAAATTACTAAGACTAGATAATTCTTCGAATGAGAGATCATACCCTACAATGATTGGACTCAAACGAGAGCTGCGAAATAGAGGTAGACCTAACCTTCTGAAATTATTTAGTCCTTGTAATATGTAACTTAACATATTCATTTACTAGTTAGCAAAAAAAACAACTAGAACTCCTAATAGCACAAAGCAAGCAGCATTCAAGCATTAAGTAAACATAATCAAGCATATCTCATTCAGTCTATCCCTAACTAATTTGTACTAGCATGTAGTTCATAAAGTTGATACACATATAACAGGCACATAAAGACTCCTTCCTAGATCCTTAGTCCTAACCTAGCATGCAGTTCTCATAAAGCTGATACACATATAACAGGCACATAAGGCATCCTTCCTAGATCCTTAGTCCTAATCTAGCATGCAATTCTCATAAAGCTGATACACATATCAAACATAAACTTGTATGGCTAATTTAGGAGTACTTACTTGAGCTCGGTTGATTGCATATACCACACCCTTTTATCACTTTCAAAGTTCTTTTTTCTTTTTTAAATTCTTTTCTTTTCCTCAAAATCATTTTTTATAAAAAGGTTTTCCTTTTGAAAACTTATATACCAATTCCTTAGTTTAAGTTCAGACACACCCGATAGTGTGACCGAATCCCTCAAACCAAGGCTCTGATACCAACTTGAAACATCCCAAAAATATGGTCCAAAAATTTCATTTTAAATCATTTAAGAAAAATCATCTTTGTTAAACATCATAATAACAAAACCACAAGTATCAAAATGTCATAAATCGTGTATCTCAAAAATCTCATATCATTTATCAATGCATCAAAATCATATGTCAAATATCAGAGTGAATCCTCCCAGGCTAAAAGTTGTGGTGTGTGCCATGCAGTCTTCCCGAACTCTTCCCATTGCCAGTGGAAATACCTGAAACCAAAATTGAAAACTGTAAGCACGAAGCTTAGTCAGTCTCCCCAACTACTACATACCATACACATATCACATAAACAAATAATGGGACTCTCCCCTGCTACCTCGATTTAGGCTCAGCATCGGCTTTCCCGGTATCGGTCCCCACCCCACATCGAACCCTAAACGGCATCGGGCCCTGCCCGGCATCGAGCCTCACCCGACATCGAGCATATCTCGGAATACATATGAACACAGTCAAATAATACACATAAACCTAAGCATATATCATGAACATTTAAACATTCCTCGGGCCCCGCCTGGCATCGTACCGTAGTCTGGAAGCATGCTAGCATTCCTCGGGACCACCCGACATCGGACCGAAGTCTGGAAACATACAAGTACAAACACATGCAAGAATCACAAAGACATCAAGCATACAAGTGTTCCTAAGGACATCCCCAACATCGGATGGAAATCCAGAAAAGCATATAAACCTAAATCGGGCCCCGCACAGCATCAGACTGTAGTCCGGAACTACTACTAGCTAAACGTGTAACGCCCGTAGATCCAGGCTAGTCAATTTAGAGATGATAAGCATCAAAATGACTTTTTGATGGAAGATTATTTAGAAGGATTAATCTTAACCGAGTTGTAGTATATGTCACAAGGTTTCCGTGCATATAAAGAACGCCAAAATCCAAGTTATAACGAAGAAGTTATGACCTATCGAAGTTTCGCGACAGAACCGGCACGACCCAGCGCGACCCAGCGCGACGTAAATAGTGAATTTAAGGCAGATATATATATCTATCCTTACTGATCTAAATGAGAGTCGAAGATTTCTTCGATATTAGTCCAATGATAAAAAGACAGACGAAAACGGAGTTCAGATGAAGGAGTTATGAATTTCGAACGGAGTTTTCTTGTCCCGGCCTACTAAAGATAATATATAAGTAATATATTTATAATATATTAAAAATAAAGTCAAAATTATCCAATGCAGTCTAAACGAGAGTTGTATAGCATAATCTCACCTACGCGTCGATATAAAGAACGTCGAAAACGGAGTTCGTATGCGAAAGTTATGAATTTCTGAAGTTCGGGGCGCGAAACCCCAAAACTGTCAGATACCACGACATGGCAAGCAGTGCCACGATGTGGCAAGTCTTCTGACACCTCCGGGAGTCCCCCAGATGCAACTTGCGATGACGCATACAGTGACGACCAAGCCCACGACGTGGAAAAAGGTGCCACGATGTGGCAAGGGCAGATTTTTCCCTATAAATAGATTTGAAGGGCCAGCCGAGTTTGATTGCTCATTCTCTCATCTCTCTCCCATATTACATCGTTTTACGTGGAATTTTAACCCCCCGAAGCCCCGATATCACCCCGAGACCGGAAGCAAGTCCCGAAGCCCAAAGATCCCGAGAAGAAAAGAGTTTCTGAGCCGAAGCTCTGCCCGCGAGAAGTCCGGTGTGTGAAGAGATCACGGTTTCACCGAAGAATACTACCATTGCAAGCCGTAGTGCTGTCCGATCGTCTTCTGATCATGTGAGTGTGTGGTCACTTTCATCTTACACATAAATATTAAGTATTTGCTATGAAATACGTGCTATGTGTATAATATAAAGTTGTTTATATGTGTGGGTGTATAGTCCCTTTCATAAACACGATAATAAATACAAGTATTGTTTGAATGTATTAAGTATATTGTTGTTTATATAAGTGAGTGTGTGGTCACTTTCTTCTAACACATAAATATTAAGTATTTGCTATGAAATACGTGCTATGTGTTTATATATTGTTGTTTATTTGAGATGTTGCTGGAATGCATGAACTATATAGGTTTTAATGAGTTAAACTATATATGTATTTTGTAACTACAAATATGTTGGGTATGTCACACCCCAAAACCAAGAACGGCGGAAATGTTCCGGGGTGGAGGACGTCATGTACAGTATCACAAACAATGTAAAGTGGTAAACAAGCAACAACATCATCCATTGCATTAAAAGTAAAGTTTTAATACATGTGTGTTTTTTCAATGTAATAAGACTCCAAAAATACAATCAAAATAAAAGACGAGTCTTGTCTGTGCTCCGTCTTCTCAAAACCTAGCCATCGTACCTGTCTACTGGTGACCTAAGAATACAAGTTATTTTGAAAGCGAGTATCAGCCTAAAGCTGGTGAATTCATAAGTAATTAAGTGTCATTGTCTTATTTTGGGAAAACTATTATGAATGCCCTGTAAATCTTTAAATGAAATAGTTGATGTAAGAAATGAAAAATCCTAGAAAATCTCTTAAATCCTACTAGTATGAGATGTAGTCTTCTACCAAGACCCGAATGTTTTGTAAGTAAAATGATAGTTTTTCCTTTCTATTGACTAGTACTAAAAGTACTTAGTCTAACCCCTCGTTTATGTGAATGTATCACAAAATAAAGTAAATAGGAAAATGTACTAATGTATGTGTTATCCTTTGGTACTAGGACTAACACGACATCGCGGTTAGCGAAATGTATAACCTAATGAACATCCGAAGATTGTTCAATTGTCCTCTGTAGCAGCAGCAGGGCGGAGGAAGGGTTAGTCCCGTAATCGATTCCCAAATATAAGTATTAACCGTAGGCATCCGAAGATGTTCATCAACCTCTGTAGCGAATAGTAGGCTCGAGGAATGGTTAGTCCCGTAACTGTAATCTAATATAGGTAATAACCGTAGGCATCCGTAGATGTTCATCAACCACTGATGCTAATCAGCTGGGATTCGGAATGGTTAGTCCCGTCTAGATATCCCGTTGATTGGGATAGGCAGGACAATTTACACAGAAGGTGAAGAGGCCTTTAGATCAATCGATATATCAAACAAAGACAATAAATAAGAACAAGAGAAATTCACGAAGAAAAACTTTCACTAAGAAATATAATCTAACAAAGAGATTATCGTGTGCACAAAGCGACGATTAGGGTTTGTGAAAAGCGTGTGCATTCACAAACCTGTACAAGATAATATATACTGTTATTCTAGACAATCCCTACAATTCAGGGATATGCCAGCTAACTAATTAGGCTAACTATGGAAACAAGATAAATACAAGATCTGTTACAATGCACTGACTAAACTATTACAAACTGATCCGCTGAAACGCTGATGTTGATGCTGAGACATGTGCTGACGCTGAGTCTGTTTTAAACATAATCATATTTCAAGGTTTGACCTTACAATCTCCCCCAATATGATGATGTTCAAAACAAACTAAATAAAGACACCTCTTGAAAGAAATTCTTCATACTCAGCTTCAGCTTCAATTTTAACTGGCCAGTAAGGACTGTCCAGCAATTCCTGTCTTCTGTTCAGCAGCTCCATGGCAATAAGAATGTGAAATTCTCCGGATAGATCTTGATGACTCATGCACATTTGCCTTAAGCCAACAAGGTGAGTGGTTGGAGCCTTTGGGATCTCAGTAGTTCGTTGAAAGCACATCCTCCTATTTTTGTCGAGATAGAACATCCCGTGTTCAGGAGCTGAGATGAATTGATGCTGAACCGGATCAACACCTAGAGGAAGTGAATTGTTAATTACACCAGCACCAAAGTCTAGAACCAATACATCTTCACCATCAACATGAAACTTGGTTCTTCGAGATCTAGGAACTGACGACCTTTGGCCTTGATGCTGAGGTCGTTCTTTAGGAACAAGATCCAAACGCTGAACTTTCTTGATCAGCAAATGAAGAGCACAAGTCAGTTCTAAAGAGTGAGCTGAGGTTTGCTTGGATGCAAGATCGAGCAGTTCCATCCATTCCGAATACCCATATCTAATCAGCTCATCCCTCTTGACAACTTCAGTATATGAGTGCTGAGGACCTTGACGAGTGATCAGCAACGTAAGGATTTTCTCGTTTCGAGGTTTAGAAGCTTTGATTTTGATGATCTTATCTCCACACATTCGCCGATTAAAGACATCTTCAAATCTCTTTCGATCAATCTGGTCAAGAACACTGTTAGTCTTAGGCTTGCTAGAGCTAGGAGGAGGTTGAGAAGACTGAGCCTTGGACTGAAATTCCCGGAACTTCTGCATCTGAGCTTCAAAAGATCCCTTGGTCTGAAGTTTGTGCTGAATAAAAGATTCATCAGCTTGAGCAATGTTCTTTAGAAGCTGAGCTCGATTGGCTTCATCAAGGATTTGCTTGACTTGATCAGGGGACATGTTCCATTCAGTGGCAAGGTTTGAAATACTGACAATGGACTTGGGTTTCTTCACAGTTGAAGAAGTATCAGTTTGAGAATGATCCAAGTCAGTATCAACTACCTTCCGCTTTCGAGACAGCGGATGAGATTCTTCACTGGCAATGTCCGAATCCTCTCCTTGGACCGGAATGATGGGATCAGCAATAGGATCGGCTAATATCGGATGAGATTCTTCAAGGTCATCTGAGCTTTCTTGCTGAACTAGAATGAGAGGATCAATAAAGTTCATGTCAAGAATTTGACATTCATCATCAGGTTCATCATGCTCACTGTCTTCAAATAATTTTTCAGTAGCTGCTGGACTATTATGCCCTGCAGAATCAGATTCACGAACGGGGTTAGGAGATTCATGCTGAATGAAAGTGTTGTCAGCAGGTTCTGTTTCTTTCTCATTTGGTTCACCATCAGCATGAGCATTTAGTTCACCACCAGCATGATCATCAGCATCAGCATCATCATCAGTATCTCCCCCTTTTTTAGCATCATCAGATTTGGGACTAGCGGGAGGAGTAAGTAAGAGAACTTCCTTGATTTGTTGAACATCAGCCTCAATTCGAAGCAGACGCTGACTCATGTCCCGAGTCAGTGACATCAACTCAGAAAATGCTGAAGCGGGAATTTGAACCATTGAGGTACCTGGGTCAACTGGAGAGCTAGGAGGCATCCTTGGAGAGAAGTGGTGAGCAGCTGGTGATGGATGCTCCCCCTGAGACTGATGCTCCCCCTGAGACTGATGCTCCCTCTGAGATGGTTGCTCCCCCAGAGACATGGAATCCTGTGGTGCTGAGTATGCTTTGCCAGAGTCCGAGATGATGTGATGAGACAGTTGAGGGGAGAAATGACCGCCATCAAGATGTTCCACCTCTTGATCAGCATGATCCATATGATTACCATCAGCACCTCCTTCATCAGTGTCAGCGGTGAGAGAAGGCACAGTGTATGGATTGGCAATCCATTCTCTCATCCTATCGGAGATTCCAATGTCAGTATCTAAAGGATCATCATGATACATACGAACTGACATTCGAGGGCATTGGATTGGATTCCTAGAGTGAGAAAAGTAATCAACAGCGAAGAATTTGTCGAACACCAGGGCAATCCAGCGTGGAAAGGGAACATGATCAGCACGCACATTTGCACGTAGAAGCTGAACAAGCTGATCAAAGAATAGTGCCCCATAATCTAATCTTTTGTTGAGAAGAAGGGAGCAGACGACTTGTTGCTCATAATTGCTCAATTGATCACCACCGCGAGACTTGTGACCCACACACTTGCATAAAGCACCAGTGAAAAACTTCCAGCCTGGGGTCATGCACTGACGCAAAATAAGAGCTGATCGAGTACCAGCCTTTGAATGATCATAGCCCAGTTAATCAAACATGCGTTTACACCTTTCAATAGTTGGAGGTTCAGAAAAGGGTTCGAAAGTTGGTAACCTTAGAGCAGCACTGAGTAATTATGCGGTGATGAAGACAGAGTGTCTGCCATGGCCAATGGTTCCGGTGATGGCATTGTTTTCTTCATTAACTGTTGCGGTATAGTAAAACTCACATACTTGTTCAGGGAAGAACTCGGACGGTACATCACTGATTGCATATCGAAGGCGGCAAGAAGCCAAGAAATTGACGAAATCATCGAGTCCAAGACCTCGATGAACCTCTGGAATGTCAGGGTTGAAGACGACATTGGTTGCCTTGATGTGAATTGGAAGTGGAGGAGAGTTTGGGGCAGGAACAACTCTTCGAGAGGTTGAGGAGTATGTGAACAGAGATGCCGCCATTTGAGAGTATTTGAGGATTCTAGGGTTTTTGAGAAAAGTTCAAGGTTTTGGAAGGAAAAATTAAACCAAGGGAGAAAGAGGTTTAAATATGGAATGAAAGGGGGTTTTTAAAAAGGTAATGATTATCTTCATTAAAAAGGTGATGATTATCTTCGTTAAGAATAACGACGCATTGTAACAGTCTGTCAGGGTAGAAAATAGCCGTTGGATAAAAGAGCCGTTGACTGAAGGTGAAACATCAATCAGTGTTTGCGGAAGCGCTGAGCTCAGTGTCACAAAAGTTACATGCTGAAAATATTTCTCCATCAATTCAAGGTACAACTTGCTTAATCGGGGCTAGCAAGGAGATTGGTGCGTGTGATAGATACTAGTTACATTATCTAACCATCGGCACAGAGTGTTGTGACTTCATCAGTTAGTGGTTTATCTTACCGAATCATTAGACACTGAATAAGAGGAGGGTAAAGAATGGATTGTTGCGTGTGATAAACCTTGGTGTTTTGGTCTAACCATCGGTAAAGATTTTTAGACTCTCATCAGCGTGTGTTTTGGCACACTGAATCACAGAATCAGTGAAAGATTGGTGAGAAGGGGTAGTTGCGTGTGATAGATCTTGGTGTTTGGATCTAACCATCGGCAAAGAGTTTCAAGTCGTTATCAGTGTATGGTTTAATACAGTGAATCATTCAACTTTTATTTAGAAGACTTGAAGAAGAGATAAAGATAAGAAATCAAACCAAGGTGCTCAGAAGCAAATATCATCAGTATGTCATCATCAGCACAATGTACATCAGCTTATAAGACAATATCAAACATTAGCATAATTAAACGTCAAAATTAATTACAAGGAAATCATTCCCAATTCTCCGATAATGTAAGCAGTTGATTGAGAATCCAGTGCCTTTGTGAAGATATCAGCAAGTTGCTCCGTAGTCTTGACATGTTCAAGAACAACTTTTCCTTTTTCAACATTATCTCTGATGAAGTGATGTCTGATTTCAATATGCTTTGTCTTTGAGTGCTGAACAGGATTTTGTGTGATCTGAATGGCACTGGTGTTGTCACAATAGATGGGAGTCTTTGAAAACTTGAATCCATAGTCGAGAAGCTGATTTTGAATCCATAGGAGCTGAGCACAACATCTCCTAGCGGCAACATACTCAGCTTCAGCAGTTGAGATGGCTACTAATGTTTGTTTCTTGCTAGACCAGCTGATGAGACGATTTCCAAGGAAGTGACATCCACCAGATGTACTCTTTTTGTCTAAATTGCATCCAGCATAATCTGAGTCAGTGTATCCATAAAGTTCAAATGCTGAGTCGTGAGGATACCATAGAGCAAGGTTTTGAGTTCCCTTCAAGTATCGAAAGATACGTTTGACAGCCATGAGGTGAGATTCTTTTGGATTAGCTTGGAATCGAGCACAGAGAATGGTTCCAAACATGATATCAGGACGACTTGTTGTGAGATATAAGAGGGGTCCAATCATTCCTCGATACAGAGAGTGATTGACATCAGTTCCAGTTGGATCAGCGTGTATCTTATCAGTCTTAGACATTGGGGTAGAGGCTGGTTTGCAGTCACTGAGAGAATACTTAACAAGCAAGTCAGAAATATATTTACTTTGACAAATAGAAATACCTGTCTTTTGTTGCTGAACTTCAAGACCTAAGAAAAAGGTCATCTTCCCCATCATGCTCATTTCGAACCTTTGAGACATGATCTCTGCAAATTCCTTGCTCAGTGTCTCATTTGGAGAGCCAAAAATGATGTCATCGACATAAATTTGAACAAGAACCATGTCTGAGCCTTTGTTTTTTATGAAGAGAGTATTGTCGATTGCTCATCGTCTGTATCCATTTTCAAGCAGATAAGATGTCAGCGTCTCATACCAAGCCCTGGGAGCTTGCTTCAGTCCATAAACAGCTTTGTCTAACCGATACACGTAATCAGGATGATCTTTGTCCACAAAGCCTGGGGGCTGATTTAGGAACACTTCTTCTTCTAACACACCATGAAGGAATGGTGTTTTCACATCCATCTGATAGACAATGAAGTTCATGTAGGATGCGTATGCGAGAAACAGTCTGATAGCTTCAATGCGAGCAACTGGGGCAAAAGTTTCCCCGTAGTCGATAGATTCAATCTGAGTAAACCCTTGAGCTACAAGCCTTGCCTTGTTGCGAGTGATGATTCCATCTTTATCAACCTTGTTACGATAGACCCAGTGAGTTCCAGTGATAGTCTTCCCGGATGGTCTTGGGACAAGAGTCCAAACTTTGTGCCTTTCAAACTCATTCAGTTCTTCTTGCATGGCTTTGATCCAATCAGCATCTTGAAGAGTTGTGTGTACTTTATCAGGTAAGATCATTGAAACAAAGTTAACATACATGCAAAAGTTATTAAGTACACTAGATCTGGTTCGGACACCATCATGAATATTCCCTATAATTCGATCAACAGGATGATCTCGATGTTCAATGACTGATGTTGATTCCGGAGAGATAGACACTGACACATTATCAGTTTCAGGAGAATCTTTAGCTTCAAGGGTTTCATCAGCACTTAATGAATTATCTGCTGATGTGGCTGCAGTATCTTGATTCAAGGAACATGGAACTGGAATGATAGGATCAGAGGAATCAGTCTGATCTTCAGCAAAAGGTGCTTCATCGAATGGACAAGAGAGAAGCTCTTGAAAGATAGAAGGAGAATGAGTGACTTTTTCATCAGTGTATGATTCCTCATCAAACTTCACATGAATGGATTCTTCAACACATTGCTTGTTCACATGAAAAACACGAAAAGCCTTTGAAAAAGATGAGTACCCAACAAAAATACCTTTATCAGCCTTAGGTTCAAACTTGGATCTTGGGTCACGCTGATTTAGAATATAACAAATGCATCCGAACACATGAAAAAAGGATACATCTGGTTTTCGATCTTTCAGCATTTCATATGGAGTCTTCTTATGAATCCTATGAATTAGAGATCGATTCTGAGTAAAACACGCTGTATTGACAGCTTCAGCCCAAAACGACATAGGAAGACCAGCATGGATCATCAAGGTCCTTCCTGCCTCAATCAGTGTTCTATTTCTTCGTTCAGCAACACCATTTTGCTGAGGAGTACGAGGAGCTGAGAAGTTTTGTCCAATTCCTTTATTATCACAAAATTCTTCAAGAGTTGAGTTTCGGAACTCAGTACCATGATCACTTCTTAGTTGCTTAACTTTAAGACCTGTCAGTGTCTCATTTTTACGAATCAGTGAGATAATTTCCTGTGCAGCATGACTTTTCTTCTTCAAGAAAACTACCCAAGTAAATCGAGTGAACTCATCAACGACCACTAGAGTATACTTATTTCCACCTAGTGAACGAACAGGAATAGGACCAAACAGGTCCATGTGGAGTAGATGAAGAGGGACTGATATACTGGAGCATGACTTGGGTTTGAAAGAGGACTTGGTTTGTTTTCCTTGTTCACAAGCTGAGCACATCTTGTCTTTCACAACGCTGAATTTTGGGAGCCCTCTAACTAGGTCTTGATTGGATATCTTGGATAGATTCTTGAAGTTCAGATGAGAAAACCTTTTGTGCCAAATCCAGCTAAGATTCGTCTGAGACTTTGTAAAGAAACATTGCATCAGTGCCTTGTCACTTGAGAACATGTCAAGAACATATATATCATCTTTTCTACTTGCTGAGAGAACGATGTTCTTGTCAGTGTTTACAACTCTTCCTTCCTTCTTTGTAAAGTGAACTTCATAGTCAGCATCACACAACTGACTGATAGAAATGAGGTTGTGTTTGAGACCCTTACATATGAAACATTTTGAAAAACCACGTTATTGCATTTGATGTTTCCATATCCCTTAGTGAATCCCTTTCCATTGTCTCCATAAGTAACTGCAGGACCAGTTTTCTTAACATAATCTTCCAGGAGAGACTTTGATCCTGTCATATGCCTTGAGCAACCACTATCTAAATACCAAAGATGCTCCTGACCCTGCAGTACTGAGAAACTAGTTAGAACACACTGACCCATTCAAAGATGGGTCATTCACAAAGTTATTTGATAATAGATTATAACAGTCCTTAGGAAGACAGTTTAAAGAGTTTGACTTAAGAGTCCATTTTTCATTTCTAACTTTAATATTTTCAACTCTTGAGGATGATTTATCAAAAGAACATTCACTGATCTTGTGAGAGGAATCACCACATCTGTAACAAACTCTAGTACCAAAGTTCTTCTTGGTGAGCAAATTTTTTGATTTAACACATTTTGACATGTAAGATTCACCAAGAGAGCTTTGAGTCCTTTTGCTTATCATTGAGTCACGACTGAATTCAGTATCAGGAGGAGTTTGATCAGTGTTAGGTGATAAACTATCAGTATCTGATTTTGACTCATTCACAGATGGATTGCAATCAGGGAAGTGCTTGAGTTGTTCATGAACAGCACGAAAAACTCCATTTGAGATAGGAAAAGCAATAATATTCTCAGTTAGAGGGATTGGTCTAACAAGATGTGCAGGATAAGAGGTAGGATCAATTCCGGTAATCTCAACATTACACTCAGTGATACCATCAGAATTAGTAATGCAATATTCATCAATTAAACTTTGATTAATAAAAGAGTTGTTGACAAACTTATTTTTGAAATTGTTTTTCATCTCATTCATGGAATAGACCTCAGATTCCTTTTCTTGTGATTTAAAAACTTTTTCAGCTTCGGCAAAATTACCCCCAAGAATTTTTTTACAAGATTGTGGAATTTGAGCTGAAATAATATAATTAGCATTCTTATGAGATTTTGCCCAAGTGTGAAGCACAGTTTGTTCTTTGATCAAAAGATTTTTAACATCATCAATTTTAGCAGACAAAGATGAATTTGACAAACTAGTAATTCTAAGATTTTCCTGAGTGGACTCAATAATACTATTTTTCATGGATATATCAGTTTCAAGAAGATCAATTTGATTTTGCAAATTTCTAATGGTTTGATTCTTCTTAGAATTAATGACACCCAAATACTCAAACATTTTGATTTTTTCATTCATTGAATAGGAAACAAAGTTTTTAACCTGGTACATTGAAGAAGAGTCAATGTTGTGCTTCCTGGAATTTTCAACATCAGACATATCAGTGTCAAAAGTACTTTTGTCTTTATCAGAAATAGTCGGGTCCTCTATTTTGACCATTAAACACTTGACTTCATCATCTGTTTACAATCCTTTGCAAAATGATCAGTGCTCCCACAGTTAAAGCACTGAGCCTTCTCTTTTTTATCAGCACCATGCCTTTTATCAGCTCCTGACCCTTTTGAGAACTTTCCGCCCATCTTCTTTTGAAACTTTGAGAAGTTTCGACCTGATTTCTCAAAGGTCTTCACAATCAAAGCTGCACTTGCCACAATCTTTTCAAGATCATCAGTGTCAGTTTTAGATGAATCAGTGTCTCAATCACTTTCAATGTTTGAATCTGACACCAGCTTTTTGTTGGAGAACAAGGCTACAGAAGATTCACGCTGAGAATCTTTCATCAGTTCGTTTCTTTGAAGCTTGGATTCTTCATAGTATCGAAGATTTCCATAGAGACTTTGTAAGTCCATAGAGTTGATCTTCTCACTGTTTTTCAGCACATCAACATGATTCTCCCAACCTGCACCTAGAGAATCCCAAAACTTTTGCACTAGAACAGTTCTATGCTTCAACTGATCTAGTCTCCGAAGATCATTAACAAGAGTATTGAATCTGTTAAAAGTTTGAGTCAAGGTTTCACCTTTCTTAGCAAAAAAATGTTCATACCTTCGGTTAAGATCATTTATTTGAGTAGCCTTGACTTCTTCAGTTCCTTCAAAAGATACAGTCAGATTATCCATCATCTCTTTTGCTGAGATGCAATTTTGAACCAGCCCAAAGATGTTGTATAGCAGAGAGTAGCTGATTGCGGCACGACCACGAACATCTAGACCATGTTTTCTCTTGTCATCTGCCGTCCAGTTTTCTTTGGGAGTTTTCTTCATAGTACCATCAGGAACATTATTTTTAAGAGGCTGATACATCGGAACATAAGGACCTTTTTCAACGATGTCCAGCATGTCTTCATCAACAGACTCTAAGGCATATAGAGCCTTTATTTTCCACATAGCAAAGTTCGTTTCATCGAAAGGAGGGATTTTAGCAGAAGGATGATTTGATGAGTTTGATGAAGAAGAAGATGAAGCCATTTGTTTGATAAAAGAAACCTGCTCTGATACCAATTGAAGAGGCCTTTAGATCAATCGATATATCAAACAAAGACAATAAATAAGAACAAGAGAAATTCACGAAGAAAAACTTTCACTAAGAAAGATAATCTAACAAAGAGATTATCGTGTGCACAAAGCGACGATTAGGGTTTGTGAAAAGCGTGTGCATTCACAAACCTGTACAAGATAATATATACTGTTATTCTAGACAATCCCTACAATTCAGGGATATGCCAGCTAACTAATTAGGCTAACTATGGAAACAAGATAAATACAAGATCTGTTACAATGCACTGACTAAACCATTACAAACTGATCCGCTGAAACGCTGATGCTGATGCTGAGACATGTGCTGATGCTGAGTCTGTTTTAAACATAATCATATTTCAAGGTTTGACCTTACAGAAGGTACTAATAAATCATCCTCGTGAATCGAGATACAAGTATTCATGTAAGTGTATACAGGTAAATGTATCTACGTAAAGTTACTCATGTAATGTATTCATGTAAGGTATTCATGTAAGTGTATCCATGTAAGTGTACTCATGTAAGTGTATTCATGTAATATGTAATGTATAGTATAGACTCATGAATGAACTGAATCTGATGTAATTCCTTGTAATAGGAATAATGTTTTGTATCTTCTAACTATCCCTATGATAATTAATTGGAAGGTAATTGGTTGTTCAAGTAGGTTAATAATGGCCTTGTAAAACATCTAAGAGTTTTGAACAATAAGTAACAATGACTTGATGTCATTTTAATAAACATTTCAAAAGTAATACATTTGATAACAAAGTATTTTTAAGATAGAAAACCATTTCATGCATCACATTTTGTAGTATGTGAAATCTGCTGGATGAAAACACAGTTATAAATACATATGAAAGATTTGATAACATGTTGTTTTCTACTTGTATTCCCCCCTATTAAATCATTTAAAATCATTTAAAACATTGATTAAGGGGTATGAACTCACATGTAGATGGTGGTTTGGATGTACTGAACGGTATCGGACTGTTAGGTGTCAAGTGAGGACTTGTACACACGCTATGATCCTAATGAACATATAATCACACATATATGCACCCAATTAGTTTTAAACTACTAATTGTAAATGTTAATACATCCTAGAACATGATAAACACTTTATATAACTGTTATAAGCCCTAAGGATTGCATCTAAGTTGTTGTAGGACCCGGCTAGTGAATTTAGGGTTCCAAAGGATCCCATATTTGAGTTTACTCTCTAATAAACTCCATACAAGGAGTTTACGGTCGTAAACCCTTGATTTTACGACCGTGAACTCCTAGGCTTAATGTCCTTTGGTGTTTTGAGGTTCTAAATGATCCCTAGAAGCATTCCAACTTGGTGGATTAATTCTTGGAAGGGTTTAGGGCACTAATACACTCCTTTGAGGAGTTTATGGCCCCAAGGCCAATTCCTTTTGAGTTTACTACCGTAAACTCATATGGAAGGGGTGTTTTTATGCTTTCAAGTCTCAAGCTCATGTAGGATAGGTTCTAGACATTTATCTAAGGCTAATGAAGGCCTTAGGCACACTTTGGTACCCTTCCTTGATGTTCACGGCCCAAGAACCATATTAGGGTCGTAATCTCTCTTTGGGAGGGGTTTTTGATGTTTTGAAGTGCTTAAATTAACTAAGAGTAAATCTAGGTAATTGTCCAAGGCTTTATTCGATAGTCTATTTGATCCTATTCTATGTATAATTCCCTATTCCTTGTTTGGTTATGGTCCTAGGGTAGAGTCTTTTATTCGATAGTCTATTTGATCCTATTCTATGTATAATTTGCATGCATAAGGCAACCAGCAGTATGGGTGGAAATATCTAGCATGAGTTGTGGTATGTGGGTTCAATGTCCTATGATCGTTTGATGGATTGGAGTGTTACTGCACGAATGTTGCTTGCTTTGTGCTTTGTGGAACTCTTAGGTGATGGGAGTTAGCTACTAAGTGAATATGATTGTATTCATGAGGTGGATGACTGGCATTATGAGGAGTTCTTCAGCAACCGATGGCAGTGTGAGGTCGGGAACCTTGGAGAGCCTAGAAAGTGCTTCAACGGGTTTTGTTGCATTGTTTAGTGAGTTTTTGGTACATTAGTTTGAGAAGGTGACTTAGAGGATTTGGGACGATTCTTGAGGAAAGTATGGATAGGTGTGGAAGGTAGTATTGGGCCCATACTACTGAAAGCACAAGATCCATACTCGAATCGGGGAGTCTTGGAGAATCTAAGAAGCTTATGGGAAGAGGATTCTTGAGAATGTTCTGATAATTTGCACGTGGTATTTCAATTTGGCGATGAGCACCCAGGAAGGAGGTTCTGGTTTTGGTTCTGGCTCAAGTGCAGATATTGAGCCAATTAGCGAGCAGATGCGGGAATTTATCTCGTTGGAGATTACTCACAGTATTCTAGACCAGACTCCTGTAATCTTTGGTTCAGTTAAGGAGGGATTCTGGAGATCTCTGATGAGCGCACTGAAGCTCGCACTCTATCATTCTGTGAGAAAGAGGTCATTTTGGAGCACCTAGGGAAGAGGGGCCAGATCAGGTGCAGGCAAGGGAATGTCCCAGGAAAAGACCCAAGACTTTCGATCAACGATTAGGAGACCGGCAGTGTCGGGGTCAATGTTGGACATGTGGGAAACTGCACGATGGAGCTTGCTCTTCTAGGGGCATGGGTTGCTACAAGTGTAGCAGGATGTATAATGTCAGCAGGGATTGTCCTCAAGGGCAAGACCGTTATGTTTTCTCTGCAGTCAAGTGGGCCACAAAAGGGAAATTTGTCCGATGAGGAGAGGAGGAGTAGTGAGTGCACCTTCTCTGGCTATTTTCCGGACCTCTGATAGCCGTGAGAGTAGGGCAGGAGCCCTAGCAGAGAGGAGCCGGTCATTTCAGTGTCAGACAAGAGAGCCAGTGCTCCAGCAGGTAATATTGAGAGTATGTTATCTTTTGATGTTATCAGTATTTATGTTGCTTGGAATTTTATATTAGTTTAATTCTTTGTTATTATTGGGTTATATATTTGAACAATTGTTATATGCCTTTTGCATGCTGTGATCATTAGTGGGTTATTGAGGGGATGTATATTGTGTAGCGGGTTCCAGTGTGTTCGATTGTTATTCTGGTTTTGGTCAAGATCGGATCATAGGTATGGTGTGGAAGGTATTTGGTCTGGATTCAACGGGTTAGTTCTCCAGTAATCGTCAGGGTTCAATGGTTTTAGAATTTGTTCCGATAGGAGCTGCAGTTGCTTATGGAAGAACGGTTAGGTTCAAACACTATCGTTGCTATGAGAGAAGTGGTAGCAAAAAGATTGTGGTGTCAGTTGCATAAGTTGTTTAGTCATTAGACATTTCAAGGGAGTTTTCTATTTGTATGGATTGTAGTCGACTAGAGTTCAATGATTCTTTGAGAGTGGGATTTGGGATGAATATTCGTCAGTTCAGGGTAAGGGTTATGGCTTTTAGTCGCCAGCATAAGAACTCGGGGAATTGGTATAGTATCGTGGGAGGAGATTTGTATTATCAGATTGGCTAAGATTTCAAGAGTATTCTTTAGGGTTTTAGGAGGGGGCGATCATTGAGTATGGCTCGCAATGGAACACTACTATTGATTAGCGCAGGTCATAAGCGGTTCATGTTGTATGAGGTTGATGGGTTGGGAATCTACCAGAAGCTAGGAGACGAGAGAGCTTCGCCGAATCCTAAGTGGGGGAGAATTGGTCAGAAATTCTAGAAGTTTGGAAGGGTGTGGAACTAGGGCAAGTTTCACATACTGGCCAGGAAAAGGGACGACCCAAGTGGCTATTCAGATTGAGGTTGTGTAGGTGGGAGTTCAGGAAATATCCAACCGTTGGTTAGTGTCTCCTTTATTATGCATAGCAAGCTTGTGGTTGAGTCCAGGTTGAGGGCTTCGGAATTCAAAGTATGTCGCGAACATCTGTTGGGAGGCAGTTGGATGTAGGTTTCGACTCAGGATGCATGGAGTTTTGATGATTAGGGTGTGGAAGGCCATGGGTGGTAACCATGGTTGGTTGATGTGTTGTAAGACTGCGATGGGATCGTAGCATCCACCAGTTCAAGGTAGACTATTGTTAGAGATGGTCAAGCGTGGAAGGGGAATCACTTCGTGCCTTGGACACGACGATCAGGATTGTCGAGGAGTATTTCTTTGTTTTGGGTTAAGGACCATTGGGGTCCGAGGCGGGTTCGGGTGTGTAGCTCTAGATGAATAAGACCTGTGGTCAAGGCCCATTTGATAATGGCAATACAGGTGGGACCTGGTAGATACCATTGACTCATGGTTTTGGATTTTGAGTTGCAAGATCGATTGTATGGTCGGTGTGTGACTAGGAGGGGCTTATAGGCTGGGTGGCCTTGTTATTTGGACTCTTGGGGACCTGGTGGTTGGACCATGTACAAGACTGGTAGTCACAGCGATGGTTGGGAACTTTCATATCTTGGTCCAAAGAGGGTTTGTCGTAAATTAGGAGGTTTGGGGTGAAATATAAGCTCAGATATGTGGATCTCGGGTTTTTATGAAAAGGAAAATAGAGAAATTGAGAGGTTTTTTTTTTGGAAAATGAGAGGAAGTTTAGGGTCTTTGTCATCTTCATGAAGAACCCATAGACTAAACGTCATTGTTATATTTGCTTTATACAAATACACATATGGCTTGTTTTGTATAGGCTGTCATAAATTAAATTTTGGTAAAAACGTTTTCTAGAGATCTTTTAAATTTGGTTTATAGACTCGGATTAATAGACTTTTTAGTTCATAAATTTATATGTTTAGATTCTTCAAGAGTTTATACTTTATATTGGTTTATATTTATGAGTTTAATTTTCAGAATAATATGTAACACAAGTTTCTTAAAATCAAATGTATGATTTATTGATAACAAAATACCAGAAATTAGACGATATAACACTTGTATTTAATCACAAAACCTAATATCATAAAATAATCTTTGCTATGTTTTGTTTTGGTATATCACATTATATATCATATTAGTAATTAGAATATGGGCGATCGTCATCGATCTAGATTGAGTTGTTTTTTTCAAAGTAAAATTAGTTTATAATAGGAAAAGAAACGTCATATCAAATCTACGTTGACAATTTGATAATTTATGGAAAATTTTGAACGGACTAAATGTACAAAATTTTAATATTGAGGGGTTGAAATAATATATTTTAAAAGTACTGCGACATGTCATGTTATTTAAAGTCACTCGAATAATCCAAAGCATCTTACGTAATCAAAGTCAAAAGTCTGTACTTCCAACAACTACACCGTACGGGAAACAAGTTAATTTGCCCCTAAACTTCATGTTAAAGAATTTTGAATCCTCCATTTTTTTTTTTCTTTTTCAATCTTGGAAGTATTAAAAAAAAAAGAGAGAAATTAAATAATCCAACTATTTTTTGATGAATTTATGAAAAAAATAACCCTTATAAATATTATTCTTCAAAATAATTTCGAATGGGCCATTCAAAGTCTATTTCGACTGCATGTCTAGGCCAACCCATCAGATACTTTCTGAAATGTCTATTCCGGACTAAAACAATTTATTCCGGATTTTGAATTACAAAACCATTTTCTAGATTTTATTCCGACACTTCCGGATTTTGATTTACAAACTCATTCCGATACATTCTGGACACTACTACACATTTCAGAGTTTAGATATGGAAGACGATCATGATGACTTGGTTGTTTTACGGGTAACTCTTTTAATCTTACACTTTTAGTAGTCTAATTTTAAGATTTTTGTTATAAGTAACATTTTCCGGAATACGAAGAACATGTTCGAAATGTGTAGAACATGTTTTGAACTTGCAATACACGTTAAAATTACATGCGGACCAATGCAAGCGGTTTCTAATATTTAACGACATATGATTACTTCTATAATTTTTAATTATATATATATATATATATATATATATATATATATATATATATATATATATATATATATATATATAGTTTATGTTTATTTATAATTTTATAATTTTGTTCGCAGGATAATAGACTTATACAGAAGTTGGAGTCAACAACAGATGAGAGCCGTGCTAAATGTTGGACTTTTAGTTTGGCATGGATTGAGTCCTGATTTACTTACCACATATGTTCACATGACACCTTACGTAACACCATTACCCCAACACTCGTCTAACCATAAGCCTCGACAAAAGAACGCATGAACATATGTTGCGAAAGGTTCAAATGCTTTTGACCCACCGACACAAGTGGGAAAACTAGAATATGGACGTATATGAAATACAGGTGAAGATAAGATGGGTCCCATATTGATACGAATATATACATCATTACTTATATGTTATACAAGGACCAACCATGTATAATTTGTTCATTACCTCATATATTTTTCATCTCTTCATCTTCGTTTCAATCTGTTTGTGTGAGAGGAATGAATTAGGTTTTGTAAGAGTTAGTTTATATATGTGCTCTATTTCTTTAATCTGTAGGATGAAATCAACTTATGTTTATGCTCATATTTTACCATAAAACTTTTACGAAGCACGTATGGTAATTTCCAAATAGTTATTAGCCATAGAATTTGTTACATTTGTGATTTTAGAAATAATATATTTTATTAAGAAATTATGTTAACATTAACTTTATTCTTGTTATGTAACATAGCAGAAAATATAAAATATTGATAATCAAGAATTTTGATTGTTTCACAGATCGTGTGTATTCACTTTCACTGTTGATATTTATCCCCGGCAATCCATGGTTAATAAGAAATCCAACTTAGGACAATCTATGAATATCACTCTAACGCTTAGTTCCCGAGTTTAACAAAAAAAAGTCAAATGAGAAAAGAAGAGAAATGAAATGAAAACAAAATTCTATTTTGTGTTCCCGAGTTGTAGAGAAGTGGAAGGAAAATTAATCATTTTGTTTTTTCTTTCCAAATCCTTTCAAATCGGAAAGAAACTTAGGAGAGAAAATGATCATTCAATTTTCCTCCACTTCCTACCATTTTCTTACTTTAATGAAACTCAGAAACACCAACTTCTTTTATTTTCTTCTCAATTCCTTTCTTTTCTCTTATTAAATTGAACTTGGGAACGGGGTGTAAGTTTTACGCACAAGAACATAGAGCATGTTTATGACAAGTATATTAGTTGTTAATTTTCATGAGAATTCCAAAGTAGGTTTATATATATATATATATATATATATATATATATATATATATATATATATATATATATATATATATATATATATATATATATATATATATATATATATATATATATATCCTCTATCAGAAAATAAGATAAATACAATGAAATTTATGGATTCTGTATTTGACGACATTTCTCTGAAAACTATACAGATAATTGTCGTAGGTATCTTGGGTTATTAGCGACTTCAGCTGTCACACAATATGAGTTCTCCCCGATCAGACCTAAAACTTGTTTAATTCTTCTAAGACAAAACTGCAAATTTGGTCCTTGTGGTTTGCCAAAACCTTTGGATGGGGTCCAAAAAGTTTCCAGCTTGCACCAAAGGTCCAAAATCAAGGTTTTCATGGGTTTTTAGTCCATTCCGTCATTGTCCATTTGTTTGGAGCCGTTAGTGTCATCACGTGCCCTCCATGTGAGGGCATTTTGGTCATTTTAGGTCCTTATTTTAAATAATATCATATTTCTCCTTTATATACATACTCATACGTAATCCCCTTCTTCTTCTTCGTTTTTATTTACAGAGAAGCAGGAAAAAGGGCTTCTTCTTCGTCTCTCAAAGGGATTCTTCTTCTTCGTCTCTCATCTACTTCTACTGCTACGAGATTCAAAAATGGTGCTCTGCTTCTGTGGGAACGTTACTGTTGTGCGAACCTCATGGACCTCACGAAACCCTTGTCGTCGTTTCTATGCATGCCCTAAAATGGTAAGCAAACTCATATTAGGTTATGATATTTCGGTAGTTATGCAATAACTCTTCTACTTTAATGTATTCTTGTAGGGATCCAGATGCGGATTTTTAGGGTGGTTCGATTCCCCTATGTTTCAAAGATCAACTATTATCATACCAGGACTGTTGAGAACAATGAATAGGTATGAGGTTGAAGTGGGTCAGCTGAAGATGTGTTTGCTTGTCTCGTGGGTTTTGTTTCTGCTGTTTGTGCTGTTTTTGAAATAGGAATTAGAAGTTAGGGCTTTTTTGTTGGTAATAACCACTTAAAAATGTTGTCTTTTGGTGCTAGAAGGTTTAATTAGGGTTTATATATGTTGTAAGTGTTGTCTTTTGGATCATTGTATATGTAATGCTTTTATGACAATGGGAAGTGTAATGGTTTTATCCTTTTATGAATATGAAATTATAAAGGTTTGATCTTGACATGATATGCAAGTGTAATGGTTTTTCTCTACGCTTGAATATGCAATTGTAATGGTTTTACATGCATACATTAAGTACATTGCCATAACATCTTCATGCTTTCACAGTACAACATAAACAAATAACAAACAACATTACCAAAAGGGGACCATAACAGATAAATGCCAAAACACAATCATTACAAACAAAGGGCATTAAAGTACATTATCAAAACATTGGAGTACATTGTTCCATAAAAGGGCATCAAAGTATATTATCAAAATGGAACCAAAAAAAGGCAACAAAGTACCAACTAAAGTGCATTAACAAGTCTTCACAAACATAAAAAGTACTTAAACATCAATTCCCATCTTTGGCCTTGCAGATCCTTGCATTGTGACCCTTTTGCTTACACTTACTACATGTCACAGTCAAAAACTTCCTGCTCAGTGATTGAGTTTCATTATCATTTTGACTTTGACTGTGTGCTTGCTTCTTACGTTGCTGGATTTCAATCCTTTCCTCTGCTGTAATCCTTCTTTTCTTTTTTGGCCTGCCTATAGCTTTGTTGTGTGGTGGAGGCACAAGAGTTGTTGGGCAGTCACTCTTAGGCCACATGGCTCTACCTTTGATAGGCTCCACCTTGAAGGAGTACATCTCTTTCCATGTATCAATCCAATACACCTTATGCACATAGGTGTAGAGTTCTCCCACCTTTTCATTATTGTCTGCCATTTCATTTAGGCTTGCAATTGCATGCTTGCAAGGAATTCCAGTAAGCTCCCACTTTCTACAACTACACTCCCTTTTCTCCATGTCCACCACATGTTGATCATTCCATGGACCTTTAACCTGATACTTTTGTCCCCCATTCCATCGTGCATGATACTTACTAGCTAGTGTTGTGTTTGCTTCCAAAATCCTAGTACCAGTTGGAGTTAATGGACCTTGACACTTGTTTAACACATTCATCACATTGCATACTCTCTTCATAAGGTACTCTCTGATGAACTCTAAACAGCTGATAATGGGTTTGTCTCTCCCTTTAACAAGTTTGCTATTGAACATTTCACAAAGGTTATTCAATAACATGTTTGAAATTGCCCTTCCTAATAGTTCATTAACAAAACAACAGTTAGTGTATATCTATACTATAATAAAAAATAAGACAACAAATTGAGAAAATACCTGAAAAATGACTTCTAGCCTAATGATGTGGAGGGATTTTCAAGAGCCACTGATATGCTTCTATGTCATAATTCCTTAGCTCTACCATTACAGCTTCAAACTCTGGTATGGTGGTGGCTGTAGCACACCTCCAAAAATACTCCTTGTACTCTATAGTCTTAAATAACTTCCTCATGTTCTGGTATATGTGTCTAATACAGAGCCTGTGTTCTGCATTAGGGAACAATTGTTCTATGGCTGGTAGAAGACCCTGTTTTCACCAAAACAAAATAAGTCATTAGCATTAGTCTGTAATGAACCTAGTATGCAATATTAAATGTAACTATAGTACCTTCTGTCTATCACTGATAAAGGTAAAGTTGGAATTTGAATACAAGTCAAGATCTTCTGCAAGACACTGAAGAAACCATTTCCAACTTGAAGTGTTTTCACTTTCAACAACAGCATATGCCAATGGGTAGGTTCCATTGTTGGAATCAACACCAACTGCACTTAGTATTTGACCTGGGAAAGGTCCCTTCATGAAGGCTTCATCTAAGCCTAAAAATTCTCTCAAACCTGCCTTAAATCCTTTCTTCAAAGGACCTAAACACACATATATCCTTCTGAATTGCCTAGTTGGGGATGAAACCACAGGTTCAGAAACCACATCAATCTTTATAGTTGTACCTTCATTTGTCTTTTGTAGCTCTAGTACATAGTCTCTCAAAGCTGCATATTGCTTTACGTAATCCCCTGCAACATTTTTAGTGACTAATGCTTTTGCCCTAAATGTTTTCTCTTCTGAAATACTAACTCCATAAGTTGATTGGAGTTGCTCTTGTAAGGCACGAACAGGCAGTCCAAGATTAGCTTCAATCTGATCCATAATACGTTTGGAAAGAAATGTTGTTGTGCAAGATCTGATTTTTCGTGTTTGGAGGCAGATGTGTTTCTGATTATAGGTCTTAATAAACCAGTAGTCCTGTTCACTTGACCTAGATGCATGAAGTTTCCATGTGCATTTAACTTTATCTGAGTTTACATCTTTACCCTTTACCTTTTTCCCAGAGGTAGGTCCACCTACCCCACTTGCATTTAAAACTACAGTTCCATCACAAACAGCTGTTAATCTACTCTTGTCGTTTTTTGTGAATGAGATATTCCTCTTTGTCTCTAAAGCATGCAGGTTAATTTTATCTTTCAATTCTTTCTTGGCTTTATATTTCTGCCCAATATGAAAAGCTACCTTGTGCACCTCACCAGCAGAACATAAGGTTTGTTTCCCCAGCTCTTTGATCATTTCTCTTCTTTCCTGTTATCCCCTGAGTCATCACTTAGTGAATCCCACTCGTCATTATCAGTTACCTCCAAATCCTCTTCTTCATCACTATCTTCATTTCTTTGACCACCCAAACTTTGACATCCATTGAACTCTACTTCTGTATCAATATTTAGATTGAAATCCTCCATGTCAACCTCAACATCATCAATTATGTTGTCCTCATCAATCATAAAGTCACTATCTTCATCTTCACTGTTTTGATTTTCAAACTAAATGTCATCGGACTCCTCTTGTCTCCACTCATCATTGAAAGGAATATTATCTTGTCCTTCAAACCCATTAAATGGGATGCTATCTTGGTCTTCAAACCCTTCAAAAGGTTGAAAGTTTGTCATTAACTCATCATCTATGTTGATGTTAGTTGAAAATTCATTGACTCCTTGAGGATCATTATCCATGACAACTCTATACCCCTCATCTGCAAATCCTTCTACACCCTCACCATTGGATTTGTTCATGTCAAGTTCTTCAATCATATCAATCTGTTTATTTAACTCTTTTTCTGCATCAACTACAACAAATTCATCTGCAAATCCTTCTACACCCTTACCTTTATTAACTTCACCACTTGCCATTGTTTTTTCACCACCTTCCCAATCCAAGTTAAGCTTTCTAATACAAGACGATGCCCCTTTACTATGTTTCCAACCTTTAGACCTACTAAATTCAGGTGTTGCTGATTTGTATAAGGTTAATGCTAACCCTAAATCACCCTCACCAACATCAATTTGGATTGGAGTTACCACTTCATGAGCAACTACAGGTGATGATGGTCTAAGAGGACCCTGATTGTCCATGTCTTCTATTATAACCCTTCTTGGACCAGTTGGGGACATAAAATATGAAAGCAAGTCCGTTTGACCATGCTCTGTGTACACTTTAATCATTTTGTTATTATGGGTAACATACCGTGAGAGATTACGCACATCATCATTGTTACCTAATGCTCGGAGTCCAAAGTCAAATCCTTCATTAGGCAAATGGAAATGGTAATACATGATTTCAGTACCATCATACCCTAATTCTCTCATCATCAAGTCTAGTTCATGAACAAAAAATTCATCAATGTCGACAACATCAAAGTACCTTACTTGGCCATTAATATACCTGATATTTGGAAACTTTGTGAAACTCCCTCCGTGATGAAGTTCAATAGAGAATATGTTGGGGTAACCATCTTCAAAACAGAAAGAGACGATTGTTAGAGTTTTTCAAAGTTTGAAGCTTGATCATAAAATACAGAGTTTTTCTAAGTTTTTTCAAAGTTTGAATCTTACCATAAACTTCTTGAACGTTGACAATCTCTCCAACATTTCTAAGTCCCCACATTTTCAAAAGCATGAACACAAGCCAATTTTCAGACGATCGTTAGGGTTTTTGCGTTTGAATCCAAAGAGGTATGAGTAGAAGACGAAGGAGTGAGTATAGTCTGCAATCTTATTAATTGAAGTGGCGACAACGGAGGCTAGGACCTAAAATGACCAAAATGCCCTCACATGGAGGGCACGTGATGGCACTAACGGCTCCAAACAAACGGACAATGACGGAATGGACTAAAAACCCATGAAAACCTTGATTTTGGACCTTTGGTGCAAGCTGGAAACTTTTTGGACCCCGTCCAAAGGTTTTGACAAACCACAAGGACCAAATTTGCAGTTTTGTCTTCATCTAACTTCCTTATTATGATAATGTCTTCTCACTGCATTCCAAGTCCACCTTAAAGGGTACTTCCTCTTAGACCCTGCAAGGGTGTGGCCCTCTGACCTGTTTTTCGTTGTATGAGGTATAAAACTCTCATATATAATGTGATTTTGTATCACTTAACTTGTATTATATATCAATACTCATTTGATACTTGTGTTAATTCAAATTAAATGAAATGGTCATTAACATTAAAATCACCAACAACTCTATTAGGATTTATAATGGTTATTTGTTACAGTATTTTATTTTTTTAATTAATTTGCTATGGTTATAAATTATTCTTCTATAAATTTGTACTTTGTAATACAAAAAAAAAAACCTTCGGATTTTTAAATAGCTCATCTTTGTTATTTTATGTTTCAGTGTCATCCTTATATATATATATATATATATATATATATATATATATATATATATATATATATATATATATATATATATATATATATATATATATATATATATATATATATAGGGCTAGGTTATTTTGTTTTTTACATTTATTGTATGCTAGAATGCACCAATAGAAATTTAGTAAATTAAATAATTATATAATTAAATAATTATAGATATTAAATGATTTCCATAATTATATATATTAAATGATATCCATAATTATAATTCTCTTTTTATGGAAACTAATTAAATTCGTCGTTAATGCCAACAATAACATTCTTTCAAAATGAATTTGCATCTAGGTTTTATATATGAGTTCGTACTTTGTTTCAAGACTCAATCATTTAAAATTCAATAAACTTGTATGGAATATGAAGAACAAGACTCATTCACTTAAAATTCAAGACTCATTCTTCTAGATATGAATTTATTCTAAAAGAATATTAATGTTGACATTAATGACGAATTTAATTAGTTTCCATAAAAATGAGTTATAAGTATGGATAGCATTTAATATACATATAATTAATACTAAATTCCTATTGGTGCATTCTAACACACAATAGATGTGAAAAACATATATATATATATATATATATATATATATATATATATATATATATATATATATATATATATATATATATATATATATATATATATATATATATATATATATATATTAAAGCGCATGGAAGGAAACTTTTCATGCTTATAATTTTAACATTATATTTTTATTAGTTATTAAATTTGGGCGATCGTAATATAGATCAAATTTTTGGTTGTTTTCAGAATAAAAATTAGTTTGTAATATGAAAAGAAACATCGTAGCAAATCTAACTTGATAAACTATCATCTATTAACCATTTTATGAACGGACCAAAATTGATGTATTTAATATTGTGGGGTTGAAAATAATATTATTTTAAGGTAATGGGGCTGTGTCATGTATATGAATAAGTCAACCGAAAAATCCAAAGCATCTTACGTAATTCACGCATTCACGTATCAAAGTCAAAGTCTGTACTTCAACAACTGTAACCGTACAAAAAAACATTCGAATTCGCCCCTAAGATTCATGTTAATGACTTTATGGTCCTCATGTTCTGGTTTTTAACATTACAGTCCCTTATACAAAAACAAGTGTATGACTATAATTTTTGTATTTGTTCCTCAAAATAAGGTTGTATTTGTCTTCATCTTTTTAATATAAAATATATATTAAAGTATATGATGATATGATCTATTGATATTGAGATATTGTTCATTTCTATATAAATCGAACGTCTATTTGTAATATTTTTGTCACATTAAGACATAGGTTAGTTATTAAAGACATAATTTGTCTTAGTAAAAAAAAATAGGGGTGGAATTTTATGATTAATTAATATACATTCAAAGTATTATTTATTCATATACTTTAAAGACTATATTTTCATATACTAATCTCATTAATTAATAAATAATAATGCAGAAAGGTTCATAGCATCTTTTTACTTGCGATAAAAAGAGTGCAAAGAAAATAATTACTTGTGTCATTTTCAGATTTATTTTTTTTATTTTTTTTTTTTCTATAATTTTATTATATTGTTTTGTTGATTATATATAGCCGTACAAAGTGGTTAAGGTGCGTGGTGATTTTGAATTCACATGCATATCTATGTTAAACTATAATATGCATGCAGTACTACTTGGTCACAAAGTTAAAAGATATGGACCTCCGTACTAAAATAGTTTTAAAATAATATTATCGATATATAAAAATAGATATAGATGATATCAAACAAACAACATGATCTTATCTTATGTAAGGTAAAATAAAAAATGACGTTGATATTATAAAAGTTCTATCAATAATCTACAATATCAATCAACGTTTTTTCGATTAAGAGTCGTTCACTTATAATATCAAACAAACAGGACATGGTAACAGATAATATTTTAGGACTGAGGCAAGGTCGTGGGAGCTTTCCTGTTCTGTTTAGCTTTATTGACATCTCTAATTCCATACCAATAATAGTAGACAAGAAAACCATGGTATACTTAAGATTCAGAAACAAAGACAACAAAGAGTGGTATTTTTAATTAATATTTATCAATTAGATTAATGTTATTTAGATATTAATCATTGTTTTTCAAAGTAATGTAATCTTTTATTTAATATTGATTTTAAATATTATTATTGTTAATTACTTAATTATTTTAAAAACAATTTATTTTGTTAATTTTTAATTATTTAGAAAAAATGGGCGTATATTTTTTACGGTTCTTTTTTAATAGAATAAATAAATATATTTTGATTGTTCTATAATGTTTAACAACATATGTAACATAAATATAAAAAATTATGTTATCTTGGAAGTCAGAAAAGTTGTACTGTAAAAATAACAAATAAAAAATCCTTTAAAATAATAAAAATTATAGTTTAAAATCATAATTTGTTTTAAACCATATTATATGGAGACATCTTTATATTGATTTATTCAGTCAAAACCCAAAAATGATTAATACGGATTTACTTTTTTTTTTAAAGAAAAGTATAAATAGATCATATGGGAGCTTTTTAAATTTCGTTAATAAAATATATATTTTTGTTTTATTATCAAGTTTGTTTTTAGTACCATCGATTAGCAACCACGAAGCCCATTTAGTACCGAACAGATAAGTACAAATTACAACCTTCGACTCCGGGCTCCAGAGTCCAGCCCACCTCCAGTCCCATAATAGTAATGATCCAAGTTGTGCCATATTTGGCTCATCTTTCATCTAAGGATGTCAAAAAAATCTGGTGGAATCTCAAATCCGTGAGGCCCGATCTAATATGGAGGATATTTGTTAAAATAATCAGGAACATGAGTTAACCCCCGTTTTAATTTCGGGGCGGGGGCAGGGACGGGGATAGGCAATCCCGTCCCTAACCTCCCAATGGGGCCCCGTTAATATATTATATATATTTATATATATTAATTATATAAATATAATAAATAATAGCAATAATTTTGAGTTACCAAAAGTAAAAAAAAAAAAAATGTTTTTAATTTGTTAGTATAATGTTTTTGAGATGTGATAACATTTTGTTTTTAACATTTAAAATTATGTTACAAATAACTATTTATAACCCAAAAATAGCTTCTTTAAGCCTGAAAAAACTTTTTTTAGCCCGATAAAAAGAATTCTTGGGGGTGGGGGCGGGGGGTAATTCGGGGGTGGGGAGGTTGAAAATTTCGGAGATCATGGATGGGGCGGGGGAATTGAGAAATTTCGAGGGTGGGGACAGGAGATGCAACCATGCATCTCCTCGTCCCGTTTGCCCCCGTTGACATCCATATTCATCATTCTTTTTGCATGCCAGATACCATTAGAATACCAAAATTGGAGCATAAATGTATAAATATATTAGACGAATTTTCGCGCGTTGCGCAACGAAGATTAAAAATATATTGTTAAAATATTGAAAAATATATGTTTAAAATGGTTATGTTATTGACATTAACTTTGAGATAATATTTTCACACTATTATATATATATATATATATATATATATATATATATATATATATATATATATATATATATATATATATATATATAATCTCTATTATTTTGAACAATAATATTCATTGACATCAACCCACATTTCTCATTAATAAAATTAAATATAATTATCTATTTAGTGTTATCTTTAATAATTATTATTATTATTGATTAAATATATTTTTATTTATGCGATCATTTTCTAATTTTAATAATGATGTTCATTTAAAGTACAATTTATTTATAGTTAAATGTAATTTATAATTTGATGTTATTATCATTTAAAATTGTTATTCATTAATTTTAAACCACTTATTATTAATAATAAGTTAAAGAAGACTTTTAAGAAATACTTAATATTATTATTAAAATGTGAAACATAGACTAAATAATAAAGTGATAAGATAGATAATTTGCATTTCAAAAGAGACTTGTATGGATAATATGAGTTATCCATGTAATTTGATTTTATTATTTATTGTTATTGCTTATTAATTTTAAAACCGCTTGTTATTATTACTAAGTGAAAGAAACTTTTAAAAAACACTTACTATTATAATTAAAATGTTAAACATATACTAAAATATAAAATGATAAGATAAACAATTTGCATTTTAAAAAATGCTTACATGAATAATATGGATAAATAACATATCCATGATTTTTAATTAATTATTGTTTTGAAGCAACATGAACATACAAATATATATACAATAGTTAATTAAATATTATATATCACCTTACATAACATATGATCGATAACATGAATCTAATCTAATTTACATTAAAATTTTAACCACAACATACAATGTTACTCTTAAAAGAATACTTAAATCAAGAAAATACAAAAAAGAATTAGTATATAACAAACTTACAAATTAAAAACTTCAACATAATAACATGGCTCGAAAAATTGTTCAAATCTCTCAAACTAACAGACAAAAAAAAACTAACTTTAAACTTGTTTTCTTTGTGAAATTTGTATGTTATTTATATTTGTGTGCCTACTCAAAACGATTAACCTTTTTATAGTAGAGTATCCATTAATTGTTTATTAAATATATTATATAAGTTATAAAACCTTTGAATTGTTAATCATTATTAAGAGACTTTTGAGTGGTATGCATTAAAATAGGAGGTTTCAAATGCATGAGGTGTTTGCAAATTTTTATGGGAGTTTTAAATATATGAGGTTCAAGGAAAAATGTTAGCTTTATAAGTATGTATGATTGGAGATGAGTTAGAAAATTATCCAAATTAAAGAGAAAATCTCAAAGTTCACAACAAACACTTCAACCTTTCTTTCTTTCAATGTACTTAGGTGGTGCGTAGTATGCAGTAAACAAATACATAATTTAAATAACAAAGGGCATTTGCTCTAACAATATTAAGGTGTTCGAAAATGCATTTGGTGTAACAAATCTTGAAAAAAATGCATTTGCTCTAACAGTATTAAGGTGTTCGAAAATGCATTTGGTCTAACAAATCATGAAATTTAAATGCTATATAGCTTATAGAAAGAAAAAGCACAAAAAAATAGTCCCACAAATGGCAACCATTTAATTAAAATGCTTCCCCATTATGGCTAAAAAAAATAATTAGAATGGAAAAGATATTTTCAGAAAATGGCATGTCTTCGATGTCGTTGTAATTTTATTTAGCATGATTGTTCTGCATTTTGATTTTTTTTCTATAAACAAGTTGAATCATTGCTACTAAAAAAAGGTAGGAGTATGATTTAAATGGTGTTTATGTTAGCCATTTAAAAAAAATAAAAATACATAATTTAAATGAAGCGAATAAAAAAAAACCATGTTTATCTTATTTTTTATTCCATTTGAGATGGTGTTTATTTCATTCATTGATGAAATAATCTATTATAGTTGAAAACATGTTCTAAAAGGCTCGAAGGCATTTCATGTAACACCGACAAATTTACACAAAGTACACCCAATTTTTTTCATCTTTATAATATACTACAATCATGTGTACTTTCAAATCAACTAAACAAGAAGTTATCAAAAGATCATTTACAATGCATATTACCCCAAAGATCAAGTCTGAGTATTACAATATTATTACAACAAAATACAAAACTATACAAATATTGCAAGCTGCCTATCACTCCGCTACGATTTTACCCCTTTCAGGGTTGGTAGGTCTGGAAGGCATGTCAATAAACAATAGTTAAGCTATGAAAGCTTAGTGAGTAATCCTTAATAATGATTTAAACTAATGGCTCTTCTCATTTACATTCTCCATAAACAATTCACTAATGGCTCTTGTCATTTAGACTCGCCATAAAAAATTCACTAACGGTTCTTATCATTTAGAATCACCATAAACAATAACCAACGTGTAACATCATGTTTTTCCTCATTTTTTATTTCAAGGTCGTGGGACGGAAGTCAATTGTGTAAAGGCTTTGGACCTTATTTAGACCTTTTGAAAGGAGGCAATGTTTAGACCTTTTGAAAGGAGGCAATGATGGTTATAAGATCTAAACCTTTGAATTGTGTTTAGGGTCAGAGATTTATCTATGAGATTCTGCAGTCCAAACCAACTATTTAAAAAGGCCCAATTCAAAAAATGGTCACACAAAGCCCAAATATGGCCCAATCTTCCAAATTGGGCCCAAACCCCTTCGTGGGCCTCCAACCAAAAGAATCCAACATAATGTCATCAGCCCAAAACAGAAATCTGATGGCCCAACAAGGACCTAATCTCCTAATGTTCAAATATGGGCCCAAAACCGAGAAGCCCAAAATCTGAAGCTCACTTGCTGAGTATGCGGGGTGTACTCAGCTCGTACGCTTAGCGTACTCCCTATAGGCTAGTACGCACAACGTACCAGCTTGGTACGCGCAACATACTCCCCAGTTGACCACCCCACTTCATTAAGCACTTAATCTATTAAGACTTCAAGCCAAACTATCATATCTGATTCCTTATGGCGACTTTTCACGTAAAGTTGGAAACTTTACATACATTCATGTCTTAATGGGACTCAAGAGCTCAAAAAAGACTTAACCAAGGTCTTAACACATGCATGATCCAAGATTCATCATAAAGCTTGCATTTTTATGAATAAGGGGACCAAAAGAAACCTAGATCTAACACCATAACTTCTAGAGTGAGTCAAGAAGCTAATCAACCACTCCAAGGACTCAAAAAATATAAAATAACAACATAACTAGATCTAGCATCATGAATCATCAAGATGTGGGTTTTTTACCTCAAAAAGCTTGCAAATGATGAGCTAACCCCATATCTTCAAGCTCAATACACTTCTCCAAATGGTCCTCTTCTTCTTCTCCTTCACAAATCAGTAACAAACACTCTTTAAGGCTCAAAACTCACAAACACACACTATGGTTTCGATTTATGGACAAAGGAGGTGGAGGTTGGCTAAACATGACCAAATGAGTCTATCATAAGGTTTATATAAGGTGCAAACCCTAAAAATTAGGGTTTAATTAATATTCACGTATGTCATGCATACTCCACGTATACCCAGCATACGTGGATTGAATCCGTGATCAACTTCGGTCTAGTACGCGAAGTGTACCACCCCGTACGCCCCACGTACTAGCTTAAGGACCAAATTTGCAAAGTTTTTAGAATAAAGAGGTTAAATACATAACTTACCAAATTCAAGTGTTACATTTTGTGATCTTGTTATGGATAAAGTTGGAAACTTTATCCATCTAAACATCATTTTGATTCAGATCTAAAGGTTGGAAACTTTGACTTGATGGATTAAGTTGAAAAAGATGCACTTTTGGTCCCTTTGAGACTTAATGACTAGATCTTGTTTGTTAGGAGCATTCTAATGGATAAAGTTGGAAACTTTATCCATTATAAAGCTATTAGGAACCATAAAAATGTGATCTTGGTCCTTCTATCCCTTTCATACAAGAATTGTGATGTCTTAATGGATTATTAAGTTAGGATTTTAGCTTTTGGACCTTCCATAGCCATGGAAAGTCATAAAGGTGGAAACTTTATGACTTAAGACAATGTTTTGAGGCTAGATTTGAGTTTGGGAGAAAAGTCCTTAAGGGATTAAGTGCTTAATGAAGGAGTAGGATCAGGCTGCGTATGTTGGGCGTACGTTGAGTACGCTAGGCGTACTCAACTGCCTTGAACTTTGACTTTCGTTGACTGTTGACTTTTTGACCAACTTTGACCTTGGGTCAAACATGAGGATTTTTGGGCTGTTAATTAAGATTTTATTTGGTTTTGGTGTTAGTGGATTCGCAGGAGCAAGCAGTGCAGAAGGGAGCATATCGCACTGTTTTGAAGGTTCTTCAATTCAGGTGAGTTTTGCGTTATTGTATCGTGGGTCGATGGCACCAATGTCGGCCCATTAGTTTTGGTTATCTTTAGTAGAGGGATGTCATAGGAACTGTATATAGTCGTGTACGATAGGTTAAGGACTCTTGATCTAGGCTTTCTTGCATGTTCCTTGTTTGGTTATGGCTCTAGAGTAGGATCACCTGTCCGGGTGTCTATCTCACCTCTGAGTAGATATGATTATGTGTTCCTTGGATTTTTGGTATTTGCTATGTTTCTATGTTGTAGTGAACTATTAGATTTGTATCCTGGTATATAGGATGTTGATATGTTGTAGTAATATGTTAGATTTGTATCCCGGTATATAGGATGTTGTTATGCGGTAGTAATCTGTAGATCTGTATGTTTATTTGTACTTGTTGGTTATCATCTAGTGGAGTGTCGTACAGATTGTATGTGGTTATGTAGGATAGCATGAGAACTCTTGATCTAGGCTTTCTTTCCTGTTCCTTGTTTGGTTATGGCTCTAGAGTAGGATCATCTGTTCGGGTGGCTATCTCACCTCTGGTTACTTATGGTTACGCATTTCATAGAGGATATCTGGTAGCGGAACAGTGTATAGTGTGAGTACTAGTAGGCAACATTGAGTTGTATGATTGTTTTTTCTTGTATTATGTGCCTACTTGATACTGATTGTTTATATGTCGACATATGGTAGCAATTGAAGGCCAAGATACCAGGTGAGTCCGGCTGTAATCCGTAGGCACGAGGCTCGGGAAGAGCAGTTGGGTTGAGGCGGTAGGCTAACAAACCCTAGGTATTCCAGTCTGATGGCTGAGTGGACCCAATGCATGCTCTTATGTTTATCGTATGGGGTATTTTGGGGGACACTCAATAAGCTTTGTGCTTAATCAGTTGTTTATTGTTTCAGGTATCCTCGGTCGTCATGGGAAGGTGAAGGTGTGAGTGTACACATTCATCAGCAGCAATGAAGATTTCGCGCTTTAATATTACTCTGATTTCAATAAATGCATTTGTAATAAACGATTTTCTTCAAAATGGATTTATTATTGGGAAGCTCTTCTTAAATAAAATGAAAATTTTTTATTGTGAAAATGCATTACAAGACCCTGAATGATATGATTGAGAGGGCCCATGAGCGGGAGGTTGAGTTGGAACTTCCGTCGAAGCAGGTGCAGGTTGTTGTGGGATAGGCCAAGAAGCCCAGGGTTTTGGATTCGCATTCAAGGGGCCAGCAGGTTCGAGGTCGATGTAGCAAGTGCGGCAAGCAACATAGTGGTGTGTGTCAGTCAGCGGGTTCGGGCTGTTATAGGTGTAGGCAGACTGGTTATATGAGTACGGATTGCCCCCGGAGTGCACTAATTTGCTTCCATTGCAATCTGACAGGCCATAAAAATGTTGATTGCCCGAGATTGTCAAGGGGAGATGTTGCGGCGCTTGTGCCAGCCACATTGAGGATTACTGATGGCCACCTGGGCAAGGTGAAGACTCCGGTGGTGAAGAGCAGGGCATTTCAGCTGACCACCGATGAGGCCCATACAGCACCAGATGTGTTTACGAGTATGTTTCATATCTCTATCTTTTATTGCTTTCTTTATTTCCTGCTCATATCTATGCTTGATTCTGTATAGGAACCTTTTTGGTCAATGGTTTGACTGTTTGTGTTCTTTTTTATTCGGGGGCTACCCGACCCTTTATATCTCTTGAGCTCAATAAGAAGTTTCGCGATGCCCCCGGGACTTTGGATTTCCCACTAGAGGTTGAGATTGCAGATGACCATACCATGAGTGCTTCGAGGATTTTCCATGGGTGTATCGTGAATCTATTTAGCGAGAGATTCTCTAATGATTTGGTGTTGATTCCCTTGAGAGGATCGAAGGTTATCATCGGAATGTATTGGTTAGGCCCAATAGGTCCATGAATGATTGTGACCGACAATTGGTGAGAGTTCAAACCCCAAGTGGGAGAGAACTGGTTATTCCTAGCAAGAGAGCTTCACATGGGCCAGCTCTCTGTTCATATGCGAGGGCCAAAAGATACTTGCAGCAGGGTTGTTCTGGGTTCGTAGCTTATGTTGTAGAAACTCGAGTTGTAGAAACAACAGATTTTAGTGGGGTGCCCATTGTTCAGGATTTCCCCGATGTGTTTCTTGAGGATTTACCAGGAGTTCCTCCCTAAAGGTAGTTTGAGTTTTAGATTGATCTGGTACCTAGTGCAGCTCCGATAACCAAGACGTTGTATCGTCTGGCACCACTTGAGATGCAGGATTTTCCTACGCAGCTTCAGGAGTGGCTAGATAAGGTTTTTATTCATCCGAGAAGCTCTCTGTGGGGAGCATTGATTATTTTTGTGAAGAATAAAGATGGTTAACATAGAATGTGCATCGATTATCGAGAGTTAAATAATATAACGGTGAAAAACCGTTACCCACTTCCGATGATTGATGATTTGTTTGATCAGCTTTAGGGTGCATCTTGGTTTTCCAACATTGATTTGGGATTAGGGTACCATCAGATGAGGGACAACGATGATGACGTATAGAAGAGAGCCTTCATAACTCGTTATGGTTATTACGAGTTTGTGGTGATGTCATTCGGTCTCACCAATGCACCAGTAGCGTTCATGGACCTCATGAATTAAGTATGCAGGTCGATGTTTGTAACGCCCGCAAATCCGGGCTAGTCAATTTAGAGGAAATAGGGGTCGAAAACGACTTTTCGACAGAAGATTATTTAGAATAAATAACCTTAACCAAGTTGTACAATATTTCACAAGGTTTCCGTACATATAAAGAACGGCGAAATCCGAGTTATAACGAAGAAGTTATGGCCCGTCGAAGTTTTACGGCAAAACCGGCACGGCACCGGGAAGCGTAAATAGTGAATTTACGATAGAGCAATATTTAGCCTTAGCAATCTAAACGAAAGTTGTAGAATATGTTAAACTAAGAGCTTCGATAAAAAGAACGCCCAAATCTGACTTCGTATGAGGAAGTTATGATTTTTCTAAGATTCGGCTTAGCAGTGCACGGCCCGAAACTCGAATTTTAGTTCGAGCAGTTTTTGGCTTACGCGACCTAAATGAGAGTTGAAGATCTCATTAATAGGAACTCAACAGTAAAAAGATGGACGAAAACGGAGTTCGTATGAAGGAGTTACGAATTCTTCGCGGTCATTTAACAGTCTAAACGCCTCCTACTGTTAAATTTGAGATCGGTCGAGAATTAGCTGACGGAGTCTAAATGAAAGTTGTAGATCTTGATTTTAACTACGCGTGGATATAAAGAACGTCGAAAACGGAGCTCGTATGCGAAAGTTATGATTTGTCTATGTTCGAAGGCTGATACGCGATAGGGGGGGACATGGCACCACCATAATTGGACACGTGGCACCACCAGAAGGCCACCACATGGACCAACTCAACGAGTAGGTCCCCCCTACTCGGCGAGTCCATCATATTTTTGCACTATAAATAGAGGTGTCGGGTCTAGCCTTCTCTTCACACCTCCCAAACTCACTTTCTCTCTCTAGTTTCTCTCTCTAGCCTCCCTAACCCCCCTAAAAGCCTAGGTAAACCCCCTAGCACCCGAAGGAAGCCCCAAGACTCCCAGAGTCCCGAGAAAAGAGTCTTTCGGCTCGGGAACGCTGCTCCAGCGAAGCCCGGTTTTCGAGAAAACCCGCTGTAAGTAAGCTATGCCTACGCTATCTTTAGTATAGCTTATGTTTCAATATAGTAATGTTATTAGGACCTTATAATAAGTATTTAGGCTATTATTATGAGTTATATTGAGTGTTATTTAACGCTTATATAATAATAATAATAATAATAATAATAATAGCTAGACTATTAATTTGTCGCGGTTAACGTCAGACTAAACTCTAGTGGTAATGATACTAGGTTTTGTCGAGGAAGTTGTTTTAAGAGTAACGAAGTGCTGTCCGAGTGCCGAGTCACCACCTTCCCAGGTGAGTGCATAGTCTCTTTCATGAACATGATTTTAATACAAGTATTGATTGAAGTATTAATTATATGTTTATGTGCGAGTTAATTGATGTTGCCTGAAATACATGTTAAAGAACATACCTGATTATATATGATGATTTAGGATGAAGAGTAAACCTAAATTAATTATGAGGAATATTGGGTAGTATTTTCTTACGAGTACGAGTGACTTATACTATGAGAATAGAACTTTAGTATATGTCATTGATCCGAGAGCATGGATTAGACATAGTCATTGTCCCTAGTCCGAGAGTATGGATTAGGCATAATCATTCATCATTAATCCGAGAGTATGGATTAGTCATTTGTCCCTAGTCCGAGAGTATGGATTAGGTAAAGTCGTTCATTTCTGATCCGGGAGTATGGATTAGGTAAAACGGCTAATCTTAGGTCCGAGAATATGGATAGTCTCGTTGTGAGGATCGACGGGGTGGGATAAGAGTTGTTTATATATATGGTGAAATGGTATATTTTGTGAGTTTTAAACTATATATATGGTATAAGATTTTGAAATCCCTATGTACTCACCAGGTTTCCCTACCTGACCCACTCAGTTTATTTATGTCACAGGTGTTGTCATGAAGTCACATTACACTGAGAGATTAAAGAGATGTAGATCACTAGTAAGTTCTGTTTATGTTTATGTTTCTGTATTAACGATGACATCCCAAACATTTTAAAATAAATAAAATACGATTCTTCGAAAATGTTTTGATAACGTATTTATCATGTTTTTCTGGGAACAAATTCCGCAACATTGTTATGAAAAGAAGTACTCTGATTTTTATAAAGCATAAACAAAAATCGGTCTTTTCTGTCCGTGAAAATGGGGATGTCACAATGTTGGATCGGTCTGTGATTGTATTCATTGATGATATTTTGGTCTACTCCAAGACCATGGAACAGCATGAGGATCGTTTGTGTGAGGTTCTGGAGACCTTGAGGAAGGAGTGGCTTTATGCCAAGTTCTCCAAGAGCGATTTCTGGCTGCGTGAGGTGCAATTTTTGGGGCACATCGTCAACCAGAAGGGTATATTAGTCGACCCGGCCAAGATTGAGGCCATGATGCGGTGGGAGGTTCCGAAAACTGCATCTGAGATTCGGAGTTTCTTAGGTCTTGCAGGGTATTATCGGAAATTTATCCAGGATTTCTCCAAGATTGCAATGCCTTTGACCCGTTTGACAAAGAAGAATGTGACCTTTCGGTGGGGGCCTGTGTGACATCCCCAAATTCACAATCATTTTAAAATTTTTATTTATCCTTATTTGAAAATCAGAGTATTCATTTTTAAAGAATAATGTTGCGGAATTTGTTCCCATAAAAACATGATAAATACATTATCAAAGTATTTCCTAATAAATGTATTTTGTTTATATTAAAACTTTGGGATGTCATTGTCAATACAGAAACGTAAGCCTAAATAGACCTTACATTCATTTACACTAGTGATCTACATCTCCTTTAATCTCTCAGTGTAATCTAGTTTCGTATCGACACCTGTGATTCAAATAAACTGAGTGGCTCAGGTTGGGAAACCTGGTGAGTACATAGGGTTTTCAACCCATAATAATATAATTATTATGTTTAATCATCGAAAAAATTAACCCAATTACTCATCCCCATTATCTTCTTTATTCTTAAGTATCTTCCCTAAGAATCATCTATTCCTAAATATTTATTCCAAAGGATTATCCTAAGGAATAGGCACGAAGTCCATCGTTGCCAGGGTTTATCTAACATGCACTAAGTCTATAGCTTTCGATGTTATCTGTTAAGTACTAAGTCCATAGCTGCCAATGTTCATCTATAGGGTACTAAATCCATTGCTACCAACGTTTATTTGTAAAGCACTAATTCCATAGTTTCCAATGTTCGTTTATGAGGCACTAAGTCCATAGATAGTAGGATTTTTAGAGTGCATCTGGTGAACACATCGTTCACAACACGTACAGGTTGCAATCCTGCTAGTGTTCCACTGGACTGTCTAGAATAGTCTGTGGTTGTCATCTACTCTGCTAGATGCTAGTATTGATTGAACTCCTTTTGAGATGTTGTATGGAAGGAGGTGTAGGACCCCGGTTTGTTGAGGGGAGATTGGCCATCAGGTCATGGGAAGCACCGAGGTGGTGCTTAAGACTAATGAGTTGATTCAGCAGGTTCACGATAGGCTGCGGATCGCGCAGAGTCATCAAAAGAGTTATGTTAACCGACGTTGTTCAGACCTTGAGTTTCAAGTGGGATATTTGGTACTACTGAAGGTGTCTCCTTGGAAGGGTGTCATCCGGTTTCGGAAGCGGGGAAAGTTGGGCCCCCAGTTTATTGGTCCCTTTAGGATTACTGCTCGGGTAGGCCCGCGTAACGCCCTTAGATCAGGACTAGTCAATTTAGAGACGATAAGCGTCAAAAATGACTTTTTGATAGAAGATTATTTAGGATGAATAATCTTAACTAAGTTGTAGTATATGTTACAAGGATTCCGTACATATAAAGAACGCCAAAATCCGAGTTATAACGAAGAAGTTATGACATGTCGAAGTTTCGCGACAGAACCAGCACGACGTTGAATGACGTAAAAAGTGAATTTACGTTAGAGCGATATTTAGCCTTAGTGATCTAAACGAAATTCCTAGAGTTCGTTAAACCGAGAGTATGCATAAAAAGAATGCCCAAATCTGACTTCGTATGAGGAGTTATGATTTTTCTAAGTTTCAGCTTAGCAATATGCAGCCCGAATACTCGATTTGAGATCGAGCGGTTTTTAGCCGAAACAATCTAAACGAGACTTGAAGATCTCATTTATAGTAGTCCAACGGTAAAAAGATAGACAAAAACGGATGTCGGATGAAGAAGTTATGAATTTATAACGGAGTTTTCCTGTCCGGGCCTACTAAAAATAAATAATAAAAATAAATTCAAAATTAGCCAACGGAGTCTAAACGAAAGTTGTAGAGCGTAGTCTCACCTATGCGTGGATATAAAGAACGTCGAAAACGGAGTTCGTATGAGGAAGATATGAATTTTTGAAATTTATTAAATAATTAAAGTATTAAATTTAATTATAAAATCCGATATTATCTAAAGGAGGGGAGTCACCGGGCTTATCCGGGTTACGCCCAGCGTACCTGGATTTATGCCCAGCATAAATCGAGAATCCAGCCCCTATAAAAGGAACTCGAGGCTGTCGAGTTCTTTGCTTCATTTCTCTTCTTTCTCTCTCGTTTTGCGTGCAAGAAATATCCCGAAGCCCCAGTATCATTCCCGAACCCCGAAGCAAGTCTCGAAGCCCCGAAGATCCTGAGAAGTGTGATTCCCGAGCCGAAGATCTGCCCGCGAGAAGCCAATTTTTGTGAAGATCTTCCAGATCTACCGATGAATAATACTTCTACAAGCCGTTGTGCTGTCTGATCATCTTTTGATCAAGTGAGTGTGTGGTCACTTTCTTCTAACACATAAATATTAAGTATTTGCTATGAAATACGTGCTATGTGTATAATATATTATTGTTTATTTGAGATGATTGTGGAATGGACGAATTATATAAGTTTTAATGAGTTAAACTGTATATGTATTTTGTATCTACAAATATGTTGGGTAGAACATGGGTAGATGAGGTTGTTGGTAGGTGATAATAGGTGGGTTGGACCATGAGATAAAAGAATAAAGAGGTTAGTTTTAGATCCGGGAATACGGATTAGGTAATGAGGCAAATTTAAGATCCGGGAGTACGGATTATGTATTTTTGAACTATGTGATCATTCGATAAGGTATCATGTGTATAGTCCCTTTTAGGAACGTGATTTTAATACGAGTATTGATTTAAGTATGAAATATACATATGTATGTGAAGTATTTGTTATTGTCCGAAATACGTGTTAGATATATTGGATGATATACAATGTGTGAATCAGATATGGTTCAATAGGTGTTAAGATGTGTATATATGATTTTATTACTTAAAACCTTGTTTTAAGTATACACTATTTGGCATTGCCTAAACAGATATAGTATCAAAAAAAATTCATTATAAACATTGTAGGTTTGCCTAGTGACGGGTTAAGACGTAAATGGGATGTTTAGTTCAATTAAGTTTGGACATTGGGTAGTCTCTTATTAAGAGTACGTGAGTTGCAAGATTGATGATCGGTGGAGTACGTCCTACGTACAGAAGTACACTTTATGTACGAAGTCCTTTTTAAAGCTCTGTGTCTTGGGTGTTGTTTGTGCCAGGGTACTATTATGTTCTTGAGTATGAGTCTTTCGCATACCAGAGTACTATAATGTGCCAGAAGTACTATCATGTACAAAGTCTTTTTGACAATTTTGTGTGTCGGTTACGGGAGCGTACGGGAGTACTCTAGTAGTATTTCCCCATACTTTTATGTTGAGAGAGCTTTGGAGTCAGCGTTTCTTTTATGAAGTGATCAACCGAGCTTCATATGTCAGCGTTTTCTTTCACGAAGTAATTAAGGGAACTTCGTAGACTGCCTAATAAAGTGTGTCGGTAATAGACCACTGCTAGGTATGTCTGGTGCTATATTGTTGGATAGGGTGCGTCTGGGGGTGAAATACCTCATGTATTCAGGCCACTACTAGGAAAAGTTCGATGCTGGGATAGGTAGAGTCTGGGGGTATAATACCTCATGATAGCCGGACCACGCCTAGGCATTGTTATCAAGATAACTACCCCTGACTTAACTGTCTTGTGGTTCTTTATTTTTTGAACAAAGGTTCGTGGTGAAACTTGTTCCATTCCCCTCATTTGATGTCTTTATTGATCCTCGTTTGCTGCCAGGGAATTTCCGAAGCAGCTTCGTCAGTTGTTGTTCATATCGATTCCTTAGGCTAGATCTCGTAAGATCATTGTATAGGGTCAGTATGTGGGGATCGACGGGATGGGATAGATTGTTTTAGAAATATGATTTATATGTGTTAATAATATTAGTGGTTTTGCAGGACCGAGATATACATTATTATCACGTGGTTTGAACTAAGAGCTTTCGTACTCTGTGTTCCTTAGGTGATTGAGTTCACCAGGGATATTTGAACTAAGTGTTCACTAGATGTTTTGAACAATGTGTTCGCCAGGGATATTTGAACTAAGTGTTCATTAGGTGTTTTTGAACTAAGTGTTCATTAGATGTTTTTTAACTAGGTTTTCATTAGGTATTATTGAACGCAATGTGTTCAATGGGTGTTCTTGAACTACGTGTTCATTAATTATTTTGAACTGCATGTTCACCAGAGGTAATCTAAGAACCATGGCAGCACTAGACTTTGTGCCAATTCCTTAGGGCAATTCTTAGGAATGAATGGGAGAAGGGTAATCGGTTCTTAGGGTAAATCTCTAAAAAATAAAGGAAGATAATGGGGGTGGGTAATTGGATTGATTGTTTGATAATTAAATATAATAATTATATTATTGTGGGTTGAAAACCCTATATGCTCACCAGGCTCCCAAGTCTGACCCACTCAGTTTTCTTTGCATTACAGGTAATGGCACAAGAGTATAAGTTGGTGGACTTGATGAGAGATTTTGGATTAATATAGGCCAGTAGTTATGAATAACTGTTGTAAGGTCTATTTTGTTCTATTTATGCTTTTGGTCTGTATTGAACATGACATCCCGAGATTTTGTTATATAATGAAAATACATTTCTTTAAGGAAATGCTTTGATAATTTTTATCATATTTTGTTTTGGGAACAAATTCCGCAACTGTTTTCTTTAAAAGATTACTCTAATTTTTAAAAACAAAGCATAAACAAATCGGTCTTTTCTAACCGTGAAATTGGGGATGTCACAGCCCGGTAGTGTACCGGGTGCACCTTCCTAAGGAGCTCAATGAGATCGGTAACACCTTCCACGTGTCTCAGTTGCGGAATTGTGTAGCCGATGAGTCGGTCGTGATATCGTTGGATGATATTCAGGTGGATGAGCGCCTGAATTATGTGGAGAGGCCCATTGCAATTCTCGACAGGAAGAGTAAAACTCTATGTAACAAGGTGGTGATTCTAGTGAAGGTGCAATGGCAGCACCGAAAGGGCTCTGAGTGGACATGGGAGCCGGAGGACGGGATGAGGGAGCGCTACCCAGATTCGTTTGGGGCAGCAGAATTCGAGGATGAAGTCTAATTCAAGTAGGGGATATTTATAACACTCGGATCCAGGTATTTTACCTGTTAGTCCTTGAAATAAAAATATATTTGCGAATGAGATCCCTTCGTACGTTAGGCATACGTCTATGTACGCTTAGCGTACCTAGGCATGCGAAATCGGTACTATGAGCCACATACGTGGGGTGTCTTTAGCCAATAGTTAAAACCCTAATTTTAGGGCATCATCCATGTTTAAACACATTTAGTACCTTTGGACCCTCACTCTTATCGGCCTCCACTGTTATTATCGTCCTTAAAACCCTAGTTTTCCATTGAGAGTAATTTTTGAGCTTGGAAGTAACTTTGGTGGCCTTTTGGTGTGTTTGAATGAAGAAGAACTTGATGTTCAAGCTTTGGACGTGGTTGAGCTTCAAGATCCTGAATCTACATCATCTTAGGAAGATTTTAATGGTAAAAAGCTCAAACCTTGTTGATCCTTTTGATAGTTAGAGTTAGGGTTTGTTTATAAGCTCATTTTTTGTCCATGGGTTCTCTTTTGGGTGTTTGGGCAACTCCAAAAGCTAGAAATGATAGATCTTAGTCCCTTTGTCATCTTAGAACCATAAAAATTTTATCTTGGTGGTTGATATGAAACCATGCATGAATATAGGTCCTTTTTGTGGGCCTTGATGCACAAAAATGGATGTTGGACTCCGATAAGACATGCTAAGGCATAAAGTTGCCAACTTTATGCCCTAGGACCCTCTTAAGGACTGAGCTCTGGAAGTTAGATTAAGTGGTTGAATGGATTAAGCACCAAATGGAGAAAGGTGTTGAGCAGCTCAGTACGCTGAGCGTACCAAGGTGTACGCAGCGCATACTGCATGGTGATTGAATACGTCAAGCATACCGAGATTACGTTGCGCGTAAGCTTCCAGTGGGCTTTTGGACTTTTTTGGGATTTTGGGTAATTGGGCCTCAGTTGGTTTTGGGCCTTGACCTGTTTAGAGTAGTGTGACATCCCCATTTTCACGGCCAGAAAAGACCGATTTTGTTTATAATTTATAAAAATCAGAGTATCTCTTTTAATAAAAACATTGCGGAATTTGTTCCCAGTAAAACATGATAAATACGTCAGTGTTGTAAAACTCACCGATTTGCCCGAGTACTCGTCCGAGTACTCGCTACTCGGCCCCTTTCCGAGGCGAGTTACAAAATCCGAGTACTCCCCGATCCGCCCCTTATTGAAGCGAGCACGGTTGTAAAACTCGGCCAACTCGGTGATTAATATGTATAGTATACTTAATGATTTATTATTTAACACACACATATATGTGAATATTACTACATATATGTGACATCCCCAAAATCACGGCCAGAAAAGACCGGTTTGTTTATGCTTTGTTTAAAAATCAGAGTAACATTTTAAATAAAAGTGTTGCGGAATTTGTCCCAAAACAATAATATGATAAAGATTTATCAAAAGCATTTCCATAGAAATGTATTTTATTAAAAGACTCGGGATGTCATGTTCGTACAGATCAAAAGCATAAACAGTACAATACAAGCCTTACTACATTATTTCATATCTACAGGCCTATATCCGTAATCCCTCGTCCAAACATCATATATATGCTCAAGCGCCACTACCTGTAATACATAAAACTGAGTGGGTCAGGCTTGGGAGCCTGGTGAGCACATAGGGTTTTCAACCCACAATAAATAGTTTATTAATTTCATCAATCAACAATAACCCGATTACCCGTTCCCGTTATCCTCACTTTACGTCCCTAAACACCTATCATAAGGGACCTAGCCTAAGGATCATCATCGGGACGGACACTACTACTAAGGGGATTCCTCAGCAATAAATGTCCTAATAGGCAACCATGTGGGGGATGGAGTACATCTGGTGAGCACACAGTTCAAATAAACACACAGTTCAAATAAACACCTACAGGTTGCGAGCCTGCTAGTGTTCCACTGGACTGTCTAGAATAGTCTGTGGTCGTCATCTATACTCCGCTAGATGACTGGATCATCAATAACATCTATAACGAGGCCTCTCATTATTTTATTTTGTCACACAGCAACTATTACATCTACCCATGTTTTACCCAACACATTTTGTAGATATAAAATACATATACAGTTTAAATCTTTGAAAACATGTATAAAACGTTCATCCAGCATAGATAGCAAGTATTCAGATAATATGCACAAATAGCACGTAATTTATATTAAATACTTCATATCTATGTGTAAGTTGAAAGTAAATATGCACTCACCTGAAAAGGTGGTGATTCCGAACTCAGACAGCGCTTCGCTTCTTAAAAAGAATTTTCTTCGACGAAACCTAGTATTATTACCACTAGAGTTTAGTTTATTGTTCGTCGAGACTAATTAATAGTCTAGCTATTATTATTATTATTATATAAGCGTCAAAAAAATACTTATATAACCCATAATAATAGCCCAAGTATTTATTATAAGTTCCTAATAACGTTACTATAATTAAATAAAAGCTATATTAAAAATAGCGTAGGCGTAGCTCACTTACAGCGGGTTTTATAGAAAACCGGGCTTTGCTTGGAGCAGCGTTCCCGAGCCGAAAAACTCTTCTTCTCGGAGCCTTCGAGCACTCCGGGGCTTCCGCCTCGTGCTAGGGAGGTTCCCTAGGCTTTTCGGGGGATTTCGGGGCTAGAGAGAGGTTCTAGAGAGAGAGAGAGAGTAAAGAGAAGAAAGAATGGGAAAGGTGTGAAGAAAATGAGGGTGGGAGAGGTGGTATTTATAGGGGTGAAATGTGGCTGAACTTGGTGCCACATGTCACCATGTGGTGGCAAGCCTTGGGGAGAAAGCAATGGCCAAGATTGTGCCACATCACCCATTTTCGCACAGCACACTTCCGACTTCTAAAATCCGTAACTTTCACATACGACCTCCGTTTTTGACGTTCTTTATATCCACGCGTAGGTAATAATAAGATCTACAACTTTCATTTTGACACCGTCAGCCAATTCTCGATCGATCTTAAATTTAACAGTACAAGGAGATTATACTGTTAAACGTCTGCGTAAAATTAATAACTTCTACATACGGACTCTGTTTTTGTCTGTCTTTTTACCGTTGATTTCCTATTAATGAGATCTTCAAATCTCATTTACGTTGCGTAAGCCAAAAACCGCTCGAACTAAAATTCGAGTTTCAGGCCGTGCACTGCTAAGCCGAATCTTAGAAAAATCATAACTTCTTCATACGAAGTCAGATTTGGGCGTTCTTTTTATCGATGTTCTTAGTTTAACATATTCTACGACTTTTGTTTAGATTGATAAGGCTAAAAAGTCTTCTATCGTAAATTCACTATTTACGTCTCCCGGTGTCGTGCCGGTTTTGCCGTAAAACTTCGGCGGGCCATAACTTCTTCGTTATAGATCGGATTTCGGCATTCTTTATATGTACGGAAACCTTGAGACGTATTCTACAACTTTATGTAGAGATATCAGGATTATCTCACACTTTAATTTTGACGCTCATTTTTATTCTTTATTAATTATACATTTATAATTAAATAATAAACACATAAACACACATAATTCACATAATACTCAAATATTTTATATTTATTACTTCAAAAAGAGTTACAATAGTTGACCTAGACTATTACATTGACAAAAATGCTTAGCCCTGAAAACCCGGGCGTTACAATATATATCTTAAATCTTCAATAATTATTCACGAAGTGGGACCATTGTGTGTTTTTTTAGTTTTTGTGAATTCACATGTATCTAATTTTGTTATATATTTCATTCAACTTATAGTTTTAACTTATGATTTTGACATATATAATTTCCTTAAAAATATTTCTATATGAATTACCGAATCCGAGTACTCCCCAAGTACTCCTGAGTACTCCCGAGTACTCGCTACTTGGTAGTCGACCGACTAGGTACCGAGTAGCGAGTTCTACAACCATGAAATACGTTATTAAAGCATTTCCGAGGAAAAGTATTTTTATTCATTTTAAAACATTTGGAATGTCATCGTCAATACAGAAACATAAGCATAAACAAAACTTACATTCATTATCGCTAGTGATTTACATCTCCTTAATCTCTCAGTGTAATATGACATCATAACAACACCTGTGATATAAATAAATTGAGTGGGTCAGGTTGGGAAACCTGGTGAGTACATAGGGTTTTCAACCCACAATAATATAATTATTATGTTTAAACAATTAAGCAATCAACCCAATTACCCATCCCCATTATCTTCTTTATTCTTAAGGATCTACCCTAAGAATCAGCTAGCTCTCGTTCACTCATTCCTAAGGATCATCCTAAGGAATCGGCACAAAGTCCATCATTGCCACGGTTTACAAAACGGGCACTAAGTCTGCATAGTCGCCAGAGTTTAGGAATCAAGTCTGCATGATCACCAAGGTTTAGGTATCAAGTCTGCATGATCACCAGGGTTTAGGCATCAAGTCTGCATGATCACCAGGGTTTAGGCATCAAGTCTGCATGATCACCTAGGTTTAGAGTACATCGGGTGAACACATCGGTCATAACACCTACAGGTTGCGAGCCTGCTAGTGTTCCATTGGACTGTCAAGAATAGTCCATGGTTGTCATCCATACTCTGCTGAATGACGGGGCCATCGTTTGGGAAAAGGCTTCTCACATCGTCCACCTCTCACCCTCACCTCGTGGTCTATAACACCTCTCAACTCATCATCCAACTCATATTCCATCTATTACATCTACCCATGTTTTACCCCCAACATTATCGTAGATATAAAATACATATACAGTTTAAATCATTTAAAACATGTATAAAATCGTTCATCCAGCATTGACAGCAAGTATTCAGATAATATGCACGCATAACACGTAATTTATATAAAATACTTCATATCTATGTGTAAGATGAAAGTAACTATGCACTCACTTGATTAGGTGGTGATTCCGAACTCATACAACACTTCGTTATCTCAAAACAATTTTCCTCGATAAAACCTAGTATCAATACCACTAGGATTTAGTTTTTAATGTTAACCGCAACTTATTAATAGTCTAGCTATTATTACTATTATATAAGCGTTAAATAACACTCAATATAACTCATAATAATAGCCCAAATAATTATTTTAAGGTCCTAATAATGTTACTATAATTAAATAAAAGCTATATTAAATATAGTATAGGCGTAGCTCACTTACAGCGGGTTTTTATTAAAAATCGGGCTTCGCTGGAGCAGCGTTTCTGAGCCGAAAGCTTTTCTTTTCGGAGCCGTCGGGCGCTCCGGGGCTTTCTTCTCATGCTAGGTAGGTTCCCTAGACTTGGGAGGGGTTTATGGAGGTTAGAGAGAAGTTAGAAAGAGAAAGAAAGACTTATGGTGTGAAGAAATTATGAAGATTTCATCTCTTATTTATAGGAATTTTATAGTAAAGTAGCCTCTAAGCTTCGTCCGTATCTTTCGCGTACAAGCTCCGTTTTCTACTTTCTTTATATTCACGCATTGGTATTTACGAGTACTACAACTTTCATTTAGACCCCGTCGGCTAATTCTCCTTCTATCTCAGATTTACAAAAACTGTATCGTATTTATCGCGCACGAAGAGTAGCGACTAAGCTTCGTCTATATCTTTCGCATACGAGCTCCATTTCCGACGTTATTTATATCCACACGTTGTTATTTACGAGTACTACAACTTTCATTTAGACCCTGTTGGCTAATTCTCATTCTATCTCGGATTTACAAAACTGTATCGAATTCGTCGCGCTCGAAAAGTAAAGACTAAGCTTCGTCCATAACTTTCGCATACGAGCTCCGTTTTTGACGTTATTTATATCCACGTGTATGTAAAAATAAAATCTACAACTTTCCTTTTTACTCCGTCGGCTAATTCTCGACCGATCTTAATTTTAACAGTAGGAGGAGATTATACTGTTAAATGTCCGCGTAAAATTCATAACTTCTACATACAGACTTTGTTTTCGCCTGTCTTTTTACCGTTGAGTTCCTATTAATGATATCTTCAATTCTCATTTAGGTCGCGTAGTCCAAAAACCGCTCGATCTAAAATTCGAGTTTCGGGTTGTGCACTGCTAAGTCAAATCTTAGAAAATTCATAACTTCCTCATACGAAGTCAGATTTGGGCGTTCTTTTTTTTGTATGTTCTTGGTTTAACGTATACTAAAACTTTTGTTTTTATTTATAAGGCTAAAAAAATCCTCCATCGTAAATTCACTATTTTCGTCTCCCGGTGTCGTGCCGGTTTTGCCGTAAAACTTCGACGGACCATAATTTCTTCGTTATAACTCGGATTTCGGCATTCTTTATATGTACGGAACCCTTGAGACATATTCTACAACTTGGTTAAGATTATTTATTCTAAATAATCTTTTGTCAAAAAGTCATTTCCGACGCCTATTATCTCTAAATTGACTAGCCTGGATCTACGGGCGCTACAAGTAGGTGGACCTTTGACTTCTGCTAATGGGCCTTAAGTGGTGTAGTTGGGCCTTTATGGGCCTTGGAGCCCGTTATTTAGTTTGGGACAAGAATGGTTAGGCCCATTACAGGAAAGGCAATTGGGACCTTATCTTAGGAGTTTGGACTTAGGGTTAAGGCCCATTTTTTTTATTATGACCTAATGCTAATTAGGGCCATTTTTGTGATTGTGTGGGACTTTTTTCTTTAGAAATTGAGTGTATTATGTTTCCAATAGACTGAGGTGAGTTTTCTAATTGTATCAACAGGTTGAAGGCGCCAAGGCTGGCGCATTATTTGTATTATATGATATGGATTATTTGTGTGATATGTGTAAGAAAGACCAGGGTTTGGCCCCTGGAATCTGTATGAAAGACCAGGATCTAGCCTCTGGCAGTTATATGAAAGACCAGGATTCGGCCCCTGCTAATTGTATGGAAGACCGGGATTTGGCCTTTGGCAAGAATTATATGTAAGACTATGATATGGCCCATAGCATTAGTTTATATGTTGGTATGTGGTACTTTGGGGAAAACTTACTAAGTGTTTTCATACAGATTGTTTTTATGGTTTCAGGTACTTCCGGTACTAAGGGGAAGGGTCCAGCGTGATGGCACAACATTATACCTCGTTGTTTCCACATTTTTGATTTTGTACTATGATGATGTGACATTTATACATTGTGATGGTTTTTGAACAATTTTTATATGTGTGGTACTTGTTTTAAAAATGAAAAATATTATCTTGTTTTGGGTTGTTACACATAAACTAAAACCATTCATCGATTTGCATAACATAACTCAACTTACAAGTCATGCATACATGACTTTATCTAATAACCAAATTTTTATATCAAAACTAATTATGATCCACGCGAATAACTCATCCATATGACTTAATTGATTAAGATATAAACTTAATTTCACTTATATTCAAAATTCACTAGCATAGGTTTTGATCATCTTCTGTATTTCAAGAATTCATGGATTTAACCCATGACAATTTGTAAGAACGATTATTAAGCACATGATAACATTACCATTAAGATTTCTCTTCAAACCACAACTAAGAACAATATTCCATCACTTTTTTAAATTACACCATGAAAGCTTCAAGCAAGCTTAGAGAGAAGTGTAACTGATGGGTTTTAGCCATAAGAACTTTCCTATGTGCGCATGCAAAACCCTAATGCTTGGATCTAGGCTTTCTAATTAAACATGCTTTGAATCCAAGACTTCTAATGACTACTTAGGTATAAGAACAATACAAAACAGATCTAGGAGTTTACCTTTGAATCTCTTGTTTGATCTTGTTGTCTTGGAGCTCTAGAGTCACAATTGTCACTCCTCTAATGGCTTACAAACACCAACTAGCAAGGAGGATGATTTGAGAGAGAGGAGAGGGGATGAAATTCGGCTAGGGGTTCTCTACTTGAGATGAGATGCCGAATTCCCTTGGCCAGAGGGTCTATTTATACTTGTAGACTCCTTAAGGGTTTCAGCTTAAACCCTAGTTGGATAATCTTTCCTTAAAGCAATCCAAATCCATTCCTTAGATAACCTTGGACGATATTAAGCTATCCCTAGCTTCTAGAATTCGTCCATCCTCTATCCAATAAGGATTTACAGTCTAAAGTGTAACTATCAAACAATTGACAGCTTATACCCTCTTATTTAATTAATCTCTTTAAGTCACCAAATTAATACAAATTAATTTATGACTTATATTAATCAAATAACAATATTATTATTCCTTATATTATTCTCATAATATATTAATAATATTTATTCTCTCATAATAAATCATCCTGTCAAGTTGCTATGGTGAAGGCAACCCAAAAGGACCATGCACAACCGGGTCAAATACTTGCCTAATATAGTTGCAGCCTTAGACACTATTCCAACAGTCTCCCACTTGGATAAGTCTAGTAACTATATGCACAAGTACAATCCGATTTGCAATCGTAGCTCTCAAAGACGCTGTCAAACTCTGATCTAATCAATCTTGTCCTTTAGATAAGGGATCGTATAGTCCTCTGTTAGATATCATGCTGACAATTCTATGGAATGATTAGTCAAGCATTTAGGTTTCTCGATCTCCGATTTATTCGACATAGAGCTTAATCGAACACATCAATTCAGTTCTGACCGGGCCCGGCACATAAGTCAAATCAAATCATCAAGCGGCCGAGATATCACTTTTACCTTCTTGGGATAAAAGTTACAGATAAACTTCGACTTATATGCATTTACTTATTCATTAACCAATTATACACAACAATGCGTTTTATAACACCGAGTTACTGATGCGTTTTCGCATTATCAATGTATAACTAATTAACAAATATTAAACCATATATCTAGGTTTTAAGACTATATGATATTATCGTCTTGCGATCACCCTTTTCTATCATATTCCATAAGGTGATTCCAGCAAGCACGGGTTTGTTCCAATGCTCAAAACCAGTTCATAAGCACTCATGAATGTTGCAGCAACCCTTTGCTATGTCTAACACCATTTAGACAATCTACACACCAATTCATGACAATCTTCATTCATATCTACTTCGAACATACGAACAATTGTGGACAATTTGAATAATTCGATTATTCTTAATAAATTCAATTAGTCAGGAAGTCAAAACATGCAAAGTGAAACAATAGTTAAACAATTAACATAAGATAGTAACATTACTCATAAATAAAACTCCTTTATTTAATCATCAAATGTTAATTACATTTATCTATTACACGTTTCTAATACTATCTAATCTATGCTAATATCATCCTTCAGCCCAATACTCCTAGCATGCTGCAAGTGCTTAACCCTACTCAGTCCCTTCATGAACGGATCTACTGGGTTATCTTCTGATGATATCCTCTTCACTACGATTTGTCCTTCTTCTACACGATGTCTAATAAAATGATATTTTCTGTCGATATGTCGTGATCTACCATGATCCCTCGGTTCCTTGGTCAAGGCAACCGCTCCTTCATTATCACAGAAAATCTCCATGGGTTCCTTTATGGCAGGTACAACTCCAAGGTCACCAATGAAGTTCTTCATCCATATTGCCTCCTTCGACGCTTCGCTCGCTGCAATGTACTCTGATTCACACGTTGAATCAGCTACAGTTTCCTACTTGGAACTTTTCCAAGTCACTGCTCCTCCATTCAGGGTAAAGACCCAGCCCGACTGCGAATGATAGTTTTCCCTGTCGGTCTGAAAGCTGGCCTCACTGTACCCTCGCACCTTCAAGTCATCACTCCCTCCGAGGACTAAGAACCATTCCTTCGTTCTCCGAAGGTACTTAAGGATATTCTTCACTGCAATCCAATGGGCTCTGCTAGGATTCCCTTAATATCTGCTAACCATGCTCAAAGCAAAGGCTACATCAGGGCGAGTGCAAGTCATAGCGTACATGATTGAGCCAACTGCGGAAGCGTATGGTACTCGGCTCATTTCTGCTATTTCAGCTTCGGTACTCAGACTCTGAGTCTTACTCAACTTGGCATTACTTTGTATTGTTAATTCTCCCTTCTTCGAGTTTTCCATACTAAAGCGTTTTAGTACCTTCTCTAAGTAAGTGTTCTGACTAAGTCCTATTAGTCTCTTACTTCTTTCTCTCACTATCCTTATTCCCAAAATATAGGAAGCCTCTCCGAGGTCCTTCATAGCGAAGCACTTCCCGAGCCAGGACTTAACCTCTTGCAGAGTCGGGATGTCGTTTCTTATGAGTAATATGTCATCGACATATAGAACGAGAAAGCTTACTATACTCCCACTGGCTTTGACATATACACACGATTCATCTTCGCTTCGTACAAACCCAAATTCTTTGACTTTCTCATCGAAACAAAGATTCCATCCGCGAGATGCTTGCTTAAGTCCATAAATGGACTTCTCAAGCTTACACACTCTATTCGGATGCTTCGGATCCACAAACCCCTCTGGCTGAGCCATGTAAACATCCTCAGCCAACTTCCCATTAAGGAAAGCGGTCTTGACATCCATTTGCCAAATCTCATAATCATGAAATGCAGCAATCGCTAGCATCACTCTAATAGATTTTATCTTCGCAATTGGTGAGAAGGTCTCATCATAGTCAACTCCGGGAGTTTGAGTAAAGCCCTTCACGACCAATCGCGCTTTATATGTGTGTACTTTTCCATCCATGTCGGTCTTCTTCTTGAAGATCCATTTGCACCCAACGGTCTTACGTCCGGGCACATTATCAACCAAATTCCAAACTTGGTTATCATACATGGATTGGATCTCGCTATCCATTGCCTCTTTCCACTTTGCAGACTCCGGGCCTGCCATGGCTTCCTTATAGCTATTAGGTTCATCAAGATTTATTAGTGTACCATCACTAATATACGTGTCCCCTCGGTAGTAATATGAAAACCATAAAACTGGGGTTGAACTCTAACTCTATCAGAACGTCTAAGAGGTAATGATTCGTCAATTGGTTCAACCGGAGTTTCCTCCTCGGGTTGAGTGTCAGCGGTAGAGGTTCCTTCATCTATCGACTCTTGAATCTCTTCAAGCTCGATTTGCCACCCACTGTCTCCTTGGCCTATGAGTTCTCGCTCTCGGAAAACTCCTCTCCTCACAACGAAGACAACATTGTCCTTCGGTCTATAGAAGAGATATCCAAAGGATTTATGCGGGTAGCCGATGAAAATACATCGCTCACTTCGAGGTTCGAGCTTGTCGTGAGTATCTCGTCTTACGAAAGCCTCGCAACCCCAAACCTTGATATGTGCCAACGAGGGAGCTTTCTTTGTCCACATCTCGTGAGGTGTTTTGGCAACCTTCTTAGTAGGGACTCGGTTAAGGATATGGGCGGCAGTCTCTAAGGCATACCCCCAAAAAGAGATAGGTAGCGAAGCACGACTCATCATAGAGTGAACCATATCCAATAATGTTCGATTACGCCTTTCTGCCACACCACTCAATTTTGGTGTCCTAGGTGGCGTCAATTGTGAAACTATTACACACTCCTTGAGATAATCGTGGAATTCAAGACTTAGGTATTCTCCTCCTCGATCGGATCGAAGCATCTTGATTTTCCTGCCCAATTGATTCTCCACTTCATTCTTGAACTCTTTGAACTTTTCAAAAGTTTCTGACTTTTGCTTGATTAAGTAGATATACCCATATCTACTATAGTCATCGGTAAAAGTCACATAGAAGCGGTTCCCATCCTTCGTGGTTGATCTAAATGGTCCACATACATCGGTATGTATTAGGTCCAACAGACCCTCACCCCTTTCGCAAGAACCAGCGAAGGGTGACTTAGTCATCTTTCCAAGCAAACAAGACTCGCATGTGTCATCTTCCCTAAGGTCGAATGACTCCAACACTCCATCCTTTTGGAGTTGGGCTATGTGTTTCTTGTTGACATGTCCAAGGCGACAATGCCACAAGGATGCCTTATCCATACTATTGGAAGAATCTATATTCAAAACATCATTTCCTAAGTTATCAACAATCATAACAGTTTCATAAATTCCATTGCATGGTATAGCTTCAAAATAAAAGACACCATTCAGATAAGCTAAAATAGAACCATTCTCATTATTAAAAGAAAATCTAAAACCTTGTCTAAACAAACCATGAAATGAAATGATGTTTCTAGCCATTTCTGGCGAATAGCAACAATTGTTCAAATCTAAACTTAAACCATTCCTGAGCACTAAAGAATACACTCCAATCTTGGTCACAGGCGACGATCTTCTGTTCCCCATGATTAGATTTATTCTTCCAGCCTCCACATCCCTATTTCTTCTTAGTCCCTGCACATTAGAATAAATGTGGTAACCACAACCGGTATCAAGAACCCAAGAAATAGTGTGAGATGATTCATTAGATTTGATTGTATATATATACCTGTGAAAGACGGCTTAATCTTTCCTTCCTTGATGGCTTGCAGGTACTCTGGGCAGCTTCTCTTCCAATGTCCTATCTTGTGGCAATGGTGGCACTCTGCCTCCTTTGGGTTAGGGCAGGGCTTAGCAGGATCAACTTTGGTCCCACTAGAAGAGGCACCATCTCGAGCTTTAACCTTGCGATAGTTCTTAGACGAAGCCTTCCTCTTCTTTCCCTTTCCTTGTCCAATAGCCAAGACAGGAGCAGCGGGTGGATTGGGAGTTGGTGCAGCAGACATGTCCTTGAAGTTGCTCTCAACGACCCTCAAGAGACCTTGGAGTTTGCTTAGGGTGACCTCCTCTTTATTCATGTGGTAGGTCATCCTAAATTGATTGTAGCTCGGAGGCAAAGAGTGAAGCACCATGTCGATCGCCAAGTCTTCCCCAAAGTCAACATTCAACTTGCGAAGGCGGTCGACATACCTTTGCATCTTTTGCAGGTGCACAGTAAGAGACTCTCCATGACCCATCTTAGCAGAAATCATGTTAGTGAAAATCTCATAACGCTCTTGTCTCGCGTTTTGGTGGTATCTCTCCAATAAGTCTTGATGCATCTCGTACGGGTACATGTCCTCATAGGACTTTTGGAATTCGGAGTTCATAGTGGCTATCATGATGCAATGTACCTTCGTTGCATCACGCTCGTGAGTTTCAAAAGCGGTCATTTCAGCCGGAGTAGTGATTTCAAGGTTGATCTTCTCTAGCTTCTCAACGAGGACATACTCCTTGTCCTCATAGCGAGCAATAGTGCGAATGTATCTTATCCATTCGCTAAAGTTCGTCACATCGAAAGTGACCTTTTGACAAAGGCTCATCAATGTGAAAGAACTAGCAGCAGCGTTGTTTGCGTTCGACATCTACAAATAGAAAGGACAAAGATAGATTAAAACATGAATCCCTAATTATCACCCAATAAAAAAAATTAGGGCTAGGATCCAACAACAATATTTACATATTAGAAAAGGGATGCCGTAATCCAACATGCAAATAATATGAAGGTAAGTGAATGACGATTCACTAATTCTCCACCACAAAAACATAACTTTAAGTCCTAAATGTATTGAGAATTCCTAGGTTCGGATGAGATTCATTGAAACTATTCAATGGCATGTTTAACTCTCGATATGCCCCTCTTGTTTGTGACTGGGATACCGAGGATCACAAAGCGGGTGTGAATTACCATGCAAATTCACATGGTGCCTTCATTGTAACGATCACCTATTCGATGTGCCGGTAAACCACACACGCTCCATCGAACTATGATAAACAATGAATCACCCTTTGCCACCTTTGCTTAGAACCAATTAGTGTGCCGGTAAACCACACACGCTCCATTAACTTCTTAGCAAGGGTGCAAAGTGTAATTTCATGGGATTGCATCAATTCACTTTTCCTAAAGTAACTAAGATTGGGAAATTTTAAAAATATGTAGTTACTTTATATTTCTTATTATACTTTTAATGAGAGGATGAGGTTGCCCAATCCTACCCGTTCGGCTAACGACCCTCCACCAATCAAGCAAGCGGTGGGTGTGAGTGTACACCCATTAAGCGCCATTTTATAGGCCACAACCTTATACCCACCTTATAGATCGGCTTCGTGAATGAGTCCTACTAACGGTAAGACTAGCATTTTAGCTATACATATATATATATATATATATATATATATATATATATATATATATATATATATATATAATCTTGTAATATTATACTAGTATAGGGTTGTATTTTAAACTTTTAAAATCTAGGGTTTGAAATTTAAATTGTCTAAATTAAAACTTTTAATCACAAAACATAAATTTCAAAACTTGAGGACAAGTTTTTAAAATATTTAAAACATGGAGGATCAAATAACAAATAATTTTAATTAACAATTAATTCCATAATTATCTATATTTGATTTATTTAAGATTTCTTGCAAGATAATTACCAATTTAATCAAAATAATTAATTAATTATCATATAAGGAAATTAAATATTTTATTAGTTGATAAATATCTTTAAGTAGATCAAGATTATAGTCATATATATCAAAAAATCGGATTAGGGTTGATCTAATATGATTAAGGTAAGTTTCCATAAGATAATCATCAAAAAATCCCGAATCTGGCCATTCCTGACGCTTGGACTCGCCGAGTGCACCAAGGGACTCGCCGAGTCAAGCCAACTCGTCGAGTCCACTATGGGACTCGCCGAGTCCATGACTCAGAAACATAAAAATCGAATTTTGCAGTTAAGAATCATACAAACAAGCAACAATTTAATAGAAACCAAGCTAGGCTCTGATACCACTGATGAGTTTTAGCCATAAGAACTTTCCTATGTGCGCATGCAAAACCCTAATGCTTGGATCTAGGCTTTCTAATTAAACATGCTTTGAATCCAAGACTTCTAATGACTACTTAGGTATAAGAACAATACAAAACAGATCTAGAAGTTTACCTTTGAATCTCTTGTTTGATCTTGTTGTCTTGGAGCTCTAGAGTCACAATTGTCACTCCTCTAATGGCTTACAAACACCAACTAGCAAGGAGGATGATTTGAGAGAGAGGAGAGGGGAGGAAATTCGGCCAAGGGTTCTCTACTTGAGATGAGATGTCGAATTCCCTTGGTAGAGGGTCTATTTATACTTGTAGACTCCTTAAGGGTTTCAGCTTAAACCCTAGTTGGATAATCTTTCCTTAAATCAATCCAAATCCATTCCTTAGATAACCTTGGACGATATTAAGCTATCCCTAGCTTCTAGAATTCGTCCATCCTCTATCCAATAAGGATTTACAGTCTAAAGTGTAACTATCAAACAATTGACAGTTTATACCCTCTTATTTAATTAATCTCTTTAAGTCACCAAATTAATACTAATTAATTTATGACTTATATTAATCAAATAACAATATTATTATTCCTTATATTATTCTCATAATATATTAATAATATTTATTCTCTCATAATAAATCATCCTGTCAAGTTGCTATGGTGAAGGCAACCCAAAAGGACCATGCACAACCGGGTCAAATACTTGCCTAATATAGTTGCAGCCTTAGACACTATTCCAACAGTAACACCCTGTTCCAAATCGTTTCCTAATTCGGGTTTGTGACGCGAAGATCGGGTATCATAAGGCTTAGGGCCTTTGGGATAGAAAGATTTAGACCCATTTGGGTGTGGGTAATGTAATTTTGTTGATCTGGGAGTTCGGTTGGTGTTTTGGAGCCAAAGGGTATATCGGTAAAGTGTCAGTCTGAGCTTTTTATAAATATTGGATTTTAGTTTGGGAAGTTTTAAGGAAAGGATAATTTGATAGAAGTGTAGAGCTTCTCGTTACCTTTCCGTGGATATAAGGATCGTTGAAATCGGACTTAGAACGAAGAAGATATGGCATTTGGAAGTTTGAAGGATTAAGGGTCAGCCTAGTACGCGAGGCTTACTTGGGAGGTATGATGGGCATACTAGTCAAGGAAGTCGCGAATGCTCCTTGGAGTACATTGGGCGTACCAAGGTTACGCATGGCGTACTCCAGTCAGACCCAAACCCTAATTTAGGGTCTTGGACCCTATTTAAGCTCCTTAACTCAACACCAAACCCAATTATCTTCATCTTCCATCCCTTTAAACCCTAGAAACGAAACCCTAGCCTCCATTGGTGTGGTTCTTAAGCTTTTGGTGGTATTTCATGCATTTTGGTGATCACTTAAGAAGCAGGAGCTTCTTGGAGAAGTGTGGGATTGCTTGGAGCTTTTAGATCCGGTCTTTATGCATCTTGATATGTCTTCTGGAGGTATAAAGCTTCTAACTTGATGACTTTAGGTGTTAGAACTAGTTTAAGGAGTATTGTGGGTTCATTTGGTCCTTATAGTCATCCTTGTGATTATGAGCTACTCCAAGAGCTTAGAATGTTCGATCTTGGCATTTATGAGGTCCCTTGTTCATAAAAATGTCATCTTGATGAGTTATTTTGGACCATGCATGAGTTTGGGTGTTTATAATGGATTTTATTGAGGTTTTGGTCCCATTAAGCCGTGAAAAGGAGTAAAGTTGCCAACTTTACGTGTTAAGACATCATTTAGGGTCAAGATAAGTGTTTGGATGCTTTTGTTATAACCCTTAAGAGCTTATTTCAGATTTTTTGGGCCTATGATGAGTACGTTAGGCGTATGTGGGAAGTACACTCATCGTAATGCATAAACAGCTTGTACCTTGTGCTTCGTGGGTGTGTACACTGGGTGTACTCCCCAATAAGTCAATTTTGGGCCTTTTAAGGTTTGGGCCTTGTTGGGCTATTAGACTTCTGACTTTGGGCCATGGATACACTAAAGGTTTTCTTGGAACTAGGTTCATGATGATCTTTGGGACCAACTAGGAAGATAGTCCATATTGGGCCTTGGGATGCCTTTTAGGAAATTAGGCTCTTTGAGCAAATGGGTTGGGCCTTGGTTTTAGGCCAAGTAAGGAAATGGTAAAATAGTCTTTTACCCTTTAGGAAGTTGGATTATGGAGTGGGCCTCAGATTTTGAGTTATCGGGTTAATTATTGATTAAGGTTGTATTTATTGTTAGTTGGTGCGAGGTTATCCGGTTCAGCGAACCGATCAGTTAGTTGGTTATCAACGGTTTAAGGTGAGTTTTCCTTCGCAGTATCCGTGGGTCGAAGGCACCAATGTCGGCCCACTAGTTTATGATGTAGTGTGATGATTGTCTTTGTGACAATTGTCAATTATGCCTGTATTTGCTTGATGATTATGTGATTTTGTTATGATATTATGTGGTAGTAGTATGGATGAAATAGACTCAGTATCCGGTTGAAATAGACCGAATGGGATTGCAAGCACCCAGATATGTTTGATAGTATTCGGTTGAAATAGACCGAAGGGGTAGGCAAGCACCCAAATATGCTTGATAGTATCCAGTTGAAGTAGACCGAAGGGGTAGGCAAGCACCCATATATGCTTGATAGTATCTGATTGAAATAGACCGAAGGGGTAGGCAAGCACCCATATATGTTTGGCAGTATGATTGATTAGTATGTGGTATTTTGGGGAACTCACTAAGCTCCGTGCTTACAGTTTTTAGTTTATGTTTCAGGTACTTCTAGTTTGAAAGGAAAGGGTTCAACTTGATCGCAGCACATCCACCCATGTTTCCGCATTGTGATGATTTTGGGAATGTACTCTAATGACTATTTTATTATGAAATACTTTTGGATGTTTGAATAAAATATAATTAGTGTTTTGCTAGAATTAAAAATGAAATTTTTACCTCATAATTTTTGGGACGTTACAAGAAGATAATGTTATCTTAATCCAATATATGAAGTTGGATTCTTGATTCCTTGAGGCTTCCTTGTATCAAGTTTCTTCTTTCCGATTTGATCCTCAAAAATCCCCCCCCCCCCTTCAAGAACTCTGAAGTGTGTGTAGATGATAGATAGTAGTCATGACCGGCTCTCTCGTTTTTTATTCAATTTAGCATTGTCGGTCTTTTCCCATACAATGCATGTACGCAGCGTATTCTTATTAATAATGTTGCGTAATTTAGCTCTTACACATGTCATGTTCACCTCTTCCAACCCTAACATTGTTCTTACGAAAACGTTGTGTTATCTCTACACTACATTTCACATTAAGTAAAGTACATTACCATCTGCTAAAATAGCAACGTACGCAAACGTCTACATCAAATTTACATGTTGTGTATTTCTAATTACATGTCGCGTAATTGTTGCACCTTTAAGCACTTAACCAATTTTACCATTTTACCATTTTAACCACCAAAACAATATCTAATAGCTTAAGCTCAATTCTAGTTAATTTCAAAGATCACAACCACGTTCATCAACATAATTCACAAAACGAATGTTGAAATCTCATACATTTTTATAAATGACCAAAATGCCTTTCTAACATGATTAATCAAGTTTACAAAAACTAGCATTACATGCCATGGTAGCAAGGCGTGGGTATGCCATATCAAAAGTCTTCATGGCTTTGAGGTTAGGCATAACGTGTGCGAACAATGGCGAAGCTTGACCTTTTGATGGGGGGAAGTATACTATGTATAAAAATTGGAGAGCATGAGGGCCAAAGCCCAAATTTTATTTTTTTAAAGCCTAATATGTATAAATTTAATAGGTATGGACTATTTATTTAAAAAAATATGTGTGTGTGTGTGTGTTGGGGGGGGGGGGGGGGGGGGGGGACACCTCCTTTCTGGCCCTAAAGAAACTCCTCTCCTGTGTGCGAATGCGGATCAAGGCGTGGTATGGCACAAGTTAGTATTGATATAACTCTTCTAAAAACTTGTTATATTTGATATTATATCTATAACTTTGTGAGTATATATATATATATATATATATATATATATATATATATATATATATATATATATATATATATATATATATTGTGTCTTCAAAAATATCATGATTTGTCCTAGCTCTCAAACTCGAGGCTTGATTTTGTCGTCACGTCAACCTCATACTATTTAGAATATTGGCTAAAAAAACTTCTATTTATATAATTTTCAATAATATTCCTAAAAAATCAATACTTCAATTAACTTTTATTTTCGAAAATATCAAGTTTAATCCTTAAGTTCAAAAAGCCTCACAGATGGTCCCTATGGTTTCAAAACTTTTAACATTTGGTCCTTCCGGCTAACTCCGTTACCATTTAGCCGTTAAGTCAGGGGCATTTTTGTCATTTCACTACAGAGGACCATTTATGAGGTTTTTAATTACTTTTTTTTTAAATAAATAAATAAATAATATTTAAAAGGGTCCCACCTCTCTCTCTCTCTCTCTCTCTCTCTCTCTCTCTCTCTCTCTCTCTCTCTCTCTCTCTCTCTCTCTCTCTCTCTCTCTCTCTCTCTCTCTCTCTCTCTCTCTCTCTCTCTCTCTCTCTCTCTCCTCTGTTTTCTTATTCGTCTAGCACCACACAGACACCCCCAATACTTCCTATTCTTGTCCCCATTTCTGCTTCATTAGACTGCCAAGACCTCTTCCCTCTTATCTTCCTATTCGAGTTCGGAAGCTCGCTAAAGCCCGATTAAGCAAGCGCGCCATCGAGCGTCGGTCGTGGGCGAAGTTTGGCGATGCCGTTCATGAAGAAGTCGGTTCTCGGCTCACCATGGTTTCGAACGAAGAGATCTTGCTTGAACGACCTAGGGCTCCTGGTTTGTCTCTCAACCTCTTAACACTTTCTGTTATCTCATTGATGAATTATGAAATTGGTGTGTTCTTATATTTCCATCGACAATTCCACTGTCAAATTCGTTTCAGTTTCATGAAATCGTATACATTCCTCTTCCTCCGATTGCGATAAATTCATCAGTCGAATATAATTATCGGATTTGGTGTTAAACCTTGAAAAATCGATCTGTATTTGCATTTCGCTTTTCAAAATGGACTAATTCTTTTTCATGTTGAAATTTTGATAGGTTCGAAGGGAGAAGAAAAGGCTACCGGAGACGGCTTAGGACAGCTGAGCAAAGGCGGCGCTGTACTCATGGTATGCAGAACTTATGGCAAAAAAGGCGATCACTGGACATCACAGAACTTGTTGCCATGGTAGTAAAGATTTTTTGGGGATTTTGACTTGGATTTAGATTTAGATTTTGAATTGACTTTTCCTTTCCCATTTGAGGAAGAGTGTGAGGTTTGATTTTGATTTGGTTGGATTTTGTTGATGATATTTGTGAGGTGGATGGAAACAGGGTGTTTTGTTTGTTCACTAGTAGATATGACCATACCGGGGAAAGCTTTCCGATGTCGATATTGATAGTTTAATAAATCGGTTGGAAAGTGGGGAATATAAGTCGTGCATTGAAGGTGTTCGACAAATTGCTTGAGAGAACATCTTTGCCCACATTCAGAATCTTGAGACACTGCATCAGATTTTCCAGTGCATCAGATTTTCCAGTGAACGGATCCCTTCAAAGTTTAGTGAGAGAGAGTGTGTGATTGGGTTCTTGATGGTCGTCGGTAACTAGAGAGAGAGAGAGAGAGAGAGAGAGAGAGAGAGACCCTTGCATATTAAATTTTATTTATTTATTTATTTAAAAAAAAAAGTAACTGAAAACCTCATAAATGGTCCCTATGTAGTGAAATACCAAAAATGTCCCTGACTTAACGGTTAAATGTTAACGGTGTTAGCGAAAAGGACCATTTGTTAAAAGTTTTGAAACCACAGGGACCATCTGTGAGGTTTTTTGAACTTAGGGACTAAACTTGATATTTTTGAAAACCACAGGGACCATTTTTGAAGTTTTGTCTTAATATTATTCTGTAAACAATTTTTTTGAAGATATACAATTCTTGTAACCATCACAAAATATGGTCCAATTTACACTCATGTTGATCCTCACATGACCAAAATCAAATTTTCAAAATTTTGCAAACAGAATCCTCGATTCCCATAATGACATTACAAATAGAAAACAACTATCTTTACATCAAATAACTTCAAACAAATTGCAGCAGGAGGTCATCTTCAAGAATCCCTCAAAGTTTCGTGGAACTAAAAGCTTAACTTTCCACTCCCATCGCATGATTTACAAGATCGAGCAGACAAGCATTTTGTACAGTAGCTCCATTTCTTCGGTAGCCTATCAATCATTTTATCAAACTTTATGATTTTATCTCTAAAAAAGATCCTGTTTTTGTGAGTAAAAAGAAAGATTCAATACCCGGCTGTGTATCTAGTAGCCATGTTCTTCGCATTCAATCTTGCTTTTTCAGCACTTGAATCCGACATTCTTTTCACCACAAATCCTTCACCTTTGCATTCTGAACAAATCCCAGAACCACCACAATCTTCACAAGGTCGTGTTGGAGTAGCATTAGCTGCCTCTACGGACTTAGTTCTTCTTGCCAAAAGGGTGGCGGCTGCGCCCACCACCGTCGCGGCGACTGCTACAGAAGCGGCGGTTTCCGGCAACCCATTTGGTATCAGGGTTTCTTTTGGTTTTGTGGGAAATAAGATGTATGAACTTCTATGGAACGTGTTATGGTCTTTAAACTTGCATCCGCTTCCTGTTTCATAAAGTAGAATCAAAATTTTCTTCTAATCATTAATTGAACAATATCAAAATCAAGAATTTCGTAAAATCCCCAATTGTTAGCCATCGGAGGACTTCCGCCATGAATATTATGAGATAGTTATGATGAAGTATCTTTCAAATAAAGAACCCACCCGTGATTCTTGCAGGTTTGCATAAACCCTAAATTCAATTTGAGAAGTAACAGATAATCAATACGTATATCGTTAACATCTATAAAGATGGAAGGAACTCTAATTGAAGAACAGAGGGCGTATAACAAAACAATATATCTATTGATAATCAACACGTAGCTGATTGAAAAAGTAGCAAAAAAAACCACAATGTTGCGAAAGGAAAGAGGGTTTACGATCTTACGAGTAGATAATGAAGCAACAGGAATGATGGTATGCAAAGAGAGCTCCATTTTCAGGTTGCGGTGTTCCTGTATAAATATCTTTTCTTTTACCTTATATAGATTTCGTTCTTCTTGTGTCACTTATTATCTATCTTCCATGATCTATATAAGCTTCGATGTTAAATGACAAGTCTGCCCTTCATTGAGAATAGAAACTAAATAGCTTTTGACATCCAGAAAAAGTTAGCCACGCTACTTAATGCTCATTCTCCTTTCCATCTCGGTGTAAGAACTTTGTAACTATATTTTAAATGGATTTTCGTTTAGTAAATTAAATTACTAGTAAAATGACGATTACTTGAAACTGAAAAAAGGAAACCCTATTTCTATATAGTTAGAACATATTTTTTTATATTATCACTATATATATCTAATATGTAAATAGTAAATAAAATTCTACTATATAACATATATAACACAATTTCAGGTCAAGCTCATCTGCCCTTGTGAGCCTAACAAAACATACTAAGTCATACACCTTAATAAAATTAAAAACAAACAAACAATCAAACAAGTTGAATCCCAAGTTTGAAATGCAAATTGTAGACAAGAGTAAGTGTCAAACATCCATAACAAAACATCCAAAATAGAACAGAGAATCAACAACTGAAACTGAAATAAAATGCTGAGTCACATGACTTCAGCATATTTTATATAAAAATCTAACTGTATAAGTCATCATCATCTCCACCACCACCAGCCGCCGCTGCAAACGGGTCAGAACCACCAGCTGCCGCCGCTCCAGCCGCTTCAGGGAACCGGAACTCCGAGCCAAACCCTCTGGACTGTTGCAATGTCTGAGCAAACGCTTGATACTTTCTAATATCCGCATCACTCACACTTCTACGCGCATATTTCATAGACTCCTCAAAATGTGCAGCCTTAATCTCTGCCACCTCATCTTCATCCTCATCCATGGAGTCTGGATTCTCACTCCTCTTTCTTTCCCTCTCTATATCCTGCAAAACCCAATCAACAAACAATTTTTTTAATATTTGGTAGTTGAATCATGATTAATGAAAAAGGACCAAATTTGCAAGAGGGAAACCATTAGGGACCATAACTGCAAAATCTTTGAACATACTCTGCCGACCAAAGACAGTAGTATACTATCTTAATCTTATTATATAAAAAAAGATATCTAAATACCCGGGTAAAGTTAATACTAGATTTTTTTAACATCAATATTTTTTGTATAAGCTAGCTACAATGATTATTTGGAAAAACAATCAACTTGAGCAGTTTATTTACAGCTTGTAAACAAAGATAAAATGGTTGGTTTTTCACAGTATTTTTAAGTTGATAAAAAATAATGTGTGACAAATCGTAACAAATTGGTGTGAAAATAAACATAAATGAGTAACAAGCTATTTGTCTTTTCTTACAAAAAAAAAATTCTATATATGGGTAGCAAACTATTTAACTTTATTCACAAAATACCATTAAAATAATACTAGTATTTTGTAAACACTAAGATCCAGTTGCGTAAAAGCTACCAAGACTAGAGTCTTAACATGGTTATTGGGCTTCTTCAAGATTCTCTCGAATATACCCTTCAAAAAAATATTTAAAAACAACTCAATCTTCAACATGACCTTTTATGTCATTTTACATATTCCAGCTAGCTTATCATTTAGTTATACCAAACATCATTTTAGGCTATGTTTGTCAGACTAGCTGAAAAGCTAGCTGGAAGCAAAAATTATGTTTGGTAAAACTAGTTGATAAGCTAACTGAAATATGTAAAATGAAATACTAGTCTACGGCTGGCATTTGACGCGCCACAGCTAACTTATTTTCGAGCTTTTTTGGGTTGTCATGTTTGGTAAACCGAAAAACTAGCTTTTAAAAAGCTACTTGGAGTAGCTTTTCAATAGCTTTTTTACAAACTTTCCAAATATACCCTTATTTAATTATAAAAAACTTATTTTTGAAAAAGCCCTTTTATTTAATCTTATATCTTTCAGCTAGTTTTTACCAAGCACTTTTTTATCAGCTAGCAACTAGCTTTTTAATCATCAGCGAGCTTTTCAGCTAGCACACCAAACACAGCCTACGTAGCTTTTTAAAAAGCTAGCTTAGAAGCTACTTTTTGGTTAGCCAAACATGACACCTAAAAAACTCGAAAAGCACGCTAGCTATGACTTGCCAAACATTGTCTTATATTACCTACGTTATCAAGCTAGCAGCTAGCTTTTCATCCAACAACTAACTTTTCACACAGCTAATTTTCAGCTAGTCCACCAAACATAGCCTCAGTATTTTTTTTAAAACAACCATAAATTATACTATAATGAACTAAGAATAGAGATAAAATGGTAAATGGTAAATGGTAAAAATGGTAAAAATGGTAACTTACTTTCTCGATGTTCTCTCGGATTGCATACTTGCAGGCACGCTGGCAAATTTCGGTGATGTCAGCACCGCTAAAGCCTTGAGTGTATTTGGCGAGGGCTCTTAAATCGACATCTTTGGAAACGGGGGATTTGCGCATTGCCGCCTTGAAAATCTGGTGGCGGGAATCCTCGTCAGGTAGTGGGATATAAATCAGTTGATCGAGCCGCCCTGGACGAAGCAGTGCAGGGTCGATTATGTCCGGTCTGTTGGTGGCTCCGATTATGAAAACCGTCTTTTTTGCTGACATTCCGTCCATTTCTGTCAGCAGTTGGTTCAGAACACGATCTGCAGCTCCTCCTGCATCCCCGGAACTACTTCCCCTCTAAAAAAATCCATGGAATGGAATTACAAATCAACGGAATAATGGAATCAAACAATCAGTAACTGTAACTGTAACTCTCTTCTATTACTATACATGCTTTATATGAGTCGTTGATGGCTTCTGGATGTAACCTTAAAAAAAGGTATAAAATAACTGCAAAATGGTAATTTAATCATGACTTAACGGTGTTAAACCCAGGGACCAAAATGGTATTTTGGAAAAAGATTTGTTTTTTGGACTGAACCCTAGCTAATGTATCTTTTTCTAAATAAAAGATTTATTTTTTGAGGCTTACTCTTATTTTTATGATACAGCTAAAAATGTATCTTTTTTTAAACAGTCGTGTAGAATTGGTTTCTGGATTGAACCTTTAAAGAGTATAAAATAAGGGCAAAATGGTAATTTTAACATGACTTTAACAGTGTTAAACCCAGGGAAAAAGGATTTGTTTTTGGACTCAACCCTAGCTAAAGTGGGATAACCACAGGCTTACTCTAATTTTTATGATACAGTTAATCTCATAAAAGACCTTATATGTTGTGTTTTTTTTTCAGGATTAAACCTCAACTTTATGTTTTTCCGCAAAAAGACCTTTCATTTTTTTCAATCTGGCCCTTTTAGTCGTTTTTTTAACTTGTAAATATTGAGGGTTTTTCCGGAAAAAAACTAAAAATGTTGAGGCTTTTTTTGGAAACAACTTGAAGGTTGAGGGGTTTTTTGGGAAAAAAAAGAAGACAAAGTTGAGGGTTTTTACAGAAAAAATGAAAAAAAGACAAGGACTTTTTCAAGAAAAAAAAAAAACAAAGTTATGGTTTAATCCGGAAAAAACACACAAAATATAAGGTCTTTTATGAGATTAACCCTTAACTATAACTAGATTTAATCAAAATAACAAAGAGATTTATGTATTTGGATTTACATATAAATAAAAATGAGTTATGTAGCAATTTTTCAACCTCCAACCAAGGAATGGGAATTAAAAAAATGGAATGAATGACATGGTCCATTTTCGTCTAGCGAAAGAAACATGTTCTTTTATATATGGAATGTATCATTCCATTCCATTCCTTTTCTGATTCCAATTCCATAGTATGAATGAAGCAGTAATTAAGTTCTGACCTGAGTTGCAATGGAATCAAGTTCATCAAAGAAAAGGACACAGGGTGCAGAACCTCTAGCCTTATCAAAAATCTCACGAACATTGGCTTCACTTTCACCAAACCACATAGTAAGCAATTCAGGTCCTTTAATGCTGATAAAGTTAGCTTGACATTCATTAGCAATAGCCTTGGCTAAAAGTGTCTTTCCACATCCAGGTGGGCCATAGAAAAGAACTCCTTTCGAGGGTGACATCCCAAATTTCTCAAATTTCTCAGGGTGCTCCACAGGGTATTGAACAGTCTGTTTTATTTCAAAAATATTAAAATCATTTTCATTTAATTTAATGTTAAACTGAAATCAATGATTCAATATTTCAATTCCATTACCTCTTGAAGCTCACGCTTAACATTCTCAAGACCTCCAATATCATCCCAGCTGCAATTAGGAACTTCCACAACCTATTTCCAGTCAAAAAAAAGATTAAAATATATATATTCAAAATGGTTTTATAAAGTTTGAAAAGTTTATAAAAACAAAAGCATTCACATACAGTTTCACGCAAAGCAGAGGGATTGCTTGTTCCAAGAGCAGTCTGGAAATGTTCATTTGAAACAGCCATGGAATTCAGAATCTCAGCATCAATGGAATCATCTTCCAAATCAATCACATCCATTTTCTCTCTAATGCATTGTAGTGCAGCTTCAGTACAGAGAGCTGCCAGGTCAGCACCGACATACCCGTGTGTTTCTTTAGCTATCTTTTCCAAGTCAACCTGAAATTAATTTCAATCCATGTTTCTTTAGCTACTAATCCATTCTATTGTTTGTAAAAGAACAAAGAATTTAAATACGACTTACATCATCAGAGAGTTTCATGTTCTTGGTGTGGATACGAATAACTTCAAGACGCCCAATTTCATCAGGGACACCAATGTCAATTTCCCTATCGAATCTCCCAAACCTTCTCAAAGCAGGGTCAATGCTATTAGGGCGATTTGTAGCTCCCATTACAATAACATGTGCACGTGATTTTAATCCATCCATAAGTGTCAACAGCTGTGAAACAATCCTCCTTTCAACTTCACCATTAGTTTTCTCTCTTTTAGGGGCAATTGAGTCAATCTCATCAATGAAAATAATCGAAGGGGCATTCTTTTCAGCCTCTTCAAACGCCTTCCTGAGGTTGCTCTCACTTTCTCCAGCCAGTTTTGACATGATTTCAGGCCCATTGATGCAGAAAAAGAAAGCTCCTGTTTCATTGGCTACTGCTCTTGCTATGAGTGTCTTTCCAGATCCAGGAGGGCCATATAGTAAAATACCCTTTGGAGGTTTTACTCCAATGGATTTGAAAAGCTGTGGGTGGCGTAATGGTAATTCAACAAGTTCACGAATTTGAGCCATTTGTTTTCTTACACCACCAACATCATCATAACCAATCTCATCTAGCCTATCTTCATCGTCTCTCTTGATAGGTTCACCCTCACAGAATATTTCAGTGTCTGGAGCAACAACACAATACTCCCCTGGATCAGTTTCAATTACTTTGAATTCCACACTTCGCATGCCTCCTCTCACAAGAAAATGATCACCCTTTCTTACAGGTCTATATGCCTCCAAGAAGTAGGCTGCATTGATGAGAATTAGGTTAAATTACAATAGCATTTAGCAGATTATGTTAAAGAGTAAGAAGCTGATGTATGTAGGTCACTTACGTTTGAGGTAAGCATCGAATAAGTCTCCTGTGACACCTTCAATGGTGTCATCTAGAGGAAGGACATGGATACGTTTCCCATATTTCACATCTGGACATTGGTGAACAGATACAACATCTCCAAGTCGAACCCTTAGGTTTGTTCGAATGACTTTGTTCATTCTGATCTTTGGTTCATCACAGGTTTCATCAGCAAGGGCAATGCAGACTGTATCTCTCCTTTTCTTCCCCTGTAAAAAATAAGAAAAAGATAAATTAAACATCACTACATACAATTCAGCTGAAGTTACTATTTGCAACAAAACTACAAATACCATATATGCCAACTAAAAGAACAACCACTCCCTCCACCCAGAAAAGAGAGCCACAAAAGAGTTTAAACTAGCATATAGGATTACTCTAAATTTCAATTGAATAATGGAAAAAAAGTTACAACACAACCTGTGTCCAATATTACACGTGAAAAATACTAGGGTTTGATGTTAACAATCGTAGCCTATCTCTCTTTTCTAGGATGGAGTAGTTTTCTTCTTCGAGTGAAGACAAGTCTATCATAACCCTAGATTCAAGAAAACATAAAGAGGAATCTTTGATCTGCGAACTAGATATTATAGGATTTCACCGTGAAGCACAATTCAATTGTATCAAAAGCCAACGAAACCCTAAGACGTATAGTAAAAAGTAAAGTCTGAGAAACAGGAAAAACCTTGATCAGTATGGTATCACCGCGGAAAAGCTGCAACTTCTCCATCGTATTAGGGTGCATAGCGACGACTGAGTTGTCGTCATTGACGGCTTCGTCAACGACAAGCCGGTTCGGAGACTTCTTGCGCTCCAAGATAGCGGTTGAAAAGTCTTTTTTCGCCGCAGGCGGGCCTTTCCTGTTATAAAAATCGGTCGACAAGGCGGTAACACGATTATCAGAGTCCGATTGAAGCAAATCACATAGATAAAGCCATAAACTTGCATATAAAATTGATAATTGATTGATTTAGTCTACGACAACTTACGGCTCCGATGAAGAAGACTCCGGCTGATTGCTCATATCGAATGACTGGAGATTGGGTGCTCCGATATGGAGAAGGAATCCGTCAGTGAGGAGGAACTCGGAGAAGAGGAGAATGCGAGTAACAGAAAGGGTGAATCTGATAAATCGCCAGGGGATATTGCTCGATCTGAGCATTTATATTTGCTAGGAAGTGATTCTTGAGCTAGTTACAAGTTTTGTCCCTAAACTATGACTAAATTATAGTATTGGTCCATGCTGGTTGCACGAAATAACACTTTTGGTCCTACTATGAACAAAATAACATGAACGGTCCCTTTTGAGGGTATTGATAACATCATTGGTCCTTCTCATTCTACTCTGTCTATTGTTCCATCCATTGAAGACCGCTCTTTTCAAGGTGATTGCCCAACCTGGCTCGGTTGAGGCATGGATGTGTTTGTTACTTCTCCCTCGATGCACACAAAAGTTGCACAAATCTCTTAAGACATGAGAATAGGAAGGCGTATACCTTACGTATGCAGGTGTTTAGACCCAAAAATAGACAAGAATGTAGGTCTGGGAATAGAAAATCTTTACAGCAAAGCTTCATCCTGAAATCCTTGGATACATGGGGGAAAGAGGGTGGTATCACGAAGTTAGTTCAAAATATGTTAGACAACCCTGAAGTTAGAGCTATGGGACAAGGTGGAGGCATCCTTCGGAAGGAGGCTACATCAAGTAACACCAACATCAGACAATGTCTTCGTAAGGTTGCAGATGGTCATTTTACCGCAGCAGTGAAAGTATTATGTTCACGGGTGTTGCACCATATAATGGTGATACTATTAAAGCTTTGGAGGACAAACACCCTTTCAGACCACCCCCATCCATGCCGAGCCCTATAAGTTTTGAACCTCCCCTTGTAGCAGACTTTGATTGTGTATTTAGTTGCATCAAATCCTTCCTTAAAGGAACTTCTTGCGGGAGAGATGGCTTGAGGGCTCAACACTTGCTAGACGCCCTTTGTGGAGAAGGGTCTGCTATTGCCACTGATCTCATACATGCTATCACTTCAGTTGTTAATTTATGGTTAGCGGGAAGATGTCCAACCATTTTGGCAGAGTTTGTTGCATCCGCTCCTCTCACGCCTCTTCTTAAACCTGACAACGGGATCCGTCCGATTGCAGTAGGCACTATATGGAGACGCCTGGTTTCCAAGGTTGCCATGAAAGGTGTGGGTAAAGAAATGGCCAAGTACCTTAATGATTTTCAGTTCGGAGTTGGTGTATCTGGCGGTGCTAAGGTTGTGTTACACAGTGCCAATAGGGTGTTGAGTGAACACCATGTTGATGGGTCTCTTGTAATGTTGACTGTGGATTTTTCGAATGCCTTTAACCTGGTTGATCGTTCAGCATTGCTCCGCGAGGCTAACAAGATGTGCCCTTCCATTTCTTTTGTTGGGTTTTGAGCATTCTAACACTCCTATGGTGTACATGCAACCCTATAAACCTTGGATCTATGTTTTCTCTATTATACATACAAATAAGAACTTTCCAAGGCTTTAATCCTAACTAGCATATTATGATGTTCTTAATCTACAAAGTACTAGTTAGAGGACATACCTTTTGATGTAGCTTGATGTCTTCAAGCTTTAAGAGCTTAGCCCCAATAGTGTGGAAGCCTCAAGTGGAATCACAAATCACCAAGACACCTTGGAAGACTTTAGAGAATATGAATACTTGGTTCTCTCTTAGTAAAATCGGCTAGCCCTCTTAGTGTATCCACACTAGTGCCAATTTCACCAACCAAAGACATCTTTATATAGTATGGAGGATTAGGGTTAAACCCTAATACCCATGACCTTTCATTTCCTAGGATCCATGGGTTAAACACTCCATGGACTATCCATGAAAGCTTAGCCCAACCTAAATGAACTTGGCCCATTCCATATATATAAGAGTCCATATTTAATTAGTTCCTTTTGATCACTTAATTAATTATAAATTAATTCTTGATCAATACTAATTAAATAATATGATTCCATATTAATATATTAGAACTTATAATATATTAATATTAATCATAAACATACTATTCTCAAAAGATTATCCATATAAATTGTGTCGGTGAAGTGCAACCCAAATGGACCATGCCGAGTCGGGTCAAGTACATACCAAATATAGTTATGGACTTAGACATTAATCCAACAGTCTCCCACTTGGATAAGTCTAAAACTATTATTGCGTATGACTTCAAACCTAACTGGCAATCGTAGCTCGTAAAGCTGCTGTCGAACTCTGATCTTGTCAACGAACTTGTCCATTAGATAAGGGATCATATATTCCTCCATTCTAGATATCATATGGACTGAGACATGGATTATAATCATTCTCTCTGTCCATTTGTTGTTTCCCGATTTCCGATTTATGACGACTGACTAATTGAACAAATCAAATCAGTCCTGGCCCGGCCGAGCACTTCCATTTGTCATCATCAAATCATCGAGGGGCCCACAGATATCGCTTTTATCCCGAAGGTAAAAGGAACGGATAAACTTCGACTCATATGGCTTGTTCTACTACTTGTTGTATCATACACAAAGGCACGTTTTATAGCACCGAGTTACCAAATGCGTTTTCGTGCAATCAATGTACTATCAACTCATAGTAACAACTCATATCTCTAGGTTTGAAGAATATAAGATATTATCATCTCATGATCACTCGTGATAAAATCCATGAAGTGATTCCAATGAGCGCGGGTTGAATCCAATACTCAGAACTTATGAGCACTCATGAGTGTTGTAGCCCTTTGTCCAACACCTTAGACCTCTACAAGCCAACCCATGACAGTCTTAATTCATATCTACTTCCAACATATGACCGACTGTGGATGGTTTGAATAACTTAGTCATTCCGGAAGAATAACCTAGTTTATTCGGGAAGTCAAAACATGCAAAATGAAACACAATAATAATTGAATCCAATATGGTATCAACCCTTTGAACATAAATAAAACACCTTTTATTTATCACCATATGATTACACATTATTCATTGTATACTGTTTCAACTATCAACTTTATTCTTGAATTTAAAACAATAGTTGTCCCATGCTCCAAGCATGCACACTATGTTTTCTAAACACTAGTCATGCCATACACCAAGTATGCATACTATGTTTGTCTATGATCTTTACTTTGTGAACTAGATCAATTGAACATAACTTCAATGATTCTCTTTTCACACTCCCAAATCCTTACTGCAAATGTAAGAATTCCAAATTCATGCCATTTACTGAAATCTGTTAGATTCTAAACTTATATGCATTGATCCTCTTGTAATGATTATGCACAAAGTCATAAAGACTTGACAACAAACATTACAGAGCATTCCAAAGGAGATCATCTCCTTGGAAACATCCTTCTTGCATTAAGTTTCCTTAATCTTACACAGATTGAATAATTTCTAACTTTGAAACATTTCCAGATTCCATTTTGACTATCACTTCTGAACAAGAGTTGCCTCCTTACAAATTATGTCAATATGGTCCTTCCAGAATTATCACTATACTTCCAATTGTCCTTGAGTAAACAATCTTTGGTAAACCTTAGATTGTCCTCGACAATTGTTTAATCCTTTTAGTCATATCCAGTTCTAAACCTTTTCCCTTCTTAATGCCCCAGGCATTTGGAAAATTTTAGAACGGATGATTATAGCACATGTAATCGATCCTATATCCGAAGCATATGGGACACGATTCATGATGTCTCACATAAAGACTAAACCATTCTTTTGCTATAACATTTCCATTTCTATTTGCCAAGTTCTCATAATTCAGATTATGAAAAGGGATGCCGTAATCATAATCGAATTTTAGAACGCAAATAATGGACTCATATACAAAATTTCCTTATGTTGAGCCATTCCAACATGAAATTCATATATATCCTTGACTAAATGATTAAAACCTCACGATCTAAGCTTATAGATTTGAGATGAAGTATAATTTTCTCTCCCTTAATTATAGCAAAACAACTTTTTCCCAATTGAAACTTTTGTTTTCTATAATTAACATTGCTGACTTGCAATATTTATCATAATTATCATGCTCCCACTAACATGATGATTATTAGCATAACACTTATGCTCCCACTAGCTTTGACATGTTCTCAGAAATCACCTGGACTTCTAGAAATCAATACTTCATTGACTTTCTTACCAAAGTTCAGATTTCTGATGCTAGATTGTTTTGATAAAACTTTATCAAAATCATACACCTTCCCTTAGATAGCACACTTGTGTGTCTAAACAATTATGAAGAGGTATGCCGTAATCATAATGGTTAGACCTTTTTGCCACTTCTCACAAGTCCAGGTTAGTGTGCCGGTTAACCACACACGCTCCACTAACGACTTTGAGAATGCAAATATCACAATTGCTATCTAGATAAAATCTACTTAGTGAAAGTGTTTCCTCACCATCATTTTCATGAATCGGAGAGAAACCTTATGACACTTAGATTTAATGGTGTATGTGTTCTTATCCATGTGAATTGTCAAAACCATAGCCACAAGACAAGGATAATGACAAATCCAAAACCATATGGATTGAACTCAATCTTAATTTCTAGCCACCTGGCAGCTCAAGGGCCTACCATTGCTTCCAAGTTGTTGTGCAACAAATTGAGAACTCTAAGAACTCATATGCAAAACCAACTTTAACTGGAATGGGCACAGAATATGTCAACACGATAGGTTATGAACCTCAAGTTGTGTGCTAGTGAAGAACTTTAGGTTTTATTCTTGATTAGTTCCTGAGACTTTCAAGACCTTTAAGACTCCCACTGTCCTCTTGACATATAAGACTCCCTTGTCAAACATCCAAGAGATAGTGCGGATTCTAATCAAGAAAAACACTTTACCCAATTGGCCTAAGTTGGTCTTTGTTTTATCCAAAACATCACAACTTACCAATTTCAAATGTACAAGAGTAGAAAACTTTTACTCTTACATTTGACAAGTGTTTTAAACCTTCTTTAAGACATGTCACTCAAATGACAATCTTGGAGTATGACTCTAAGACTTGTATTGGAACGAAGTATGACTCATCTTCTTGATTTAACCATTTCAACAATTCAAGTTCCTCTTCTTAGTCATAAGAATGCACTAAGATTTCCTTAGAGAACTAATTTTGATATGGTTTCTTAATCATTAAGATGATCACAAAACTGATACTAAAGTACTCTCCCATCTTTTCAGATTTGAGAAACTTTTATCCTTCTGCCTTATTTGATTCTTCTTATCGATCTTTAGTGGTGGACTTAATCAGTGCACAAGAATGTGTACTCGATCCCTAAGTCCTTTACTTGACTCACACATCCATGTGAACAAGTAATTAGTCTTAATTTTCCAAAACTTGAAAGTTCTCATTCATCATGCTATACAACTTGCATGATTCCAAGTTCCGGTCCAATTGAAACTTGGGTGATGAGAATCTTTCCTTATTTGGTAAATTTAGACATTACCACAAATGAAAGAATCAATTTCATACTTCCACTCTTGCTACTAATGGAATCTTATAAGCAACAAAAATTTCCACAGATGCCATTGTAAGGATATTTTAAAATAAATAAAATCAAAAATTTCCTTTTATTTTAAAACTTTGCGGAAAAACTATCCTTACAATCCATATGAAAACTTGTTGTTATCTATTCCTAAGCAATATCTCATAACTCCTAAGAAGTAGCTCAAGAATCCGATTTTTCAAACTATGCGATAGAAATCCATCTATGCGATCAGATTCAGCACATTCTTCCTTTAAGTTTCTTCACTTTCCTTTGATTCTTAAACCATCACCATGCGACCCGGTCACATCATGTATCAAGAATCTCAGAATAGAAACTTAACAGAGTTAGATAGTGGATTTTACCTGAAGTAGAGTCAAACTTATTGACTTTAACATCCTTAGGTAAATTTGGCAGCTTCGCAACCAATGCCCTTTCTTTGGCAATACAAACATATGGACCCTTTGATAATGGTACACAGGACTATCACAGACTTAGCTTTTCTCTTTACCATTTGGTCAACCGAGTTGACTATAGCCGATCCCTTTACCATTGGGAAGAGAATGCTTTTCTGGATTTCCTGTGTCACTATTGTCAATGTCCATCAAGTTTTAAGGAAGTTGATCTTAACAAATAGATAAGATCATTAAGGGTCTTGTCATAGTCTGTTTCATAGGTGTTCCAAAAGAACTCACTATGTGACTTAGAAAGTAGTTGAACCACCAACTTTCTCAAGACTTTGACACCCAACTCTCCCGACTTGTCAATATGTGACTACATCTCCAAGATGTGTCCACACCTAGACCTTGCCTTGCCAATAGGGCTTGAGTGACCTTAAACTTTTTTCAAGAACTTGTGGGTTGGGGAGAATAATTGGAGGAGGAGAAATAAGTATGATATCCATGGGACATCATCTTCATTAGGAAACCTTGTTTCAAGAGATTTGGGAGGATCATAGGTGTCTATTACAGACATCTTTTGGGAGATATTCAAGATAGTTGATTTAAAGTCCTTAATATAACACCCAATATGAAATATTAAGGCTAGAACCCAACAAACTATTTTATAACTTAGAAGAGGTATGCCGTAATCCAAGCTATAGAATATTTGAAGGTAGGTGAATGACGATTCACCAATTTCCACCAAGATAAACGAAATGTATAATTAGGTTTTAATTGGTTTTGAAACTCCTAGATCTTTGAGATTCATTGAACTTTTCAAAGGCATGTTTCAATCTCGAGTGTGCCCTTCAGGTTTTGTGACTGGGATGCCGAGGATCACAAAACAAGGTGTGAAGTAACCATGCAAATCACTTGGTACCCTTAATAAATTACCCCTCAATCGATGTGCCGGTTAACCACACACGCTCCATCGATACTATGATAAATATTAAGTCACCCTTTACCTACCTTGTTAAGTCCAAGTTAGTGTGCCGGTTAACCACACACGCTCCACTAACGACTTAGACAAAGTGTAAAGTGTAATTTCATGGATTAGCACCTTATTCACATTTTTCCTAAGTAACTAAGATTGGGTATTATTAAAAGTTTAGTTACTTAGTATTTTCATTAATACTTTTAATGAAGGGAGAATTATAGTCCTGTCAAACCCGTTCGGCTAACGACCCTCCACCGGTCAAGCAAGCGGTGGGTGAGAGTGGACACCCATTAAGTTGCCATTTTATAGGCAACAACCTTATACCCACCTTATAGACCGGCTTCGTGAATGAGGCGTACTAGCGGTAAGACTGACTTTACTCTTATACATATATATATTATTAACTTATAATATTATAAAGTATAAGGGTTGAATTTTAACTTTTAAAATTCTAAGGGCTAACTTGGAATTAAAGTATTCATTAGAGAAAACTTTACAAATTCCAAAACTTGAGGGCAAGTTTTGAAACTATTCAAAACTAATTAATTCCATAACTTATGTGTTTAAAGTAGTTTTAATCCAAAAACTCTTCAAGTTCCATAACTTGAGGACAAGTTATGGAAGACTTTAAACTAATAAAAGAATTAACTTTTCTTTATTTTATAACTTATGGAATTAATTAAGGTTACACCTTTTTTTTTATTTTATTTTATTTTATTAAATGAAGAGACTCTTGGTCCTCCATAACTTGAGGACAAGTTATGGAGTCATAAAACCATTTAATTAGAACTAGACTCTTCATTTTGTAACCTTTGCCAATTTTTATGAGTTTTATGATTCTTAAATGTGACTTTTCATATAACTTGAGGACAAGTTACAAAAACACATTTTAGAATCAATTCTTAGATTAATTTGGATTAAAACCAACTATCACATAATTTTCATCATTAATCCAAATTCACTCATAAAACAAGATAACACAAAAAACTTTTGGTGATCCATAACTTATTCTTAAGTTATGTAATCCTTTAAAACATTAACACCAAATTTTGTAACTCCAAAAAAACTTTGAATCAATTTTTTTTTTTTTTAAAACCTTTTCAAATCCATAACTTATGGAGGTTTCAAAAAAAAATAAAACTTTTTAGATCAAACTTTTAAAACTAATAAAATAATCATATTATTTTATCTTTTATTAAATTTGACCTAATTCAACTCATAAAGCAAATTATTCAAATTTTACAAATAATTAGTTTTTCACAAGAACAAGTAATTATTTTAAAATTTGACAAACTTCATGTTTTTTTTTTTCCAACTTTGAAAATAAAATATTTGCATCAATATAACAGAAAACAACCCGTGGCTCTGATACCACTGTTGGGTTTTGAGCATTCTAACACTCCTATGGTGTACATGCAACCCTATAAACCTTGGATCTATGTTTTCTCTATTATACATACAAATAAGAACTTTCCAAGGCTTTAATCCTAACTAGCATATTATGATGTTCTTAATCTACAAAGTACTAGTTAGAGGACATACCTTTTGATGTAGCTTGATGTCTTCAAGCTTTAAGAGCTTAGCCCCAATAGTGTGGAAGCCTCAAGTGGAATCACAAATCACCAAGACACCTTGGAAGACTTTAGAGAATATGAATACTTGGTTCTCTCTTAGTAAAATCGGCTAGCCCTCTTAGTGTATCCACACTAGTGCCAATTTCACCAACCAAAGACATCTTTATATAGTATGGAGGATTAGGGTTAAACCCTAATACCCATGACCTTTCATTTCCTAGGATCCATGGGTTAAACACTCCATGGACTATCCATGAAAGCTTAGCCCAACCTAAATGAACTTGGCCCATTCCATATATATAAGAGTCCATATTTAATTAGTTCCTTTTGATCACTTAATTAATTATAAATTAATTCTTGATCAATACTAATTAAATAATATGATTCCATATTAATATATTAGAACTTATAATATATTAATATTAATCATAAACATACTATTCTCAAAAGATTATCCATATAAATTGTGTCGGTGAAGTGCAACCCAAATGGACCATGCCGAGTCGGGTCAAGTACATACCAAATATAGTTATGGACTTAGACATTAATCCAACATCTTTGTGGGTGAATTTCTTGTACGGGCAAGCAGCGAGACTTTATATCAGAGACCAACATATATGGTCTGCCACTGGGGTGCAGCAAGGTGACCCCTTGGGCCCTCTTCTTTTTGCCCTTGTTTTGCACCCGCTTGTGCACAAGATTAGAGACAATTGTAAGCTCCTTCTCCATGCTTGGTACCTAGATGATGGGACTGTCATTGGGGATTCAGAGGAGGTGGCTAGAGTGCTGAACATAATTCGGTTGCATGGTCCAGGTTTGGGTCTTGAGTTGAACATCAAGAAAACGGAGATTTTTTGGCCCTCATGTGATGGTAGGAAGCTTCGTGCTGATTTATTCCCTACGGAGATAGGGAGACCTTCTTTGGGGGTGAAACTCCTTGGGGGTGCTGTTAGTAGAGACGCGGGGTTTATTAGTGGGTTGGCCATGAAGAGAGCGGTCAATGTTGTTGATTTGATGGGCCTTCTTCCACAACTATGTGACCCGCAGAGTGAGCTCCTTTTGCTTCGATCGTGTATGGGCATTGCAAAACTTTTCTTTGGTTTAAGGACATGGCAGCCGGTACACATAGAAGAGGCGGCGTTATTCTTTGACAAGGGACTGCGCAGGTCTATCGAGGATATGGTGGTATGTGGAGGCCCCTTCTTTGGAGACATTCAGTGGCGCTTGGCTTCCTTACCTATTCGTTTCGGTGGTTTGGGTTTGTACTCGGCCTACGAGGTTTCCTCCTACGCATTTGTAGCCTCGAGGGCCCAATCTTGGGCATTACAAGACCGCATCTTACGTGACAGTGGCATATGTGGTATGGACTCGGATTACCTGTGTGCTATGACTCGTCTCCGTGATACGATTCCAGGATTTGACTATAGCGGTTTCACTAATAAGGACACCTCCCCCCCCCCCTAAATCCCAAAAAGCTTTGGCGTGTGCCCTTTTTAGCAAAATCGTCCAAGATATGGAAGTCAACTTCGACATGACTGTCAGATAGAAAACAGTCTTTGAGTGTCTGCGGGCGCCTCATGCTCAGGATTTTCTGCTAACTATCCCTATTGATGGTCTTGGCCAGCATATGTCTCCTGTGGAGTACCGAACTATCCTTCATTACTGCCTCATGATTCCCATATTCCCAATTGACGAGATATGCCCAGTTTGTCGCAAGGCATGTTTGGATACCTTTGGGGAACACGCGGTTCATTGTAGAGAGCTCCCTGGTTTCAAGTATAGACATGATGTGGTTCGAGATGTTCTCTTTGATGCTTGTCGGCGTGCTGGTATTTCTGTGAAGAAAGAAGCGCCAGTGAACTTTTTGACGGACCCGCAGGATGGCAGGTCTACACTTAGACTGGCTGACATTTTGGTCTTTGGATGGATAGGAGGGAAGCATGCGTGCATGGATCTTACTGGTGTCTCTCCTCTCGTTGGTTTGGGGAGCGGAGGTTTCGCAGCTGGGCATGCCGCTTTGAAAGCCGCTGCATGCAAAGTGGTAAAGCACGAGAATGCATGTAGAGAAAATCAACATGTGTTTGTTCCTTTTGCATTCGATACATTTGGATTTCTCGCACCAGAGGCGGTGGATCTCCTTACTAGAGTCCAACGGGTCATGCATTCTCATGTCATATCTCCTAGATCCACAAATGTTGTTTTCAAAAGAATTGGTTTTGCCATCCAGAAAAGGCTAGCGGCGCAGCTTGTTGCCCGTTTGCCTTCAATCGATATGTATTGAACTTTTAATAGAAGTTGAATAATAATAAATACAATGGCTTTTTTTATTGGCTACCATTGGAGAAATTAAAGGGGTATTTTCTTAATCTCACTTGTTCACCACTCATACATCCTCTTTGTCGCCTAAATGTACATAAGTACATGTAAAGTGATAAACGCAGGAGTTGGTAAGCTTTCTCGTTCTTCCTTATCTTCTTTCATGGTGCTCTTTATCTTCAAATATGTTTTAAACACATAATTAAATTAGACACATTCTCAAACATTAAAAATGAATTGAAGATGTTGTCATGGCTAGAAAGCAAATCATAAAGCATATGTATCAGAGAGACAAATATGGATATGAAGGAGATGTATAGTAAGTATCACATTTTAAATTACAACATGAATTTTAATGTATTTCAACTTATGTTAACCATTAATCAAACAAAAATATGTACAAAGGGCTTTCCTGGAATCTTTACAATGAAAATAATTATGGTGGGTTATTCACAAACAAAACTGGAAGAAAGTATGTGTATAGAAGGGTCACTTATGTTGATAATGTCAACATAGAAGAGTTATGTATAAATGAACAGAAGACCATGTTAGAAGGAGTAGGGTGTGATAATCATGAACCCTTTTTCTTTTATTTTTGCATGCTTGGTGTTCCTTTAGATTTGGACTTGTTTCATTAAGCAATGCCCAACATTTGGTAACTCTTTCAAATTATATAGTTGGTTGTAAGGAAATCATAATGTACATTGAACATGGAAAATCAAGGCTACATTTAGATGATGTATCCCCATAGTATGTTACTAAAAGAAACAAAAGGGAAAAAAATAGGTTCATATAGTAAGAAGTTAGGATTTGATTTGAACATACCTGGCATTGGAACCAGTGAAGTTGTTGAAGCTCCTGCTACCATCTTACTATACATAATGCCTTATAAACCATCCATGAACGAGGTTGTGGTGTTCCTATATAAATATCTTTTATTTTACCTTATATAGATTTCGTTCTTCTAGTGTCACTTATTATCTATCTTCCATTATCTATAAGCTTTGATGTTAAATGACAAGTTTACCCATTGAGAATTGTCTTGTTTCTCACTTTTTTGATTTGGTTTTTGCTGACTTGGTTGTGATTTTATTTTTTACTTTTGCTTTCACTTTTCTTTTCTTTTTTCTTAAAGGGTTTATGATATCATTATTTATTTTTTGCAAATTTGTTGGTTCAAATGTTGGAGGTTGGTTTGTTTTTTATACCCATATACCACAAATCATGTATTTTTGACTTACAATATTTAGGAATAAAATAGATAATTACATATATTTAAGAGATTTAAAAAAATTATGTTACAATCATCCATTGTTGGGTTACGATGATTTTCATAAAGAATAGCAACGGAAGCAAAACAAAATATTTTATCACCATAACGCATCAAGGATCTTGTTCTAGTAAACTTGTAGCGAAAAAACTAAGACCTAGAGTATGGATCGAACCACTACATTTCTTGTGGATGAAGTAGAAAACGATTTGTTCTCGTCTCGAATGAATCGAAGGTTCAAATTAGCATGTGTCTATTGTAGTTGCACACAAGGATGGATGATTAACCACTTAACAACTAATGTTTTAAAATTTAGTTTTCTAGTTGACCGGTTCCCAGTTCGACCACCGATTCAACCAAAAATTTTACTACATTTAGTGGTTGTATGCGTCGATCTTCAAGTTGTGTACACTTCGAAAATGTTCAATTTGCTTTGGAAATTAGTTGTTTTTTTAACGGAGTAAGTAAAGTCTAACTATACAAGTCTAACAAAATGGTTCAAATGGTTTTTTATCGGTACAATTATCCCGGTGCAATTTGGTTTTTAAAGAAACTGTCTGATTCGATCCGGTCTAGAAATTAACATAAAGTTATTGAACCGTTTTTGTCATCGGTTCCCGGTCCAACCGGTGAACCGATTTCTAAAACATTGTTGACATCTTCTTCCTTCTTAGATCATTGCCAAAACCGTGTGTGTGTGTGTGTGAGAGAGAGAGAGAGAGAGAGACTTGTTGTGACTAGTTTTCTCTTTTTGTATATATCCGTTGTTTTTTGCATTGTTATCGTTATCTCTTTGAATAAAAGATAAAGACTAACATTCTAAACAAGGGTATTTGCACTTCATCCCTTAAGCTTATTAGTTTCAAATTAATTTACCATAATATTGGTGTGTTAACAAACTAATCCATTATCTTTCTTTTTTGTCATTTTCGATTGAATCATACATTTTGTGTAACCCAAAAAAACTATATTATTCATATTATTTATAGAAAGTCACCAACTTGGGACTATGGATATATTTCCAACAATAATTATCTCTTAATTAATCAAAACTTTAAACAAACAAACTTCCCGCATATCATACAAATACAATCAGTCTGTTTCGACCAATTTGATCATGTTTAAAAAAATATCTCATTCTTCTTGGATAAGAGGTTATATATTGCTTTAAATTTTGATGAGACATACAAAGGATAGCATGTCCTCTACTCGTATTTAAGAATATGCATATGATTGGTATGTAGATGAAAAAGATGAAACTAAATCCAAAATATGACTTTTGTTCCTTCCCATGTTCATTCTCTTGTCATCTCTGGATTTCCCTATTCGCAAAGGACTAGAAGTGAATTTTAACAAAAGCTCAAGCTTGAGTTCTGCTCATTCAAATTTGTGGGGCTCGAACTCATTTTAAGCCCTATTTTGAAGCTCAAGTTTTGCTCGGGAAATTTTTAGCTTTGTTTGTTTCAATAAAAGTTTGAAATGCAAAATGTAGACAAGAGTAAGTGTTGAACATCCATAACAAAACATCCAAAATAGAACATAGAATCAACAACTGAAACTGAAATAAAATGCTGAGTCACATGACTTAAGCATATTTTATATAAAAATCTAACTGTATAAGTCATCATCATCTCCACCACCACCAGCCGCCGCCGCAAACGGGTCAGAACCACCAGCTGCCGCCGCTCCAGCCGCTTCAGGGAATCGGAACTCCGACCCAAACCCTCTGGACTGTTGCAATGTCTGAGCAAACGCTTGATACTTTCTAATATCCGCATCACTCACACTTCTACGCGCATATTTCATAGACTCCTCAAAATGTGCAGCCTTAATCTCTGCCACCTCATCTTCATCCTCATCCATGGAGTCTGGATTCTCACTCCTCTTTCTTTCCCTCTCTATATCCTGCAAAACCCAATCAACAAACAAATTTTTTAAATATTTGGTAGTTGAATCATGATTAATGAAAAAGGACCAAATTTGCAAGAGGGAAACCATTAGGGACCATAACTGCAAAATATTTGAACATACTCTGCTGACCAAATAGTAAATGGTAAAAATGGTAACTTACTTTCTCGATGTTCTCTCGGATTGCGTACTTGCAGGCACGCTGACATATTTCGGTGATGTCAGCACCGCTAAAGCCTTGAGTGTATTTGGCGAGGGCTCTTAAATCGACATCTTTGGAAACAGGGGATTTGCGCATTGCGGCCTTGAAAATCTGGTGGCGGGAATCCTCGTCAGGTAGTGGGATATAAATCAGTTGATCGAGCCGCCCTGGACGAAGCAGTGCAGGGTCGATTATGTCCGGTCTGTTGGTGGCTCCGATTATGAAAACCGTCTTTTTCGCTGACATTCCGTCCATTTCTGTCAGCAGTTGGTTCAGAACACGATCTGCAGCTCCTCCTGCGTCCCCGGAACTACTTCCCCTCTGTAAAAATCCATGGAATGGAATCACAAATCAACGGAATGGAATCAAACAATCAGTAACTGTAACTGTAACTCTCTTCTATTACTGAGTCGTCGTTGGTTTCTGGATTGAATCTTAAAAAGGTATAAAATAAGGGCAAAATGGTAATTTTAACATGACTTTAACAGTGTTAAACCCAGGGAAAAAGGATTTGTTTTTGGACTCAACCCTAGCTAAAGTGGGATAACCACAGGCTTACTCTAATTTTTATGATACGGTTAATCTCATAAAACACCTTATATGTTGTGTTTTTTTTTCAGGATTAAACATCAACTTTATGTTTTTCTTGAAAAAGACCTTGCATTTAACTTGTAAATTGTGAGGGTTTTTACGGAAAAAACTAAAAAAGTTAAGGTTTTTTCGGAAACAGTTTGAAGGTTGAGGGGTTTTTTGGGAAAAATAGACAAAGTTGAGGGTTTTTACGGGAAAAATGAAAAAATACAAGGTCTTTTTCAAGAAAAAAAAAAACAAAGTTGAGGTTTAATCCGGAAAAAACACACAAAATATAAGGTCTTTTATGAGATTAACCCTTAACTATAACTGGATTTAATCAAAATAACAAAGAATTTTAAATATGATCTGTGTATTTGGATTTAGATATAAATAAAAATGAGTTATGTAGCAATTTTTCAACCTCCAACCAAGGAATGGGAATTAACAAAATGGAAGGAATGACATGGTCCATTTTCGTCTAGCAAAAGAGACATGTTCTTTTATATATAGAATGAACCATTCCATTCCATTTCTTTTCTGATTCCGATTCCATAGTATGAATAAAACAGTAACTAAGTTCTGACCTGAGTAGCAATGGAATCAAGTTCATCAAAGAAGAGGACACAGGGTGCAGAACCTCTAGCCTTATCAAAAATCTCACGAACATTGGCTTCACTTTCACCAAACCACATAGTAAGCAATTCAGGTCCTTTAATGCTTATAAAGTTAGCTTGACATTCATTTGCAATAGCCTTGGCTAAAAGTGTTTTTCCACATCCAGGTGGGCCATAGAAAAGAACTCCTTTCGAGGGTGACATTCCAAATTTCTCAAATTTCTCAGGGTGCTCCACAGGGTATTGAACAGTCTGTTTTAATTCAAAAACAAAAAAAAAACTTTTATTAAAATCATTTACATTTTCATTTAGTTTCATGTAAACTGAAATAGTGAAATCAACTTTATTACCTCTTGAAGCTCACGCTTAACATTCTCAAGACCTCCAATATCATCCCAGCTGCAATTAGGAACTTCCACAACCTATTTCCAGTCAAAAAAAAGATTAAAATATATATATTCAAAATGGTTTTATAAAGTTTGAAAAGTTTATAAAAACAAAAGCATTCACATACAGTTTCACGCAAAGCAGAGGGATTGCTTGTTCCAAGAGCAGTCTGGAAATGTTCATTTGAAACAGCCATGGAATTCAGAATCTCAGCATCAATGGAATCATCTTCCAAATCAATCACATCCATTTTCTCTCTAATGCATTGTAGTGCAGCTTCAGTACAGAGAGCTGCCAGGTCAGCACCGACATACCCATGTGTTTCTTTAGCTATCTTTTCCAAATCAACCTGACATTGTTTTCAATCCATGTTTCTTTAGCTACATATCCATTCTATTATTTGTAAAAGAACAAGAGTAATTAACTAATTATGACTTACATCATCAGAGAGTTTCATGTTCTTAGTGTGGATACGAATAACCTCAAGACGCCCAATTTCATCAGGGACACCAATGTCAATTTCCCTATCGAATCTCCCAAACCTTCTTAAAGCAGGGTCAATGCTATTAGGGCGATTTGTAGCTCCCATTACAATAACATGTGCACGTGACTTTAACCCATCCATAAGTGTCAACAGCTGTGAAACAATCCTCCTTTCGACTTCACCATTAGTCTTCTCTCTTTTAGGGGCAATTGAGTCAATCTCATCAATGAAAATAATCGAAGGGGCATTCTTTTCAGCCTCTTCAAAAGCCTTTCTGAGATTGCTCTCACTTTCTCCAGCCAGCTTTGACATGATTTCTGGCCCATTGATGCAGAAAAAGAAAGCTCCTGTTTCATTGGCTACTGCTCTTGCTATGAGTGTCTTTCCAGATCCTGGAGGGCCATATAGTAAAATACCCTTCGGAGGTTTTACTCCAATGGATTTGAAAAGCTGTGGGTGGCGTAATGGTAATTCAACAAGTTCACGAATTTGAGCCATTTGTTTTCTTACACCACCTACATCATCATAACCAATCTCGTCTAGCCTATCTTCATCGTCTCTCTTAATAGGTTCACCCTCACAGAATATTTCAGTGTCTGGAGCAACAACACAATACTCCCCTGGATCAGTTTCAATTACTTTGAATTCCACACTTCGCATGCCTCCTCTCACAAGAAAATGATCACCCTTTCTTACAGGTCTATATGCCTCCAAGAAGTAGGCTGCATTGATGAGAATTAGGTTAAATTACAATAGCATTTAGCAGATTATGTTAAAGAGTAAGAAGCTGATGTATGTAGGTCACTTACGTTTGAGGTAAGCATCGAATAAGTCTCCTGTGACACCTTCAATGGTGTCATCTAGAGGAAGGACATGGATACGTTTCCCATATTTCACATCTGGACATTGGTGAACAGATACAACATCTCCAAGTCGAACCCTTAGGTTTGTTCGAATGACTTTGTTCATTCTGATCTTTGGTTCATCACAGGTTTCATCTGCAAGGGCAATGCAGACTGTATCTCTCCTTTTCTTCCCCTGTAAAACATACAGTTCAGCTGAAGTTACTATTTGCAAGAAAACTAGAAGTATCATCTATACCAACCAAAAGAACAACCACTCCCACCACTCAGAAAAGAGAACCACAAAAGAGTTTATACTAACATATTGGATTACTCTAAATTTCACAACAAGTACTTGAAATTGAATAGTATTGGAGAAAAAGTTACAACACAACCTGTGTCCAATATTGCACGTGAAAAATACTAGGGTTTGATAGTAACAATCATAGCCTATCTCTCTTTTCTAGGATGGAGTAGTTTTCTTCTTCGAGTGAAGACAAGTCTATTATAACCCTAGATTCAAGAAAACATAAAGAGGAATCTTTGATCTGCGAGCTAGATATTATAGGATTTCACCGTGAAGCGCAATTCAATTGTATCAAAAGCCAACGAAACCCTAAGACGTATAGTAAACAGTAAAGTCTGAGAAACGGGAAAAACCTTGATCAGTATGGTATCACCGCGGAAAAGCTGCAACTTCTCCATCGTATTAGGGTGCATAGCGACGACTGAGTTGTCGTCATTGACGGCTTCGTCAACGACAAGCCGGTTCGGAGACTTCTTGCGCTCCAAGATAGCGGTTGAAAAGTCTTTTTTCGCCGCAGGCGGGCCTTTCCTGTTATAAAAATCGGTCGACAAGGCGGTAACACGATTATCAGAGTCCGATTGAAGCAAATCACAAAGATAAAGCCATAAACTTGCATATAAAATTGATAATTGATTGATTTAGTCTACGACAACTTACGGCTCCGATGAAGAAGACTCCGGCTGATTGCTCATATCGAATGACTGGAGATTGGGTGCTCCGATATGGAGAAGGAATCCGTCAGTGAGGAGGAACTCGGGGAAGGGGAGAATGCGAGCAACGGAAAGGGTGAATCTGATAAATCGCCAGGAGATATCGCTCGATCTGAGCATTTATATTTATATTTGCTAGAAAGTGATTCTTGAGCTAGTTACAAGTTTTGTCCCTAAACTATGAGTAAATTATAGTCTTGGTCCATGCGGTTTGCTCGAAATAACACTTTTGGTCCTGTTATGAACAAAATAACATGAACAGTCCCTGTTGAGAGTATTGATAACATCATTGGTCCTTCTCATTTTACTCTGTCTCTTGTTCCATCCATTGGCTACCGTTGGAGAAATTAAAGGGGTATTTTCTTAATCTCATTTATTCACCACTAACACATCCTCTTTGTCGCCTAAATGTACATAATAAGTGCATGTAAAGTGATTGACGTAGGAGTTGGTAAGCTTTCTCGTTCTTCCTTATCTTTTTTTCATGGTGCTCTTTATCTTCAAATATGTTGTAAGCACATATTTAAATTAGACACATTCTCAAGCATCAAAAATGAATTGAAGATGTTGTCATGGTTGAAGAGCATATCATAAAGCATATGTATCATATAGACAAGTATGGATATATAGGAGATGTATAGTAATTATCACATTTTAAATTACAACAAGAATTCTAGTGTATTTCACCTTATGTTAAGCATTGATCAAACAAAAATTTGTGTAAAGGGCTTTCCAGAAATCTTTACAATGAAAATCAATTGTGGTGGGTTCTTCACTAACAAAACTGGAAGAAAGTATATGGATAGGAGGGTCACTTCTGTTGATAATGTCGACATAAAAGAATTATGTATAAATGAACTGAAGATCATGTTAGAAGGAGTGGGGTATGATAGTCATGAACCCCTTTTCTTTTATTTTTTCATGCTTGGTGTTCCTTTAGGCTTTGGAGTTGTTTCGTTAATCAATGCCCAGCATTTGGTAACTCTTTCAATTTATATAGTGGATTGTAAGGAAATCATGGTTTACACTGAACATGGAAGATCAAGGCTACATTCAGATGATGCATCCCCATAGTATTTTCTAAAAGACACAAAAGGGAAAAAAATAGGTTCATGTAGTAAGAAGGTTAGAATTTGATTTGAACATACCCGGAATTGGAACCAGTGAAGTTGTTGAAGCTCCTGCTACCATCTTACTATACATAATGTCTTATAACCCAGATATGAACGAGGATGTACATGCAGCAGTGCATAGTGTCCCATTGATTGGTTGGAATGATCCAAATGCTAGTGAATGTGTCTCTACTATAAACAATGATGATGGTGTTGATTTTTTTATCCCTTATTTGATTTTGGGGATCAAAATGTAGCATATGAAGGGAACTTTGAAGAGGACAATCAAGTTAGTATTGGTGGTGAATTAGCAATTGAATTGGAAGGGAATGAGGATGTAGAGTTTGATGATGAATCAGATAAGGGTGGTGATGTTTAACATAGTAATGGAAGTGAAGGTGGGGATGACTCTAGTGATAATGACTTTGATGTATGTAACTTAGATGTTGTGGGTGATGATGTGTAAGTGGACAGGCAAAATTTCATAGTGGTATTGATCATGTTGTGGAACCAATTGATAGGAAATGTCATTTGATGTAGTTGTTGAAGTTGGAGAGGGAGATATAATGGAAATAGATTACGAGAAAATTTAATTGTTTGGTGATGTTGATGAAAGGGAGGCATTGCCATATAATTTGAGAAAGAAGAAGACATGCAGTCTAGGGGAAGTACATGATGTTGACTTTCAATTAGGTGAGGCATTCCTTAACAAAAAAATAAATAACTAAAATCCAAGAGCACTTGTCAATATCTACTAGGAGGGACTTAAAATTGGTGAAAATGACAATAAAAGATTAAGGGTAAAGTGTAAGGGATATGTACCTAATGATGGTGGGGTAGCAGATAAAATTAAATGTCCATGGGTCCTAAAAGTTTCAATGGGTATAAATCAAGATGAATAGATGGTTAAGACATTTAATGGTCAGCATACCTGTTTCCCTACCAGGGTCATTAAATCTTGCACACAAGGTTTTCTTGCAAACCATATCCTACATAAGATGACTATCAATCCTAGCATCCCAATACTAGCTCTTAAAGACGAACTTTAACAGAAATACCAAGTGCAAATTTCAAGACAAAAGATTTTTAGAGCCATGGTCATTGCCAAGAACAAAATACATGGATACTTTGAGAAACAAGATTATATGTTGAAAGATTATAATCTTGGAACTGCAAAGAACCAACAAAGGAACAGCTGTAAAAATTGAGATGGAATCTTAACTAAACTTCAATATGGTTACAAGGAAGTTCAAAAAGATCTTTGTATGTATGATTCCTTTGAAAGAAGGTTCAAAGGCTGTCATGAGAGACATTTTAGGCTTGGATGGTGCATTTATGAAGGGACCATATCAAGGTCAAATTTTAACAGTTGTAGGATTAGATGCCAACAATGGTATTTATCCCCCATCATATGTTGTTGTAGAATATGAAACAACAAATTCATGGAGTTGGTTCTTGGAGAATTTGTGACATGTTTGGACTTGAATTTTGTTTTTAATTCCACCATAATCACATACAAAAAATGGTATATTATATTAGAAATTATTAAATATCTATAACTAACATAGTCATATAAAAATATTCATGTTGACTTATGTATGGGGTGTTGCCAACGATTACAAAAGTGTTCCCAATACATGTATTGTTTAAGATACATTCATGAGAATATGAAGTTGAGGTTCAAATAAAGGAAGCTTAACAAGGACTATTTGTAGAGGTGTGCCACGATTACTAAAGTTGTAATATCCCAAAAATACCAAGAAAAATTTTCAACTTTTAAGTAATAAATCCATTCCATAAACATCACGAGTCAAGTAATCCAAAACATGAGTATATTGTTATCATAAATATATCAGAGTAAATCCTAAAATCTTATAGTGCAGAAATCATCGGTGGATGCAATGCAATTAAGTTGGCTCATGTCCCTTGTTACTGGAAGTATCTGAAACATTTAAACTTAAATTGTAAGCACAAAGCTTAATGAGTTTCCCAAAATACGACATATCATACATGATAGTGGGCCCCGCCCTAGGAGTATATTTCAACCCATGTATATGTTATGATCCCAGCATAGTCTTACAGACATTTCTGTTACTATATCCCCGCTATAGTCTTTCCCACCATGGTCTTCATGCAAGTGTTGTGATCCAACCACAATCGTTCATATAAGTGTTGTGATCCCACCACGGTCATTCATGCAAAAGTCATACTAACAATCTAGCATACATGACACCTAGTGTCTTACATAATATAATGAGAAAACTCACCTAATTAAAGAATTGTAATCCTCTACTCGAAAATCCCATAGAATCAGCTACACGAACCTCCTAACCAATCATAAACCAAACCTCGGACTACTACTCAAAAACTTTATAAGTCTGACTAAAAGTCAAACTTGTCAAAAGTTAACGATCAATGTCAAAGTCAACTTAATAGGTCACCACGTCATGGCTAACCCACAACAAAATAATTGCGACGAGTTCTGCCACCATGTCGTGGCAAAAATGTCACCACGTCGTGGTATCTGTTCAGAATCATCTTAACGAATTAAGCCCTAAATCCATTAAGCATAATACTCATGCCTTCCAGAAAGCTTCCTTACACTCAAATGTATCATAAAAATCATTTCTTTGAGGACATGCATGTCCAATACATGTCTTTTGCTCGACTTATGTCAAAATGATAGAAATAGGGTCAAAACCCCATGAATAAATTCAAAACTACATAACACTTCAGATCTGGAGCATCCATGTGACATCCTCAAATTCACGGTCATTTTAAAAATTTTATTTATGCTTATTTAAAAAACCAGAGTATCCATTTTAAAGAATAATATTGCAGAATTTGTTCCCGGAAAACATGATAAATATATTATCAAAGCATTTATGAAGAAATATATTTTGTTTATATTAAAACATTGGGATGTCATCGTCGATACAGAAACATAAGCATAAACAGACTCTACATTCATTTATACTAATGATTTACATATCCGTTAATCTCTCGGTGTAATGTAGCTTCGTATCAACACTTGTGATACAAATAAACTGAGTGGGTCGTGTTGGGAAACCTGGTGAGTACATAGAGTTTTCAACCCACAATAATATAGTTATTATGTTTAATCATCAAACAATTAACCCAACTTCCCATCCCTGTTATCTTCTTTATTCTTAAGGATATACCCTAAGAATCATCTATTCTCCATTCATTCATTCCTAATGATTGTCCTAAGGAATAGGCACGAAGTCCATCGCTGCCAGGGTTTATCCAACAGGCACTAAGTCCATAGCTACCAATGTTCATCAATAGGGCACTAAATCCATAACTGCCAATGTTCACTTATAAGGCACTAAGTCCATCGTTGCCAGGGTTTTAGATTACATTTGGTGAACACATCGTTCACAACACCTATAGGTTGTAAGCCTGTTAGCGTTCCACTGGACTGTCTATAATAGTTTGTGGTCGTCATGTATACTTTGTTAGATGACTGGTCATCGCTTTGGTCAAGGCTTCTCATCATCTATATCATTTTTCATCTCTCATCATTCATCTCATCTTTCATCCACCCATCTTTACCCAATATATTTATAGGTATAAAAGTACATATACAATATAAATCAAGTAAAATGTGTATATTTTGTTCATTCATCATAGATACCAAGAACACTGATATGTACATATTTATACACATAGTTATACATCATAACTTAATATTTTAATTACTTTTATGCCCTTATTAGAACAAAATATACTTAATTTGTTATGAATTATGTTGTAGGGATAAAAGACATGCTTGGAGCAAAAAGGAGGCTGGAAGTTGGAAGCTAGACCTAGGAGTTGGGAGCTTGAATCAAAGCTTTAAAATGAAGAAAAAAAAAATACCCAACACGTCGTGGTGGATTTCCCACGGTGTGGTGAATTGAAGAATCCCGATTTGCTTCGTAGACTTGTAGAACACAGAATAAACACAAAGACTACGATGTGGTGGCCTTACCACGTCGTGGTGCTCTAAATTTGGGAAAACTATAAATATATCTCATTCTCCTCCGAATTCGGACTTTTGGCTCTGGAAGTAAAAAACACTTTTGAAGGCAAAACACACGTTCAAAGGTTTGGGAAGCAAGGAATTCGATCATAGCCTCAGGAGTAGGAAAATTAAGTCAACCAAACTTTACACTTTGATTTTTCATTAGTTTCTACCATATCAAACTCTTTGAATTTCAATTTTGTGTTTTTGTTTGCTGAAATCATGAGCTAATCTATTATTCATTAAAATTTCCAACCTTTTTTCTATGCCTTTTGACATGAAAATGCAAACTCATTACGCATGCTCTCTGGTTTTAAAGTAAAATAATCACCAATAAGTTAGTTCTTAGAATAATTTTACAAAAATACCCTTTATGGTTTTTAAGTAAAATCATAAATACAACATGTCATACTTTAGGAGTGCATTTGCAAACTAAAATATGATGTTTTTTTTTCCAATATTGCTTTCATAAAAAGTAACAGTAATAATTATGGGGTTTTTTTTCTCTTAAAGAGTCTATATGAAAGAAAATACTGCGGCTACGGTGGGAATGCTGGAGATGCAGGACAATTAGAGGGCAACCTTGTAACAAACCAATTTTTACAAAGAAAATTTTTCATTTTTTAATTAATCAAGCCAATCTCATAAACCATAACTTCCCAAAACATTTGTTTTCAAATCAACATTCATTACATCATTGTTTTCCCTTTTTAAAACATCAAAGGGTCCCGAACACACAAAAGAGAGATAGAGTGCACGGCACGTCATCACGCCTTGTCCTTGTCCTTGGGCTCAGAAGTACCTGAAACAGATCAACAACCTATAAGCGAAATGCTTAGTGAGTTTCCCAGAACATACCACACACATCCACATACACATATCCTAATAGTTAATAAAGCTATAATTACACCACAAAAACCATGCAATATGATTCAACGAGAATGCCATGGGCTACCCCACATGGTCTTTACCTAAGACTGTCATGGGCTACCCCACATGGCCTTACATCCAATGTTATGGGCTACCCACATGGTCTTTACCTAGGAATGCCATGGGCCACCCCCACATGGTCTTATATCCAATGCCACAGGCTCCGCCGAGGTCTTCCATACCAACATAATATCACATAACATATCAATTCATAAATGAATAACACACACACATAACATGTTCACATAATGGGCCGGCTTGGTGTCGTAGACCCATAGGTATGGTGAGAAAACTCACCTCCGTCCGATAAATACGAATATTGCCCTCCTAATAATTCGCAGCCTCCCGAGCTGAATAACAACAATAATAATGCAATCAATGATAGGACCTTAAATCACCCAAGTAAAAGGCCCAACCTTCAAAGTCTACCCCCAAGGCCCAATTACCCTTTTCTTGCAAATGGGCCCCAGAGTCCGAGTACAATATCCTTAATGGGCCCCATTGGCCCAATAAGGCCCAACCGATCAGTCCACGGCCCAATCAGATGAAAAGGCCTCTAACTCACAGAATCCAATCAAGCCCAACAACCAAATGAGGCCCAAAGGCCCAAAACAGCTTAGGGCCCAACTGAGTTGCGTACTACCCTGGTACGTGCAACGTACTGAAGGTTTGGGCACTACGTGCTGCGTACAGCTGGTTACGCCCAATGTACAATCAGTTTAAGCACTTTTTCCATTAAGTGCTTAATGTTCGATTCCATCACGTCTAAAAGTCAGATCTAGACTTGTTCAAACATCCTAAGGCATAAAGTTGCCAACTTTATGCCCTTGCATGTCTCATAAACACCCAACACTTCCATTAAGACCTTTCTGAGGTCCTTAATTCATGCATGAGACCAATACACCCATCAAGATCACATTTTTATGCTTCTAAACTAAGGGACCTCATATCTGTCATTCCCACTTCATGGAGTTGCTTAACTCACCATAAGAGGTCCAAAACCAACCAAAAGGGGTAAACTAGAAAACCCTAGCTAGATTTAAGGATTTATATGGAAAGGTGCAAGCTTTTTACCTCTAGAAGTCTTGCAAGATGACCATAATACATATTCCTGAAGCACTAAACCGATCCAAGCTTGCCTAGCAATTACCCTTCTTGAAAGAACTCCAAAATGCTCACCAAAACCCTCTTTTTAAGCTTAAACTCTCACTCACACTCTATCTCAGCTGAAAGTAGATGAAATAGGGCTAAAGAGGCTGATAGGGTTTGGTCCAAGAGGCTAAAAGATGTTTAAATAAGGGTTCAAGTCCGAATTTAGGGTTTTGGCCTTCTCTTGTGTACGCCCGACGTACCCTTACGTACGCCCCACGTACGCGAAATGCCCCCACGATCATTCATGCAGAGTACGCTAAGTGTACTCATAGGTATGGCCAGCGTACTCCAAGGGACCATTTATGACAAAACTGGAATTCTTCGAGGGTTTTCAAGTCATACCTGATTTAGGGCGTTACAACTCTCCCCCACTTGAACTAGACTTCGTCCTCGAAGTCTGTAGTTGCGAATAGATCATGATAGGGTTCCCGTATTTCCTCCTCCGGCTCCCATGTCCATTTGAAGCCCTTCTGGTGCTGCCACTGCACCTTTACCAACTTCACTCCTTTGTTGCGAAGACCCTTCGTCTTCCTAACCAAGATGGTGACCAACTTCTCGACGTAATTCAGGCTCTCATCCACCCGAATGTCGTCCAAGGAAACAACTGCGGTCTTGTCAACAACACACTTCCGAAGCTGAGACACATGGAAGGTATTGTGAACCTGACTAAGCTCCTCTGGAAGCTCTAAATGATAGGCTACCTTGCCCACTCAGTCTATGGTCCTGAACGGGCCTATACATCGAGACCCCAACTTGCCTCTCTTACGAAACTGTAACATCCCAAAAATACAGGCCAAAAATTTCATTTTTAAAGAAGTCATTATAAAACCAACAATGTAATAAAACATTTGTAATATCGTGTCATGTCAAAACCAAAGTGGAAATAATCAAACATGTTATCATAAAACAATATCAGAGTGTAATCCCAAAGATCTCATGTGCGGAAAACCATGGTGTGATGCACAGCGATCAAGCCAGCTCCTTTCCTTTAAACACAAAGTACCTTAAACCAAAACTGAAAACCATAAGCACGAAGCTTAGTGAGTTCCCCCATCATACCACATACCATACAATCATATATCATACATACTGTCAGGCAATTATGGGGTGCCCGACCTACCCGTGTCAAGCCGTTATGGGGTGCTGACTACCCATGTCAAGCCATTCTGGGGTGCTGACTACCCATCGGTCCTAACAACCGATCCTAGGGGACTATTTCACCCCCTACTACTACTATCACATATATCATAACACAACATATTATCAGACATATCTGGGGTGTCCGATCTGCCCTTCGGTCCTAACGACCGAACTTGGGGACTATTCCCCTCCTACTACCACTATCACATATAACATATCATGCCAGCATATAAACATATCATCACATATTGTCAGACATATCTGGGGTGTCTGACCTACCCTTCGGTCCTAACAACCAAACTCTAATACTATCACATATACATATCATGCCAGCATATAACATATCAGGTAGTAGCAAACCTAGATGATATCACAAAGACAATCATCTAACATACAACTCCTACTGGTGGGCCGGAATTATGGCTGTAGACCCACCGCTACTAGAAGGTAACTCACCTCACACTGCTGAAGTCTCGTAGACACAATCCCACACTGCTGAAGTCCCGCAGACTCAACCCCAACTGCTGGATGACAGATTCCCGATCTGTCAATATCAAAACATCACCCCAGTTAATAATTGGGTCCCACTACAAAACCATAAACACTTACTTTGGATAATAACATTACCCCAAGCTTGGCTTATTCAAGCCAAAGGCCCAATCCGTAGGCCCAAAGTCAACTAGGAATCAAAGCCCAACACATGGCTCAATTTTCCAAATTGGGTCTAGGCCTATACATGGTCTCATTCTAAGGCCCAAACGGTGGCCCATCTATGGCCTAATTTTCCAAATTGGGCCCAAGCCCTTTACATGGGCCTTACCTTAGGCCCATTAAATTACTCTAGACCATTTGTTTGATCTTGGATAGTCCATTTAATAACCCAAATCATCAAGGCCCAACAGAAAGGCCCAACAATAAACCTAAGTGAAATTAGGGTTTCACATAAAATGATGATTAGGGTTAAGTTTCCTACTTAACCCATTAAGGACTTAATCCATTAAGGACATAATCCATTAAGTCCAATATTACTTAGATTAATTTCCGCCAATGATTATTAATTAATATTCCAAGTTATTAAATAATTCTCGTGTGTCACGCTTAATTCCCCAAATTGAGATTTATTGGCATTAGGGTTTTCCAAACCCTAATTAGGGTCTCCAACCCAATACTAGCCCATCAATTAATTTGTTGGACTTTTAGATCAATTAGGGCTTTATTGGGCCTATTAAGCCCACTAGAATATTATTAAGCCCATTAAGGTTTTATTAGGGTCCATTAAGGTTTCATTAAGCCCATTAAGTCTTATTGGGCCCATTAGGGCTTCCTTGGGCCCATTAGGGTTTCAAACCCCCAAACGAATCAAAACAATCGAGACAAGGCACACTGCCACCCGACATGGCGGCCGGTGGCGGCGGGAGGCGGCAGCCACCACCTCACGGTGGTGGTTTTGATTTTTCCTTTCATTATTCCCATTCTTTTACATTTTACAATGAACCAATGAAATAAACACACATCCACTATACTAAAATAACACACACGCAGCCACCTGTGGTGGCCGACGGCGGCAGATGGTGGCAGCCACCATGGCGCCCATGGCGGTTTCTCTTTAGCTTTTCCGATCAGCAAAAAAACACACACGTTCCAGGAACACAACACCAAACATGTACTCCTACACGGTACTGACTCCCACATATGATCCAACCATCAATCAAGCAGCGTCTGGCGGCGGTAGTGTACTCACGAGTCGCGGCAGCAGCCACCATGGCCGGTTGCCATCGTGGTTCTTCACAGTTACACTCGACCAAAATCCCCACCAGCACCATATGGCTTTTAACACCAGCTCCTGAAAACCAACACAAATAGAATCCCGGAGACGAGGAAGGTGCGCAACCTCCGACCGGAACCCCAGCAGCGACGTCGGAGATGGAACCACATCGTGTATCACGAAGGCGAGGAGCAGCGGCAACGGCCCTTAACGGTCGAAGATGGCGATTGAAACTCGCTTCCCTTCGCTTCGGAGCGGACAACGGCATCACACATGGTCTCCGTCTTCAACAGCAACAGAAAACGCAATGGAGACTCGGTGGTCGGAGGAGAAGGGGGATAGGGTGGTGGGCGACGGTAGGAGGCATAAGGGGGGGTGATGGCTGGAGATTGGAGATATGGTTAGTGTTTGGTAGCGATGGTTTTAAACGGGAAGAAGGGTCACTCGGTTTAAATCCCGTGATCTTCAAACTTATTTTCGTTTTTCCAAGTTCAGCCCCTCCCCACAACATTTGTTTTCAATTTAAATCCAAAAGTTACCCTTTAGCCCTCCCATCCATAATTCCTTACAAAATAAATCCCTAATTTACCATTCATCCCCTAAGCCTCAAAATCCCTTCAAAAGAAGTCCAAGAAGTTACCATTTAGACCCTCGACATTAAAATCCTTTACACCTTACGTACAAAATTTATTATATAGCCCCCAATATCTTAATTATGACATAATCAGCCATTCAACCTCTCTTCCTTTCAAATTAAATTCAAATAATTACCACGGAGCCCCTGACTTCATAAATATTTTCAATAATATAACAAGCGGTCCCTGCCTTCTCAATTACTTACAAAATAAAGTCGAAACTTACATTTTAACCCCCAAATCTCTAAAATTAAAACGATTAGCTCCTCGAGATCAACACCTTGCTATATAATTATCGATTTTAAGGCTACTATTCGCTCATTATTTTATTTATTGATTTAATAAATAAACGGGGCTTTACAGAAACCTAATAATCCCCTTCCAGGGTGACACCTTCAGCAAAACAAAATCCCCCACCTGAAACTCAAGATCCGATCGCCGTCGATCAGCATAACTCTTCTGATGGCTCTGCGCGACCCGCAATCGATCGCGCACCTGCTGGATCAACCCGATGATCTTGAGTACCACCTCCGTGCTTCCAATCACCCGATGTCCAACCTCGTCCCTGCACACTGGGGTCCTGCACCTCCGACCATATAACATCTCAAATGGAGCTCGATTGATACTGACATGATAACTGCTATTGTACGAGAACTCTGCCAGTAGGAGGTACGTATCCCAACTTCTTCCAAAATCCAGCACGCATGCTCGCAGCATGTCCTCCAATGTCTGGATCGTCCTCTCACTCTGCTCGTCAGTCTGAGGGTGATATGCTATACTGAAGTGTAGCTGAGTGCCCAGTTCCTCGTGGAACATCTTTCAAAACCTGGATGTAAACCGAACATCCCTATCCGAAACCACTGATACCGGCACCCCCGTGCCTAGCCACCACCTCTCGAACATAGATGCCCGCCAACTTTTCTGTGGATATGCTCTCGGAGATCGGAATGAAGTGGGCACTCTTCGTCAGTCTGTCCACAATAACCCATATGGCATCCACTCCCATTGTCGTCCTCGACAGCTTCGTAATGAAATCCATAATGATCTCTTCCCACTTCCACATGGGAATGGGTAACGACTAAACCTTGCCATTTGGCCGCTGATGCTTGGCCTTGACCTTCCTGCAAGTCAAGCACCGCTCCACAAACCAGACGATCTCCCGCTTCATGCAGGGTCACCAATAACTCAGCCTCAAGTCCCTATACATTTTCGTTGCACCTGGATGTATAGAAAACTTGGACTTATACGCCTCCTCTAATAGCCTCTGCCTCACTCCCCCTGATACCGGCACCCATACTCGGCCACACTGCGTCAACAAACCGCGACATATCCTTAACAAACAAAGGATATTACCCCAATTTTTCTCCATTTTCCAATTCTCCTTTTTTACCCCTTCGACCTGGGCCCCTCGAATCATGTCCAACAAAAGTGAACTCGCAGTCATCCTCATACAAATATCCCTGATCGGGGACCCCGTTGCCTTGCGAATCAATGCATCGGCCACCACGTTGTCCTTCCCCGGATGGTATAGGATCTCGCAGTCATAATCCTTCAACACATCCAACCATCTCCTCTGCCGCATATTAAGGTTCTGCTGATCCATCAAATACTTTAGACTCTTGTGATCAGTATAAATAATGAACTGCACCCCATACAAACAATGCCTCCAAATCTTGAGGGCAAACACCACCGCCCCCAGCTCCAGATCATGCGTGGGGTAATTTGCATCGTGAGGCTTCAACTGCCTCGAGGCGTAAGCAATCACATGCCCCCTCCACATCAACACTGCACCCAACCCTGAAATCGATGCATCACAGTATACCACTAAATCATCCAACCCATCAGGCAGTACCAAGACTGGATCCTCGCATAACCTCCGCCTCAGGGTCTCAAAAGCCCTCTGTTGATCCTCATCCCACCGGAAAGTCGCATTCTTCTTGGTCAAACGGGTTAATGGCACGCCAATCTTGGAGAAATCCTGGATAAACCTCCGATAGTAACCTGTTAAACCCAAGAAGCTACAAATCTCCGAGGCATTCCTCGATACCTCCCATCGCATCACAGCCTCCACCTTAGCTGGGTCAACCGAAATACCCTCTTGATCGATGACATGCCCCAAAAACTGCACTTCCCGTAGCCATAAATCACATTTGGAGAACTTTGCATAGAGATTCTTCGCCCTCAAAGTCTCCAACACCTCTCTCAAGTGTTGCTCGTGCTGCTCCCTGGTCTGGAAGTAAACCAGGATATCATCGATAAAAACAATCATTGACTGATCCAACATCAGTCTGCACACCCGGTTCATGAGATCCATGAACGTTGTCGGGGCATTGGTGAGCCCAAATGGCATCACCACAAACTCGTAATGCCCATAACGAGTCCTGAAAGTTGTCTTCAGTATACCCTTATCCCTAATCCTCATTTGATGATACCCGGACCGAAGATCAATCTTGGAGATCCAAGATGCATCCTGAAGTTGATCAAATAAATTGTCGATCCTTGGCAAAGGATAGTGGTTTTTCACCTTCAGCTTGTTCAGCTCCCTATAATCAATGCACATCATGTGCGATCCGTCCTTCTTTTTCACGAAAAGGATCGGTGCTCCCCATGGAGAACTGCTCGGACGGATGAAGCCTTGGTCTAGCAATATTGAAGTTGCGTAGATAACTCCTGCATCTTAGGTGGTGCCAATTGATACAATGCCTTGGCTATCGGAGCGGCACCCGGTACCAAATCGATGTGAACCTCCACCTGCCTCTCCGTAGGCACCCCAGGCAAATCTTCGGGAAAAACATCCTGAAATCCTGCACTACTGGCACACTATCAATATCCGCTACCGCCTCTATCCGCGTATCCAAAACATAAGCCAAAAATCCCGTGCAGCCCTGCTGCAAAAACCTCATAGCCTTCGCGGTTGAACAGAGGGTCGGACCCTGCAAGGCTCGCTCACCCTAAATAACCAGCTCTCCCCCCTTGGGGTTCGAACCTAGACCAATTGTCGCTACAGTCGATCATGGCCCCATTGGCCCCCAGCCAGTCCATCCTAATGATTACCTTCAATCCTCGCAATGGTATAGGAACTAAATCAACGCGAAACCTCTCGCCATGCACATTCAGAACACAGTCCTGATATACCCTCGCAGCACTCACAGTGTGATCATCTGCAATCTCCACCTCGAGCAGGGTATCCAAAGTCCCCGACGCGTCTCGGAACTTATTGCTAAGCGCAAGAGACACGAACGATTGGGTAGCACCCGAATCAAACAAAACATGAGCCGTCATACCATTGACCAAAAAGGTCCCTATATGAAACATAACACATACATAATCATTTAACAACATAAGGCAGAGAAGAATAAATACATACCAGCCACGACGTCAGGCGCTGCTATAGCTTCCTCGGTGGTCAGCTGAAATGCATGGCTTTTCACCGCTGGAGCTTTCGCTTTGATAGGGCGGCCATCAGTAATCCTTATAGTGGCGGGCGCGGGCGCCGCCACTGATCCTCCTCCTCCTCCTTACAACCTTGGACAATCGGCCTTTTTATGGCCGGTCCGGTTACAGTGAAAACATATCAAGCCCTTATTGGGGGCAATCCTTACTCATGTGGCCCTACTGGCCACAAGAGTAACATGTTGATATCCCGACTATCCGACAAGCTCCATTATGATACCTCCCGCACTTGGCACACCGGGCCCGGCCCTGTTGGACCCTACCCAAAGAATCAAAGGTCTTAGGCTTCTTAGCCTGAGCCCCTGCTACCTGCACCTGCTCAGTCTTCTGCTTCATGCGGGACTCCAACTCCATCTCCCTCTCATCCTTCTCCACCATCTCGTTCAAGGTTTTGCACCCTGTAAAACTCACAAACTCCCGGATATCATCCCTCAGCATAGCATGATATCGGGTCCGCCTCATCTCCTCATCCGCAACATACTGAGGAATCAACAAGGCTCGCTTACAAAACTTGGCGGTGATCTCCGCCACCGTCTCAGTGGTCTGTTGCAACCCATGAAACTCCCTCACCAACCGTTGCACCTATATAGGTGGTGCAAACTCTGTATTGAAACGTTGAACAAACTTAGCCCACGACATCTCAGCCACACCGGCTGCTCCCACCTGGCTAGTCACCTCACCCCACCAATCTCGGGCCCTGTCCTTCAGCATACAAGAAGCAAACCTGACCTTTGCCTCCTCCAGGCAAGAACTCGTGCGTTGGGCATTCTCAATGTCCGTTATCCAGTGTTTGCTCACTATGGGGTCCCTGACCCTAGATAACTTTGGAGCTCCACATGCCTTAAACTCCCAAAACGAGGGAGTTCGGGCTCCACCCCTGACCCGCAGAAACATCAGCCCTAAATGCCCTAAGTCTCTCCTCCATTATCTCCATCATGCCCTCCTTGACCGTCCCAAAGATGACTGGGGTAGCATCAAGGATGCCCCTCGTAACCTCGACCGCAATCAACTCACGCAGCCTCTCATCAATACCATCAGTAGTGCCGCCTGTCCCGGCCACTACTAGAAAAACAACCTTTTACGACGCTCATTGCGCGTCGTAAAAGGCTCAGACGACGCGCAAATGCGTGTCAAGGAAGGCCCTGTCATAAAGAGAGACGACGCGCATTTATGACGCTCATTTACGACGCACAATTACGACGCGCGTTTACGACACGCAATGCGTATCAAGGAAGGCCCTATCATAAAGGAAGACGACACGCATTCGCGTGTCGTAACCTTATGACGCGCGTGTTAATGACACGCAATGCGTATCAAGAAAGCCCCTGTCAAGAAAGGCCATGTCATAAATGAAGATGACACACATTTTTGCGTATCATAAATTTAAATGTTTTAAAAAAATATTTATAGATTTACTAATTTTCAAATTAAATTTGTATTTAATGTCTCATAATAGAAAATAAATATCATATACAAAAAACACAATCCATTGCATAAAATTTAATGTCATACAAATAAAATACCATAAATAACAAAGATAATTCATTTCACTAATATGTCAAATACAAATAATTATTCCAATAGTGAGTAAATGTTATAAAAAAATGAACTCAAGAGAAGCAGAATATACAATTGCATTATCTAGCTTACTATCTGCCAACAACTCTCTGTGTGTTTGCTTTTTGCTTGAGTCTCGTTTCCTCCAAAACTACTAGATACAATGGCTTGCTTCTTCCTCGTTACTGTAAGCAAAACCGAATTACATTAGATGCTAATGTAATTAATTATGTTGCTAAGGATAAGGGTGGGGCTACTAGAAAGACTTATTTATATTCAGCTAGAACATAAGTATCTTTATGAATCTTAACTAACATGAGAACAAAAGGATTATGGATGTTAATACATAATAGTTCAGGGGCACAACCGTAAATAAACAATTAAATACTACATGTGGGTTTGTTGTTAGAACAAGGTTGCAAATGCAGCTGTAAACATGCATGAATTATAAACATCATGTAATAAAACTAATTGTATTTTACTCTCAATTCAATAAAACATTACAATTATTCATTTTTTAAAGTCTCAAATCTTTAATCTTGTAATTCATTCCACTTCCGTTTGTAGTATGATGAATCTGAACACAGAAGTGAAATGGCAAAGAATTCTTTAGAGAGATATACTCACTATTATGAACGTTGGGATACTAACCAATCAGTATACAAGGGCATAATTGTAATTTTCTATATATTTTTAAATTTATGTTTCTGATACATAATACTTTGATTCTTTTTTTCACATTAACAGTCGAGGCAAAAAGCACTTGCGGATTTACTGCATATGCAAACAGTTCATGTAAGTTAGAATTCCAATATTTTTTTTGGTAGTATTATATTAAAAACTAAAAAGTCTTTTTTTTAGTATTTTATTAGGTTTATTAACATTTGGTAAAATTTCAGCTTGCAAAACTTAGTGAGAGGTAATGCCAACCCAAGACACAGTTGAAATTTATTCTAGAAGTTAGGTTGCAGGTATATGCTTACTTATATTTAAATTTTAATATATTTTTGTTATTCTAAATGATGGTTTTCTATTGCAGATAGTTGAATGTAGGCGTGTGTTAAAATGGACATATGCGTATGGGTATTAGGTTGGGATAAATTAGTAAAATTTAACCGTGTGTATATGATAGGGATGTAGCTTTAGAACAAGTAGAACAATTACAATATTATCCTCCAGGGAACAAATAGACTTACCACTTCAGATGCATCAGGAGTGAGTTCAATAAAAGATCCAACATCCCTGTAACCCTTCTTTCTTCCCAACCCAGGGACTTTTTCTATTCTTCAGTAACCAAGCATCAATCATAGGATTTTCGACCAATTCCTTATCCTCTATCAATAACACCAAGAAATCCTACACAGATAAAACCATGATTCTGTTAACAATTACTGGTTTATAGTTGTATAAATATACTCTTACTCACCATAGAGGAAATATCATATTTAAACATGTTGACTCTCTTTTCTGTTAACCAGTAATCAAGAAATGGGCCCACAAGTAGAAGGGATCCAGCCTGGATAGGTGTTGTATGTCCCAACAGATGGAAAGAGCTTAACAAGTATTTCCTTTTGAGATAATGATGGAAGACAAGTCATCATCTTGTATTCCTATAAGAAATCAGTTGATCACAAACTACATGTGCAACTGCAGGTATACACACACATACAAAGAGAAAGAGAAAGAGAGAGAGAGAGAGAGAGAGAGAGAGAGAGAGATAACCTTGGCATGTGTCATTATCTCTTTAGCCCAAGAGAAGAAATTATTGTTGTTGATGTTGCACACCAGAAACAAGAGATTGTGAAGAAACCTCTCAGAGGAGCAAGTCCAAGAAACCTGCATAAACTTCAAAGTAAACATACATGTTATATTTTATATTGTGCTTCAACATCTACCAAAGGGTATTGTTGTCTTTTAACAACAATATAGCGGAGAGATTCCATGGTTCCACATTTGAATCTTTAATGGACCCTAAAAATAGGCTCTTACCAACTTCATCTTTTAAAAAAAGTTATGCCTTTAACAGCTCTTACATACATACATCAATTCATTGAAACAACTCATTTCATCCAGACATCAGTATATTTGGTGTGTATGAAGGAAGAAAGAAAGTACCTCCTCAATAGACCAATTATGATTTAGACCTTTTAAATCGTTACCCTTTGGTGACCAAATTAGTCCCTCTATCATGCCAATGAATTGATCCATTTTATTTCCCAATATAGCCAACTCTCTCCAGCCACGTTGTCCACACATCATCTCATCCATTCTGCATAATGATACCAATTTCTTCAGATAGCAGACAAGACAAAACAGCCATGTATTTGGTTAGTGTGAATAGATAACATAGAAGAGTAACCTGAGAAAAGATTTATGGGCAGTAGTTCCAATATCACCAGCAGCATAAGCTTCCTGCTTCAGGACTTGCTGGTGAAGATACTTGGCACAGAACTTAGAGACTGCCTGACCTGAAAGATAAAAAAAAAGCTTAGTGAGGACACCTTATATATGAAGAAACAAACATGTGTGTATATAATCTATATCCATATGCTTACCTCCATGGCCATCATAAACGCCAAAGAAAGATGTGGAGTTGTCCAAGTCAACTAAAGCAGCATGCTACCAAACACCTCATATTGACACATAAAATCTTGGTTAATTACTATAGTGATCAATGTTTGGGCTGACTGAAAGTTGTATCATAGAGAGATATAGAGAAAATTCAACAAGATTACAAGAGCATTAAACTATCATACCTTTTTAGAATATAGAAAATCCAAACAGGAACAATAGCTTATATAACTAACAAGTAGCCTATACTAGGGACTTACAACATCTTCCATTGATGTGCGCCATCCTTGCATGGATGAGACTCCATATCTCAGTTTCTCATTCTCACCATCGTCGGGTGTTTTATCAGTTTTAGGTGTGCTTAGGTAAACCCCCATATCTAGTAATCAACCCGGATGGTAAGCCTAAAATCCCAAAATCATCAATCACAATTACAGAAGTTACAGTTGGATATAAAATTAGACGCCACATCTGGCATGCTAAAGAAAAATACAGCTATATCACTTCATATGTATAGTATATTATCAGACACCTAAAACCAGTACAGTTCAGATGCATCATGAAAACACGAAACAAATAAAGGCAACGAAACCAAAACACCAAACAGAAACACAGATTCCAAACGGTCATGCCCTAAAATGCTAAGCCTAATTGAAATTTCAAACAATTATCGAATCAATGGCACATCTAACGTAATATTAGATATTCCACAAAGTTCAAATCTAGAAAACGAAGATGCTCACATAAAGCCCAATCACGATGGATCAATGATTTCAAAAACGAAATGACAGATTAAGGGTGAATCGAATTGTAAAAATTATCTATTTCTAAGCGAGCATCCGAGTGTAATTAAGATCTAAGTCGCATCACAACAAATCAAATATTCAAATTACCGAAACTTACGAGAGATTGGAATTGTCCGTACAGTTTTGCCGGAGATGAGGTGCTCCATCGGCTGGGTGACGCTGGAAAGCGTTGGACGGTGGGGCGGGGCTAGACGGAGGTCAGAGGTGGGAGGCGCCAACACCAAGAGAAACGTCGGAGGTAGGAGAAGCTGTTGACGTCGAGAACCGAGAATAAGAGAAAGGGTTTGTCGAAGTGAGAAGGAGAGCAAGGGAAGTTGAAGAGAGAATGAGCAGTACAGGAGGGCATAATCGGGGCAAGTTCTTGAAAAAAAGCCCTAGCTACTAGGGAAATTAAAGTGGAGGGAGAAAAAAAAGGAAGGTGGGGATTTTAAGTTTTTGGGATTTCATTTTCCCCAGATGGAACGCGCACGTTCTATTAAAATTTATAAAGCGACGGTCGTAGACGACACGCAGGTGCCCTCTATGTTTTTATTTTTTTGTTTAGACACTAATTTTAGGGCACGCAAAAATGCGCGTCTGAAATCCTTTAAATTTTGGAAGAGATGACATTATTTTTTAGACACTCACCTTTGCGTATCATAAATCACTGCGTGTCATGGCTCGCGTGTCGTAAAAGGCTATTTTTCTAGTAGTGGGCCCCAGACCCAGATCCCGATCCTGACCCCCTGCTCCCAACCGTGTCACCACCATGCTGAACTGAAATACCAAAACATAATGATCAGGATACCTATGACGAGGGTTCTTCCACAATGGTTGCCCCTCCCCTTTGGAGTCCCAGGTAGAACATGGTCTTGGGTACAGGTCCTGTGCTTCCAGTAGTACGGGCCCAATACTACCTTCCACACCTACCTATACCTTTCCCCCACTGCTCTACCTAACGACTCCAACACAATCCCACAATGCCATATCCCACAACTACTACACGAAACAAATCCTGGACTGCCCTATCATTTGTCTTACCCATGAAAAACAAACCATATCACAACAGGTTGCTTCTATGCATGTAAATTATACACAGAAAGGATCAAAATAGACTTTCTAATAAGAGATTCTACCCTAAAACCACATCCAAACAAGGAAAAGAAAATAAGGCCAAATCAATCATTCTGAGACTATAAGCTCCTAACCGTATACAAATTTTAAAACATACACTTAGCGAATTCCAGATAATCAAGAAAGCTCCATATCAGTATAACATGGCTATTCAAATTAGGGAAACTACTTACTTGGCTCGGCTGATCACGCGCGTCTCACTCTTATCTTTTGGGTTTCTTTTAAATCCTTTTTAGATTACTTTTTGAAAACATTTTACCACTTCCTTAGTTTGAGTTCTGACGCACCCGAGGATGTGCCCGAATCCCTCAAACCAAGGCTCTGATACCAACTTGTAACAGACCAATTTTTACAAAGAAAATTTTTCATTTTTTTTAATTAATCAAGCCAATCTAATAAACCATAAGTTCCCAAAACATTTGTTTTCAAATCAACATTCATTACATCATTGTTTTCCCCTTTTAAAACATCAGAGGGTCCCGAACACACAAAAGAGAGATAGAGTGCACGTCACGTCATCATACCTTGTCCTTGCCCTTGGGCTCAGAAGTACCTGAAACAAATTAACAACCTATAAGTGAAATGCTTAGTGAGTTTCCCAGAACATACCACACACATCCATATACACATATCCTAATAGTTAATAAAGCTATAATCATGCCACAAAAACCATGCAATTGATGGGTTTGAGCCATAAGAACATTCCTATGTGCACATGCAAACCCTAATTGCTTGGATCTAGGTTTCTCTAATTGAACATACATTGTATCCAAGACTTACAATACTAGATCTAATGTAAACAATTGATTCTAATCATGTGAATTAGGATCTAGAACAATACCTTGGATTACATGCTTGATACTTCTTCTTCTTCTTGGAGCTTAGAGTCATAATTCTCACTCCTCTAATGGCTTACAAACACCAACTAGCAAAAGAATGATCTTGAGAGAGAGAGAGAGATAGAGAGGGAGAGAGGAGGGTGAGAAATCGACTCTAGGGTTTCTTGTCTTGCATGAGTCCCGATTTCCCTCACCCTAGGGATCTATTTATACTATGACCTACTAGGGTTTTACATTTAACCCTAATTGAATAACTTAGGTCCTAAGCAATCCAAGATCCTCCTAGATACTAGGATTGGACGATTTTATGGTCCTCCAACCCTAAAATCCGTCTACCCTTATATCCATAAGGATACATAGCCCAAAACTCAACTATCACACATTTGACAGTTTATGCCCCTTTATTCAATTAACCTCTTTAAGTCACCAAATTAATTCTCAATTAGTATATGACTTATATTAATCAAATAACATTTTTATTCCTTTAATATATTATTCTCATAATATATTAACAATAATATCTCTTCTCTCTCTTAACAAATCATCCTTCCAAGTTGCTATGGTGAAGGAAACCCAAAAGGACCATGCACAACCGGGTCAAGTACTTTCCAAATATAGTTATAGCCTTAGACACTAATCCAACAGTCTCCCACTTGGATAAGTCTAGTAACTATATATGCAAACACAATCCGATTAGCAATCGTAGCTCTCAAAGACGCTGTCAAACTCTGATCTTATCAGTATCCTGTCCTTTAGATAAGGGATCGTATAGTCCTCTGTTAGATATTATGCGGACAATCTTATGGAACTTATTGTCCAGTAATTGGTTTCTCGATCTCAGATTCATTTGACATAGAACTTAATTGAACACATCAATTCAGTCCTGATCGGGCCCGACACATAAGTCAAATCAAAATCATCAAGGGGACCTGATATCGCTTTTACACTCTTAGGATAAAAGTAATAGATAAACTTCGACTTATATGCATTTACTATTTACTAATCAATCATACACAACAATGCGTTTTATGACATCAATTTACTGATGCGGTTTCGCATTATCAATGCACAACCAATTAATAAACAATAAACCATATATCTTAGTTTTAAGACCATATGATATTATCGTCTTGCGATCACTTGTGTCTCATTCCATAAAGTGATTCCAGCAAGCGCGGGTTTATTCCAATGCTCAAAACTTGTTCATAAGCACTCATGAACGTTGCAACAAACCTTTTCTATGTCTAATACCTTTTAGACAATCTACACACCAATTCTTGACAATCTACATTCATACCTACTTCCAACATATGAACGATTGTGGACCATTCGAATAATTCGATTATTCTTAATAACTCAATTATTCAGGAAGTCAAAACATGCAAAATGAAACAATAGTTAAACAATTAACATAAGACAGTAGCTCTACTTTTAAATAATACTCCTTTATTTAATCATCAAATGTCAATTACATTTATCTATTACATGTTTCTAAAACTATCTAATCTAAACTAATATCGTCTTTCAGCCTAATGCTCCTAGCATGCTGCAAATGCTTAACCCTACTCAGTTCCTTCGTAAGCGGATCTGCTGGGTTATCCTCTGATGATACCCTCTTTACTACGAGGTGTCCTTCTTCTACTCGATGTCTAATAAAGTGATATTTTATGTCGATATGTCGAGATCTACCATGATCCCTCGGTTCCTTGGTCAAGGCAACCGCTCCCTCATTATCACAGAAAATTTCCATAGGCTCCTTTATGGCAGGCACAACTCCAAGATCACCAATGAAGTTCTTCAACCACATCGCCTCCTTTGACGCTTCGCTCGCCGCAATGTACTCTGATTCGCACGTTGAATCAGCTACGGTTTCTTGTTTGGAGCTTTTCCATGTCACTGCTCCTCCATTCAGGGTAAAGACCCAGCTCGACTGCGAACGGAAGTTGTCCCTGTCGGTTTGGAAGCTTGCGTCACTATACCCTCGCACCTTTAAGTCATCACTCCCTCCGAGGATTAAGAACCATTCCTTGGTCCTCAGAAGGTATCTACTGACCATGCTTAAAGCAAAGGCCACATCAGGGCGAGTACAATTCATAGCGTACATGATTGAGCCAACTGCGGAGGTGTAGGGTACTTGGCTCATCTCAGCTATCTCGTCTTTTGTACTCGGACTTTAAGTCTTACTCAATTTGGCATTACTTTGCATCGGTAGTTCTCCCTTCTTCGAGTTTTGCATACAAAAATGTTTTAGTACTTTATCCAAGTAAGTATTCTGACTAAGTCCTATTAGTCTCTTACTTCGTTCTCTCACTATCCTTATTCCCAAAATATAGGAAGCCTCTCCGAGGTCCTTCATAAAGAAGCACTTCCCGAGCCAGGACTTAACCTCCTGCCATGGCTTCCTTATAGATATTAGGTTCATCTAGATTTATTAGTGTACCATCACTAATATACGTGTCTCCTTCGGTAGTAATATGAAAACCATAAAACTGGGGTTGAACTCTAACTCTTTCGGAACGTCTAAGAGGTAAGGACTCGTCAATCGGTTCAACCGGAGTTTCCTCCTCGGGTTGAGTGCCAACGTTAGAGGTTCCTTCATCACTCAACTCTTAAATCTCTTCAAGATCGATTTGCCTCCCACTGTCCCCTTGGCTTATGAATTATCGCTCTCGGAAAACTCCTCTCCTCTCAATGAAAACAACATTGTCCTTCGGTCTATAGAAGAGATATCCAAAGGATTTCTACGGGTAGCCGATGAAAATACATCGCTCACTTCGAGGTTTGAGCTTGTCATGAGTATCTCGTCTTACGAAAGCCTCGCAACCCCAAACCTTGATATGTGCCAACGAGGGAGGTTTCCCTGTCCACATCTCGTGAGGTGTTTTGGCAACCTTCTTAGTAGGGACTCGGTTAAGGATATAGGCGACAGTCTCTAAGGCATACCCCCAAAAAGAGATAGGTAGCGAAGCACGACTCATCATAGAGCGAACCATATCCAATAAGGTTCGATTACGCCTTTCTGCCACACCATTCAATTGTGGTGTCCTAGGTGGCGTCAATTGTGAAACTATTCCACACTCCTTGAGATAATCGTGGAATTCAAGACTTAGGTACTCTCCTCCTCGATCGGATCGAAGCATCTTTATTTCTCTGCCCAATTGATTCTCCACTTCATGTTTGAACTCTTTGAACTTTTCAAACGTTTCTGACTTGTGCTTGATTAAGTAAATATACCCATATCTACTATAATCATTAGTGAAAGTCACGTAGAAGCGGTTCCCATCCTTTGTGGTGGATCTAAAGGGCCCACACACATCGGTATGTATGAGATCCAATAAACCCTCACCCCTTTCACAAGTGCCAGTGAAGGGTGACTTGGTCATCTTTCCAAGTAAACAAGATTCACACGTGTCATCTTCCCTAAGTCGAATGACTCCAACAATCCATCCTTTTGGAGTTTGGATATGCGCTTATTGTTGACATGTCCAAGACGACAATGCCACAAGGATGCTCTATCCATATTATTGGAAGAATCCATACACAACACATCATTTCCTAAGTTATCTACAACTATAACAGTTTCATAAATTCCATTACAAGGAATTGCTTCAAAATATAAAACACCATTTTGATAAGCATAAATCGAACCATTCTCATTATTAAATGAATATCTAAATCCATGTCTAAACAAACCATGAAAAGAAATGATGTTTCTTGCCATATCTAGCGAGTAGCAACAATTATTTAAATCTAAATTCAATCCATTACTAAGCACCAAAGAATATACTCCAATCTTGGTAACAGACGACGATATTCTGTTCCCCATGATTAGATTTATTCTTCCAAGCTCCACATCCCTATTTATTCCTAGTCTCTGCAAATTAGAACAAATGTGGTAACCACACCCTGTATCAAGAACCCAAGAAATAACATGAGATGAATCATTATATTTCATTATGTATATACCTGCAAAAGATGGCTTGATCTTTCCATCCTTGATGGCTTGCAGATATTCTGGGCAGCTTCTCTTCCAATGCCTTATTTTGTGGCAATGATGGCACTCTGCCTCTTTTGGGTTATGGTTTGGCTTAGCAGGATCGACCTTAGTCCCACAAGAAGAGGAACCATCTTGGGACTTTCCCTTGCGGTGGTTCTTCGAAGAAGCCTTCCTCTTCTTGCCCATTCCTTGCCCAATAGCCAAAACAGGAGCAGTGGATGGATCGGGAGTCGGTGCAACAGACTTGTCCTTTAGGTTGCTATCAGCAGTCCTTAGGAGCCCTTGGAGTTTGCTTAGGGTGACCTCTTCCTTGTTCATGTGGTAGGTCATCCTAAATTGATTGTAGCATGAGGGAAAGGAGTGAAGAACAATGTCGATAGCCAAATCTTCCCCAAAGTTTACATTCAACTTGCGAAGACGATCGACATACCTTTGCATCTCTTGAAAATGCACGGTTAGAGACTCTCCACTTCCCATTTTAGCAGTGATCATATTCGTTATGATCTCATAGCGCTCTTGCCTCGTGCTTTGGTGATATCTCTCCATCAAGTCTAGATGCATCTCATAAGGATACATGTCCTCATAGGACTTTTGGAATTCGGAGTTCATTGTGGCTATCATGATGCAATGGACTTTCATTGCATCACGTTCATGTGTCTCAAACACAGCCATTTCTTCGGGAGTAGCAGTTTCCGGATTGATCTTCTCAAGCTTCTCATCGAGAACATACTCCTTGTCCTCATAACGCGCGATCGTGCGAATGTATCCTATCCATTCGCTAAAGTTCGATCCATCGAAAGCCACTTTTTGACAAAGGCTCATTAGCGTGAATGAGCTAGCAGCAGCGTTGTTTGCGTTAGACATCTACAAATAGAAAGGAACAAAGTTGATTAGAATTAAGTCCCTAATTAACACCCAAAATGAAAATTTAGGGCTAGGACCCAACTACATTATTTACACATTAGAAAAGGGATACCGTGATCTAACATGCAAATAATTTGGAGGTAAGTGAATGATGATTCACTAATTCTTCACCATGAAAAACATAAGCTTTAAGTTTTAAATGCATTGAGAATTCCTAGATTCTTTGAGATTCATTGAACCTTTCAATGGCATGTTTAAATCTCGATATTCCCCTCTAGTTTATGACTGGGATACCGAGGATCACAAAGCGGGTGTAAATAACCATGCAAATCTACATGGTGCCTTCATTGTTACAATCACCTATTCAATGTGCCGGTAAACCACACACGCTCCACTGAACTATGACAAACAATGAATCACCCTTTGCCACCTTTTCTTAGAACCAATTAGTGTGCCGGTTAACCACACACGCTCCACTAACATCTAAACGAGGGTGCAAAGTGTAGTTTCATGGGATTGCATCAATTCACTTTTCCTAAAGTAACTAAGATTGGGAATTTTTATAAAACAGTCTAGTTACTTTAAATAGATTCATTACACTTATTAATGAGAAGAGGTTTGCCCTATCCTACCCATTCGGCTAACGACCCTCCACCAGTCAAGCAAGCGGTGGGTGTGAGTGTACACCCATTAAGCGCCATTTTATTGGCAGCAACCTTATACCCACCTTATAGACTGACTTCGTGAATGAGGCCTACTAACGGTAAGACTAGCATTTTAATCATATATATATATATATATATATATATATATATATATATATATATATATATATATATATATATATATATATATATTAAGCTTGTAATAATATATTAGTATAGTGTTGAATTTTAAACTTGTAAAATTCTAGGGTTTGAAATTTAAATTATTCAAATTAAACTTTTAATCACAAAACTTAAATTTCAAAACTTGAGGACAAGTTTTAAACTTTTTAAAACATAAGGATCAAATAGCAAATAATATAAATCAACTAATTAGATTATCTCAATTTGATCTTATTCAATATTACTTGCAAGACAATCCACCAATTCAATTCAAGTAATCAATTATTATCATATAAGGAAATTATTATTCAACTAATTGGTAATTATCTTTTGTTTGGTCAAGAATATACTCATATATTTAATAAAAATCGGATTTTAATGACCAAAAACAGTTAAGGCAAGTATCCTCAAGTAAAACAACAAGAAATCCCGAAACTACCTCCTTCTGAAGCTCGAACTCGCCGAGTTCCCACTATGGACTCGCCGAGTTGGAGCTACTTGCCGAGTCCACAGTGGAACTCGCCGAGTTCATCAGATAGAATCACAAAAATCGAATATAACCAATGCATCAATTCAATAGAAATCAATTAATGCTCTAATACCACTGATGGGTTTGAGCCATAAGAACATTTCTATGTGCACATGCAAACCCTAATTGCTTGGATCTAGGTTTCTCTAATTGAACATGCATTGTATCCAAGACTTATAATACTAGATCTAATGTAAACATTTGATTCTAATCATATGAATTAGGATCTAGAATAATACCTTGGATTACTTGCTTGATACTTCTACTTCTTGGAGCTTAGAGTCACAATTGTCACTCCTCTAATGGCTTACAAACACCAACTAGCAAGAGAATGATCTTGAGAGAGAGAGAGAGAGAGAGAGAGAGGAGGGTGAGAAATTGGCTCTATGGTTCCTTGCCTTGCATGAGTCCCGATTTCCCTCACCCTAGGGATCTATTTATACTATGAGTTACTAGGGTTTTACCTTTAACCCTAATTGAATAACTTAGGCCCTAAGAAATCCAAGATCCTCCTAGATACTAGGCTTGGACGATTTTACGGTCCTCCAACCCTAAAATCCGTCCACCCTTATATCCATAAGGATACATAGCCCAAAACACAACTATCACACATTTGACAGTTTATGCCCCTTTATTCAATTAACCTCTTTAAGTCACCAAATTAATTCTCAATTAGTATATGACTTATATTAATCAAATAACATTATTATTCCTTTAATATATTATTCTCATAATATATTAACAATAATATCTCTTCTCTCCCTTAACAAATCATCCTGCCAAGTTGCTATGGTGAAGGCAACCCAAAAGGACCATGCACAACTGGGTCAAGTACTTACCAAATATAATTATAGCCTTAGACACTAATCCAACAACAATATGATTCAGCAAGAATGCCATGGGCTACCCCACATGATCTTTACCTAGGACTGCCATCACATGGCCTTACATCCAATGTCACGGGCTACCCCACATGGTCTTTACCTAGGAATGTTATGGGCCACCCCACATGGTCTTATATCCAATGCCACATGCTCCCCCTGGGGGTCTTCCATACCAACATAATATCACATAACATATCAATTCATAAATGAATAACACACACACATAACATGTTCATATAATGGGTCGGCCTTGGTGTCGTAGACCCATAAGTATGGTGAGAAAACTCACCTCCGTCCGATGAATATGAATACTGCCCTCCTAATAATTCGCAGCCTCCCGAGCTGAATAACAACAATAATAATGCAATCAATGATAGGGCCTTAAATTACCCAAGTAAAGGCCCAACCTTCAAAGTCTACCCCAAGGCCTAATTACCCTTTTCTTGCAAATGGGCCCCAGAATCCAAGTCCAATATCCTTAATGGGCCCCATTGGCCCAATAAGGCCCAACTGATAAGTCCACGACCCAATCAGATGAAAAGGCCTCTAACTCACAGAATCTAATCAAGCCCAACAACCAAATGAGGCCTAAAGGCCCAAAACAGCTTAGGGCCCAACTGAGCTGCGTACTACCCTGGTACGTGCAACGTACTGAAGGTTTGGGCACTACGTGTTGTGTACAGCTGGTTACGCCCAATGTACAATCAGTTTAAGCACTTTTTCCATTAAGTGCTTAATGCTCGATTCCATCACATCTAAAAGTCAGATCTAGACTTGTTCAAACATCCTAAGGCATAAAGTTGCCAACTTTATGCCCTTGCATGTCTCATAAACACCCAACACTTCCATTAAGACCTTTCTGAGGTCCTTAATTCATGCATGAGACCAATACACCCATCAAGATCACATTTTTATGCTTCTAAACTAAGGGACCTCATATCTGTCATTCCCATTTCATGGAGTTGCTTAACTCACCATAAGAGGTCCAAAACCAACCAAAAGGGGTAAACTAGAAAACCCTAGCTAGATCTAAGTATTTATATGGAAAGGTGCAAGCTTTTTACCTCTAGAAGTCTTGCAAGATGACCATAATACATATTCCTGAAGCACCAAACCGATCCAAGCTTGCCTAGCAATTCCACTTCTTGAAAGAACTCCAAAATGCTCACCAAAACCCTCTTCTTAAGCATAAACTCTCACTCACACTCTATCTCAGCTGAAAGTATACGGAATGGGGCTAAAGAGGCTGACAGGGTTTGGTCCAAGAGGCCAAAAGATGTTTAAATAGGGGTTCAAGTCCGGATTTAGGGTTTTGGCCTTCTCTTGTGTACACCCGGCGTACCCTTACGTACGCCTCGCGTACGCGAAATGCTCTCGCGATCATTCATGCAGAGTACGCTAAGCGTACTCATAGGTACGCCCAACGTACTCCAAGGGACCATTTATGACAAAATTGGAATTCTTCGAGGGTTTTCAAGCCATACCTGATTTAGGGCGTTACAAACCTTTTGTTTACTAATTAGACATGAAGCTCCATTCATTTCCACAGGTGGAACACTTCTAGTTCGAATTATCATCAACACATAGTTTATTTTTAACATTTTTGATCGCTATAAATTACTGATGTATGATTATACTTTAAGTGTACTGCCTTGGCACTATACAGTATATTAACTACTCATGACTTTCGTTTATCCTAGGATTGATTGTTTAATTATGGTTGAAGTTATGGATTGGATTTAGTTATTTGGTTATTTTTTTTATTTAGCTTATTAAAGAACCTCACATACTTTTGATAACTATTTTCTCAGCTTATTGTTGAATTTGATTAAGTTAATATGACTGTATTCCTTAGTTGAGTTTGAATCTTATGATTTTGTGAATTGCAAAATTATAGGACTAGAGTTTTGAACAAACCCTAGGGTTAAGTAGAAAAGTGGGTAAAAGAGTGTTGGAGATAATATATGACGACAAAGCATATATTGAATTGAATCAGTGAACTAAATTGATCAATCTATTATAAGTCTAGTTAACTTGAACTGAACACTAGTAAACTTGTTAGTTTGTCCGCTTGATCACCGAATAAATGAGCTAGTTTGCTAAATGATTAAATTAGTGAGCACTAACTTGGTCATTTTAGGAATTGGTAACTAAAGAAACTAAAATCCATTGCACTACCATAAATTCACCATAATAACAATTACATCTGAAGCTAAACAAAAGTCCCTTATTCACCTTGGTTAAATCTTACTAGCTTATTTGCTTTAGTTAAAGTACTAGTTTAATTAGTTGAAAGAAGTTAGTTTGGTAATTAAGTTTCAAGTCTTGCAAAACTAGAGAAAACCATTTTTAATTTTATTAGTAATTAGTTAGTAGTAGATAAAAATTAGCTAAAACACCGTTCATTGTGTTCGACACTAGTTCTTACCATAGCTATACTATTACACGATTAGGTACACTGCCTATTGTGTTTAATAGTCTAGTGAAACAAATGTTAGTTTTATAAATTTTAAACTTGAATAAACATATATACAATTAAATACACATCAAGTTTTTGGCATCGTTGCCGAGGAACGGTGCAATTTTAGTTACTTTAATTCTGCTATTTTATTTGGATTAGTTACTATTTAGTTACTTTTACTTTTATTTTAGGTTTTATTTCTTTTTGGCTCACCACGACGTGGTAATTTCTACCACGTCGTGACATTGTAACAATAGAACTTTATTCTTCATTTTTGTTCATTTTACGCGTTTCATTTGTTTATTTGCAGTTCTTTTTATGACCCGTGGATCAAAGTCATCTTTGATTCCACCACTTGAAGACTCGGAATCCGCTTTTCACAAAAACAAATACAAAACCGTTGGAGAAACAGCTACACCAAAGAAGTCGCCTTGTATGAATCTCAAGTCGGTTTTTGGCAAAAAGAAGGGAAAAATGGGAGAATCCAACAAAACACTTAAGGACGAAGACACAAAGAGCAATCCAACGAAGGAAGACACCGAGTACGAAACTATAAAAGGAAGGAAGCGAAACCGAATCTGAAACAAAAAGCGAGCTAAACAAAGAACCCGACAACACCATGGCGAACATTGCAGACCTCTCGATGGAGGCGTACAAAAAGAGAGTTCGAGACAAAACCGGACCGGGGCTTGTGTAACCCACCATACCCGCCACTGCCACATTTGAACTTAAGGGGCACATCCTTACTACATTAAAAGAGATTTCTTTCACCGGAAAGGATCACGAAGATGCTTATAAGCATCTAGATGTAGTCAACGACATCGCCGACTACTTTAACATTCCAAATGTTCCAAGAGAAACAATGTTTTTGAGGATGCTCCCTGTCACTTCCAAGGGAGCCGCGAAGGATTGGCTGAAGGCACTTCCACCAGGCATGATAACGACGTGGGCCAAGATGCGTGAATCATTTTTGGAACAATTTTTCCCACCATCCAAGGTGGATAAGCTCAAAATGCCCATTGCCAATTTTGAACAACAAATGGGGGAGTCATTGTATGAAGCATGAGAACGCTATAAGAGTCTACTTAGGAATTGTCCCCAAAACGACCTAAATGTGTAACAAGAAGTGTCGATCTTTTATGATGGGGTAAATGTCACCACTAGACAACTCTTTGACTCTCAAGGCCCCTTAACAAAGAAAAATATGGCATAAATTAAGGAGCTCGTTGAAGAATTCTTTAAGCACTCTAGAGAATACCATAATCCGAGGAATGATGTAACGAGGGGATTTGCTAATGCTGCCACGGAAGATAAGTCGGCAGTATTGGCAATGTTGCAAAACATGGATAGAAGAATGACTAAAATAGATCAAATAATCCATGCTATCCGGGTTGGGTGTGAAATTTGTAACGGGCCACATTTGACTAGAGATTGTGACCTTGATGAGAATGGAAACCGGAAGGTTCATTCTTTCTACTCGAGCGGTGATCGTTTTGATGAAGATTGGAGAAAGCCTAAAAAAAGTGGTTACCCTATGATGAGTATAAAAAGCCCAAAGAAGAAAAGTTTGAACAAAAAAGGAGAGGCTTTTATCAAAGAGAGGAACCACCGGTTGAAAAAGAAATCTGATTTTGAGACAACGCTTATCTGGTTTGCAGCCGAAAAAAGGCATGATGGAACTGAAGCCGCAGTTAAAGAACAACAAATAATGATGAAAGAGCAACAAGTAATGATGAAGGAACAACAAAAGATGATGAAAAACCAGCAAGCACTGTTTAGAAATCAACAAGCTTCAATCCTCAACGTAGAACAACAACTCGGGCAACTAGCTAAGCAATTCAATGAAATGCCTACGGGAGGACTTCCATGGAACACCGAACAAAACCCAAGAGGAGCTCACATCCAAGTAATTACCACTAGAAGCGGGAAAATTATCACTCATTTAATGCCCATAGACAGAAACAACTCGGATGGGGAGAAGGAAGTTCAAGAAGGAAGTCAAGGAAAAGGATCTGAACAATCACCACGAGGTGGCAAGAAGTGGAAAAGAAAATTGATGAACCCGTAAAGACTTATCGCCTACCATTGCCATTCCCAAGTAGAAAAATTCAAGAGAAGCATGCTGAAGATTATCGGAGGTTCTTAGACCACATAAAGTCTCTTGAAATAAATATTCCATTCCTTGAGGCCTTAGTTGAAATGCCAAAATATGCCAAGTTCCTCAAGGATCTTTTAACAAACCGAAAGAAAATGGAGGGACTATCGAAGGTGGAAATAAATGAATCTTGTTCCGCTGTAATGCTAAACAAGTTACCAAAAAAGATGGGTGATCCAGAAGCATAACATTACCATGCCAGTTCGGGAATCTAGCAACTAGTCATGCTCTAGCCAATTCGGGAGCTAGTGTTAATTTGATGCCTTATTCGTTTTTCAAGAAGCTTGATCTCCCCGAACCAAGACCGTTCTGCATGGTCATACATTTAGCTAACAAGACCATGAACTTCCCAAGGGGTATATGTGAAGACTTGCTTGTAAGAGTGGACAAGTTTGTTTTTCCCACATATTTCATCGTATTAGATATGAAGGAAGACGAACAAGTCCCAATCATCCTTGGAAGGCCCTTCTTGAGCACCACCCGAGCCTTAGTTGATATTAGAGAGTCCAAACTCACTCTCCGAGTAGGAGAAGCAACAATCACTTTTGGGGTTAATCAGGCAATTCAACATTAAAGAGTAACTGATGATACGACTTTTTCTGATGATATATTAGACGAACTATTTGAAAAGGAGCTAGGAGGGTGGAAGGAAAAAGAAACCGAGGGATTTATCGTGCTTTAAGAAAGTGATTTTGATGTCGAACTAGATCTGCAAGAATTAGAGAAGCTATTGGAAGAAAGTGAATATAATGAAGTAATGAAAGAGGCTGAAGAAGCAACACGACATGGTGATAGCAACACGTCGTGGTCAACAATTTTACCACAATCTGACAATTTTAGTCGCGACACCACGACGTGGCAAGCAGCCCACGTCGTGGTGACTAATGAAAAGTCAAAAGTTGAGCTTAAAGCCCTACCCGATCACCTGGAGTACACATTCTTGGAAGAAGGGCAACAAAAACCAGTAATTATAGCATCCGATCTAGCTAAACATGGAAAAGAAAGCCTCGTTGAAGTACTATTGAAAAAGCAAAGTGACATAGCATGGAAGATAATCGACATCAAGAGGATTAGTCCAACCTATTGTTCTCATAAGATCAACCTAGAAGAAGGAGCTAAACCCATAGTTCAACGCCAAAGAAGACTTAACCCAAATATGCAAGAAGTGGTTAAAAATGAGGTGGTTAAACTTTTAGATGTTGGTATCATTTACTCAATCTCCGATAGCGCATGGGTAAGTCCAGTGCATTTGGTACCAAAGAAAGGAGGAATAACGGTGGTTACCAATGAAGATAATGAGTTAATCTCAACAAGAACAATAATCGGGTTGCGCGTTTGCATCGACTATCGAAAACTTAATGATGCTACATGCAAGGATCACTTTCCACTACCATTTATCGACCAAATGCTTGAAAGACTATCTGGTCATCTTTACTATTGTTTTCTTGATGGTTTCTCAGGGTACTTCCAAATTCCAATTGACCCACAAGACCAAGAAAATACCACTTTTACTTGCCCAAGTGGGAAATTTGCATATAGACGCATGCCTTTTGGGTTATGCAATGCACCGACTACATTCCAAAGGTGCATGATGGCTATCTTCCACGACGTTATCGAGAAATTTATTTAGGTTTTCATGGATGACTTCTCAGTTTTCGGGTCCTTTTTTTGAAGATTGTCTATCTAACTTAGACCTAATGTTAACAAGATGTGAGAAGATAAACCTATTCCTAAATTGGGAAAAGTGTCACTTCATGGTAAAGGAAGGGATTGTGTTAGGACACAAGGTCTCAAGGTTGGGGATAGAGGTGGATAGAGCAAAAGTTGACACCATAGCTAAATTGCCACCCCCAACTAATGTAAAATGGGTAAGGAGCTTTTTAGGCTATGCGGGATTTTATCGCCGTTTTATTAAAGACTTTTTGAAGATCACGAGGCCATTAACTCCACTTCTTTTGAAAGATGCCCTGTTTGGCTTTTCGAAGATCACGAGGCCAAGTTGGGAGGAATTATGGAGAGAGCAACAAGGTGGAGCAGGTGGTAGTGGAGGAGGAGGTGATGATGGAGATGACGAAGAATGAGAGTTCTATCCTTTTGTTTTAGTGGATAGAAGACTTTTTTTATTTTATGTCTTTTATTTTGTGTGTTTGGTTTGTTTGGTGTGGTTGTTTGGATACTTATTTCTTTTTGGTTTACTTGTTTGACAATGTTTCCTACTTTCATTACTCTTATTTGCTTAGATTGCCAGGTGTAATTTGTAGAGTCCGAGAGAGGGTATTATTGGCAAAAGAATGTGCTTTATAGAGAAAGATTAGAAACAACGAGAGAAACGAGCTTCGAGCAATTTTTAGAGTGTTTGTTTGCGTCAATAAGTGAGGAGTCACGCCAAACAACTTCATACATTAGTTGGTGCCACCAATATTCTAGAAATCAGTTGATTCTGGCACAGTTTATTATTATTTCAAGACCACCACGTTGTGGTAATATCCACCACATCGTGTTGTCATCATAAAAAAGCTAAAATCGCAGTCTATTTAGTCCACCACGAGGTGGTGAACTCCGCCACAAGGTGGTGCTGCTCGAGTCCGTTTTCTTCGAGTATGATCCCGTACTTTCAGAAGTCTAAGTGTTCAACAGTGGCGTTTCTAATTTTATATTCATTCTCATGGTATGGATGAGTTGTTCCCACACCATGGAATTTATTTTAACACGATAAAGAAGTATTATCCCGACTGCCACAACATGGTTGACACTTTCCTATGTCGTGGGGGAGATGTTCATTGCATAAGAAGGTTGTCATTATACTTTCCAATTCAGTTTCACACTTTCAAGCAACCGGGCTTTTCTACATATCCCCACATGATTCAAGATGCATCTTCTACCCCAGGGTCGGGAGTCTGTTCCTTTTTCTCACTCTTTTTAACTTTTATGTTTTGCATAACATGCAATGAGGGCATTGCATGAGATAAGTGTGGGGTAGGGGTTATATTATATTGCATAGGAAAAAGCATTTGATTTTAAATTTTTTGCATTGCTAGTTTCAGAATTTGCATTCATATAGACTTGAAATAATAGTTTAATGTAGGAAACTTAGCTAATTAAAAATTTTGCTAGTATAGTATGGGATGATCCGATGAGAACTCAAATGTTTACCTAAGCCAACACATGTTACAGTGTATTTGTGGCTTTCCATTTCCTAGTGAAAAGTCATGAGGTATGAAAGGTAATCTGGTAGTTTGTATGACCTGCAGCCTAAACCTGAAATCTATCCAGGAAAGCTTAGTTAGTCATCGCACTTAGACTAATACCTTAACCAATAAAGGTTGAAGCTAAACTCCTTGCTTAAGCATGTAGGATTTGAGTGAAAAAAAAAAGAGTGAGATAAATGTGAAAAAAAGAGAGAAATTACCAAAAAGTTCAAGAGTTTTGGAGCAGTCAAATTATGAAATTCAAAGATAAAAATTCTGGAGAAACCCAAAAAGTTGAAGATACCAAAAATCAAACAGAAAAGGTGGAGAATTCAAAGAAATTAAAGATCAAATATACCAATAAAATGAAGAATTCAAAGAGCTCCATTGTGGTATCAAAGTTGTAATTTCTAGAATTTATGTATGCTTGGTTGTTTAGCAAAAAAATACCTTGAGGGTAAGAAAGATTTCTGTGGATTGATTCGGAGGGTTGCAAAAACGAGTGTCATATAAGTTATGGGGTGAAGGTTCATAAGTATTGTGAGTATTTAGGAGTGGGAAGTTCTTAGGAATTATAAACATAAATACATGCATTGAGGTCTTGGGATAGTGGCTGGATTTGAAATGGATTGTTTTATACTTTGCTGGTAAAATAAGAAATCAATTTGCTTGAGGGAAAGCAAAGAATAAGTGTGGGGTATTTTGATACGTGCATATTTATACACATAATTATACATCATAACTTAATATTTTAATTACTTTTATGCCCTTATTAGAGCAAAATATACTTAATTTGTTATGAATTATGTTGTATGGATAAAAGACATGCTTGGAGCAAAAAGGAAGCTGGACCTCGGAGTTGGGAGTTTGAATCAAAGATTTAAAATGAAGAAACAAAATACCCAACACGTTGTGGTGGATTTCCCACGACATGGTGAATTAAAGAATCCCGATTTGCTTCGTAGACTTGTAGAACACGGGATAAACATAAAGACCACGGCGTGGTGGCCTTACCACGTCGTGGTGCTCTGAATTCGATAAAAATAGAAATAGATCTCATTCTCCTCCAAATTGGGACTTTTGGATCTGGAAGTAAAAAACACTTTTGAAGGCAAAACGCACGTTTAAAGGTTTGGGAAGCAAGGAATTCGATCATAGCTTCGGGAGTAGGACATCTAAGGCAACCAATCTTTACACTTTGATTTTTCATTAGTTTCTACCATGTCAAACTCTTTGAATTTCGATTTTGTGTTTTTGTTTGCTGAAAATCACGAGCTAAATACTCATGACATTCGTTTAGCCTATGATTGATTGTTTAATTATGGTGGAATTTATGGATTGGATTTAGTTATTTGGTTATTTGTTGATTTATCTTATTAAAGAACCTCACATACTTTTGATAGCTATTTTCTCTGCTTTACTGAATTTGATTAAGTTAATATGACTAATTCCTTAGTTGAATTTGAATATTATGATCATGTGAATTGCAAAATTGTAGGACTAGAGTTTTGAACAAAACATAGGGTTAAGTAGAAAAGTGGGTAAAAGAGTTTTGGAGCTAATATATGACGACAAATCATATATTGAATTGAATCAATGAACTAAATTGATCAATCTATTATAAGTCTAATTAACTCGAACCGAACACTAGCAAACTTGTTAGTTTGTCCGCCTGATCACCGAATAAATGAGCTAGTTTGCTAAATGATTAAATTAGTGAGCACTAACTTGGTCATTTTAGGAATCGGTAACCAAAGAAACTAAAATCCATTGCACTACCATAAATTCACCATAATAACAATTACATCTGAAGCTAAACAAAAGTCCCTTATTCACCTTGGTTAAATCTTACTAGCTTATTTGCTTTAGTTAAAGTACTAGTTTAATTAGTTGAAAGAAGTTAGTTTGGTAATTAAGTTTCTAGTCTTGCAAAACTAGAGAAATCCATTTTTAATTTTATTAGTAGTTAGTTAGTAGTAGATAAAAATTAGCTAAAACACCGTTCCTTGTGTTCGACACTAGTTCTTACCATAGCTAGATACACTGCCTAGTGTGTTTAATAGTCTAGTGAAACAAATATTAGTTTTATAAATTTTAAACTTGAATAAACATATATACCAATTAAATACACATCAAACATAGATAATATGCACACATAACACATAATTTATATTAAATATTTCATATCTATGTGTAAGATGAAAGTAACTATGCACTCACTTGTTAAAGTGATGACTCGAAATTTGAGTAGCGCTTTGCTTCTAACGATCATCTTTTCCTTTGACGAAACCTAATATCATTGTCACTAGATTTTAGTCTATTATTTATTGCGACTAAATATTAGTCTTTATTTATCATTAACTTAGGGTATATGAGCGATATTGTTTTTCTTGTATTATATAAGTGTTAAACAATACTTTTCAATTACTATGTACAGTCAGAGACCATAAATAATGATGGGTTATGAGCATAACAACAACCTATGTGTTCATACAACCCTAATTGTTTTAGATCTAAGTTTTTCACTAGTTGAACATGCAAATCTCTCTATATATATTAAAGCAGAAACCTAATTACATCACCTAAAACAATCTGGCCCCTTCAATGTTTTTCATTGATTATTTTAAACCACTGGATCAATTTCGCTTATGTCATCATAACAAAAGGGAACTACAAATATCCCTTTGTTACTGTCTATAATCATTTTTCCTCCAAAATAGGGATTTCTCTCTTCCTCTTTCTCTCTCTGACGAAGATAATATCAAGAGCCGGTGATCTCTCCAATTTCTATCCATGTTCTTCCTCCTCAAGAGTCGATGATCTCTCCAATTTCTATCCATGTTCTTCTCCATCAATGCATCTCCTGCATCCTGTTTGTCACTAACAACTTGAAATTTAGATTCATTACCAAAGATTATTCCCGTTGCGCTTTTCTTCTTCTCAAGGTATTTGAACTTTTATGAATCTGCAACTGGTTTTCCATTTTGATTATTCTAACGGGAATTTTAATTTGAATCACTCTTATTTGGGTTTTAGGTTTATATTATGCATATCCGATTTATGTTTCTATCTATGGTTTTTTAGTAATCAAATCGAAATGGTATTGATTCGTTCTGGATTTGATTGCGATTAATGAAATCAAACATGTTGTTGGATGTGAAACAAGGTGTAAACAAAGATGGGAAGACAATCCTCTTGGGTGAAAATTCTTAAAAAAGTATCATTTCAATTGACAAAATGGTTAAAATTCTAAAAGAAAGTTAAATTTGAAGATTGCTAAATAACTTGTATTATTTCAGATATTGACCCTTTGGTATAGAGCTCTAGAAGTCCTTTTGGGTGCTACTCATTATTTAACAGTTGTTGACATGTGGTCTGTTGGCTGCATATTTGGTACTCATTCTTTCTGAATTAATTAAGTGTGTTATGCATTAAGTCAAAAAAACACTAACGTGTTCTTCAAATTTGAAGACAACAGTAGTCAGAATACATCCGATGGCATTGTTACCACCTACACATACTATGATTATACTTTTGGATTCATCCATCATTGCAATCTTACTGATTTGGAGGTACTGATTTTGATTTCTACTACCAAACTTTCTTAGAATTCGTCAAGATTTAGGATCTTTACCCTAATTAAAATAAAATTTTGTTCGGAATCATATTAATTAGTTCTGTTTTGCAGCATGATACAATTATATTTCAACTATTTTTTAAAAGTATATACACATTATATCATCTTACTTTGCAAATCTGCAATAGGATCCAAATATTTGACTTTACTGATTAGACTTTGGCCAAAAAGTTAATTCTTCATCCCTTAATCTTTGGCTTAAGCCACTGAGTTTTTTATTCCACAAACAATATTTTATAACAATAATTTTTTTAATTATTCGTAACAAACTATGTTGACCAAGTCTACTATTGTCAATTTGTTTTAAGTTTAAATAACAAACTATGTTGACCAGGTTTATCTTTGGCTTAAGCCGCTGAGTTTGTTATTTCACAAACAAGATTTTATAACAATATTTTCTTTTATTGTTCCTAACAAACTATGTTGACCAAGTCTATTATTGTCATTTTGTTTTAAGTTTAAATAACAACTATGTTGACCAAGTATATTATTGTCAATTTGTTTTAAGTTTAAATAACAAACTATGTTTACCAAGTCTATTATTGTCAATTTGTTTTAAGTTTAAACGTAATTTCCTTATAACCAATGGTATAATTGTCAACACGAACACATACTCTACAAATTTTAATTTCTTTCATGAATCTTATATTCTTATTTATGCAGACTATCATTCCAATTATACCGTCAATCATAAACACTTTCCAAAATAATTATATATATATATATATATATATATATATTTATCATGTTTCAATATATAGAATGCAGACATTTATGATTAAACCATTTAATAAGTAAATATTATCTTTAAATCTTTTCAAAATCATGTATACTTATCAATTTAGAAACAATCATTTAATTTAATCTTATTAAAAATGATTTTTAATTCATCTATTTTCGATATATATATATATATATATATATATATATATATATATATATATATATATATATATATATATATATATTAATATAAAATCACGACACATGTTTTCCAATTATTTCTCTACATTTGTTAACCAACTTTAATTTGTTATTATCTTCACCAATATTCTTTAATTCCATTCTTTGTATAATCATGAGGACTGTTATAGATACTTCAACAACTCTATTTGCTATTTGCTAGATGTGTTGGCAAAACTGTTATTTTCACATTTTCAGCAAATGGACATTGCTTACTTTTGATTTATTACCATATCACATTAGACAAACCTCATAATTACAGATGTGTTCATTAAAATTAATAAGATATAAGTTTTTTTTTACTGTTATACTAATTATTTTAAATTAATATATACTTTTATTTTAATATTTGATATATGTTATGTATGTTAGGACATTTAATATAATTATGCCCTATAGAACATAATATGATTTTAAGATCCATTTATAGGTTAAAATCTGTGTAATACACATGTTGATAACATAAATGAGCAAAAATAACAACGTACTTTGAAAGTATGTTGCTCTAAATAACATAAAATGTTCATGTTACTATTTTTTGTTAATATTTTTTTTATAGTTTTTAGAACTCAATAAAATTATATATTTCGGGACATAAACCTAAAATACCAATCAAAATTATATAGGTTTTGTTCATAACCTTAAAATAACAAAGTATACTTCGAAATTAAAAAAAAAACAAATAATATTTAAATAATAAATTCCAGAGGTTTGTATGTTTTTTATGCGTTCCTCCGCGTTTAACGCGAGTTATTATCTAGTTGAATACCAAAGCAAAACCCTATATCTAGCATATATAAATCGAGCTCTACATATAATTCGGGTTTAGAAGTTTACCTCACTTGTTATGTACCAATAACAAGAACACCTTGAAAATCCTTGACTCTTGAAAGCTTATTGCCTAAAATGTGACACCTCTAATGGCTTACAAACACCACTAGCAAGATGATGAGAGGACAGAGGAGGGATGCTCTTAGAAATTTTGCTATGGTTTACAAATGTAAGCATTAACCGAAAATCATAGGTGGTGGGGTCTTTATATAGTTGTGGGCTGCTAGGGTTTTATGGAGGAAACCCTAATTTCCTACTTAAGGATAGACATTTCGAAAATCATAGGTGGTGGGGTCTTTATATAGGTGGTGGGTTTACAATGGCATAAACAATTTTTAAATAACAAACAAAACACAAACGTATCAAAGGATAGACATTCCTAGAAGCAAGCTCCAAAAAGTAATTTATTAAAAACACTTTTGAAAAGACAACACAGAGAAACATCGACAAAAAGTAATAAATATAAACAACATGTATATGAATGTGAGTCTTAAAAGCAAAAGCCAAAGCATATGAAACTAACCACCAAATCAAGATAGAAAGAGAGAACGTCGCAACGGTGTCCTGGGTGGTGGTGGTTAATGAGGCATGGCGTCGACGAGGGTGGAAGACGAATAAAACGATGCTTATTTAATTTCCTATATCTCACTAATTTGATATTTTAATGCTTTCTTTTTATATCTTCTTCAACCACTTTTTTACTATTATACCTCCTATTTCATCGCTTTTGTTGTAACTGATCGTTATAGGATAATAATGTAGTTTACTTGTTTAATTTTTCTTAATTTTATGAGGGCCAGTATATAGTTTATTTTATAAAGTATATTATTCCAAACAATAGTTTGTTAGCGGATGATTTACATTCCATTTTAACTGTTGTTACCTTACTTCCAAAATCATTAGAGGGCCCGACATTGATTTCATTCTTAAAAACAAGCTAATTCATTAATTTTTTTGGTATTAGTAGTCTAAAAACCAGGGGGGCCATGCCCCCCACATCCCCTAAAGGCATCCGCCACTGCATGCAACATAAAATCTAGGTTAAACTAATTATAACAACCTACTTTGACATTGCAAATCTAATAAGAATTACTAACTTCTTGTGCATCTCAATTTTGATCTTTTAGAATCCTTGTCGATCTAACCATGTTGCTTGGATGAGGGGACCCAAAGTAGAATCCATTTAATGGAATCACACCCAATGACTCCAAAGAGAGAACATAAAGAAAACTAGGAGAATGTCAAATTTCTTCAAACTCTGGAAAGGGTTAAGAAATTCGTCCCATAGAGAGAAAGGGAAGAAGTTGGTGAAAATTTCAAGCCAATGTGCAAGATGGAATGAAACCCTTAGCACCCCATATATAGCCTTACAACCTTTGCCATGTTTTATCTCTCATCCCATGTGGGATTAAGATATAATTTGAAAATCACATCCTACTCATGTGGGATGGAGATTTCGAAATTCCCTTATTCCCTAACCAGAATATTTCAATTAGTTAATGTTTTAACTAGTTAATAGCCCACTGAATTAATTAATTCATAATTTATTTCAATTAGTCAATGTTTTAACTAGTTAATAACCCATTGAATTAATTAATTCATAATTAATTCCAGAATAGTTTCTGGTTAATTTATTAAACATATTAAATTAATAAACTTATTTTCTCCTTATGTTTATTTCTTTTAATTCCACATTTGTGTATTGAAGGCAACCGAAAATGACAACATTATTGCTTTGAAATATTACTAATAGTTAATGACATTGGACATTATTTCCAACAACAATAACTAGGGATGTCAACAGGACCAAATGGGGGCGGAAACAGCTGCCCCCACCCCCAAATTCGTCTGTTTCCCTCGACCTCGATCCCAATCCCGACCCCGAATTCCCCTGTTTTCTCACCATGATCCCGCTCCCGAATTTTAAGACCACCCCAATCCTACCCCCGTTTCCCCATTTATCCCCGAATCTCCCATTAACCCTGTTTAACCTTATTTACTGTATTTTTAACTTGTTTATTTCGTTTAGGTTTATATATCACACTAAGGGCCTGTTTGATTTGAACTTACCGGGTCCGGTCAGTTTTGACTGCTGACCCGGTCAGTAGTTAGTTGTTTGTTATTGACATATTAGAGCTGATTCGGTCAGCCCACTCCATCCCATTCCACTGACTCGGTCATTAAAAAAATACTTCTTGACTGGGAAATAAGAGAAGCGATTTTTTCCCTTGCCCTTTATCGCCTCCAGCCTCCTTCGTCTACACAAAATCCGATCCCATCGACTGCTGCTGTTGCGCCATCGATTGCTGCCTGCTGCGCCATCTTCTCCGGCTATGACCAGACAGCACCGACGACAACCACACAACGCCATTACAGGTATGTTTTTGCGATTTTTTTTGCTTTTCTTTCCCTGAAAACAGAAAACCCTTCATCTTTGTTGTGAAATTATTGATTTCATTCTGAAATCAAAGTTTGAAATCACTTCTTTCATTATTCTTGGATTCAATTAGATTGAAGAGTTAGCATAAAATCATTTTGTTATGTGTTTTTGTTTATGAAATCTGATTTCATAATGTGTTTTTTCTTGAAATCATAAAACCCTTCATGTTTGTTGTGAAATTACTGATTTCATTATGAAATCAAAAGTTGAAATCAATTCTTTCATTATTCTTGGATTCAATTAGATTGGAGAGTTAACATAAAATCAATTTGTTATGTGTTTTTGTTTATGAAATCTGATTTCATAATGTGTTTTTGACATAAAATCAGATTGTTATATGTTGTTGACATAAAATCATATTGTTATATGCTGTTGAAAATACGATGAACTCACATTTATGTGTTTTTCTGCATAAAATCAATTTGTTATGTGTTTATGTTTATGAAATCTGATTTCATAATGTGTTTTTGACATAAAATCAGATAGTTATATGTTGTTGACATAAAATCAGATTGTTATATGCTGTTGAAAATATGATGAACTCACATTTATGTGTTTTTGTTTATAAAAGATTGTTAAAGATTGTTGTATGCTTATAAAATCAATTCATAATGTGTTTTTGTTAGTAAAAGATTGTTATATGCTGTTAAAAATGTGATGAAATCACATTTATGCTTGATTTATTTGTAAATTTGTGTTATGTGGATGATTAGCTATTTGTTTTTCCTTTTTACAATAGACATGATGGATAAAATAATTAGGGTTAGTTGGAAGTCGGAATTGGTGGACAAAACTTTTTTGGAAGCATGTATACAAGAATTAACAAGCAGTGGCCGGGAGGGTAGTGGCCTAAAAGCAAGCTCATGGGCTGTGGTCGCGGAGAAATTGAAAACAGATCATAATTTTATTGTCGACAAAAAACAAATGAAAAACTGATATGACTATTTAAAAGCAAAGTATGCAGTGTGGTTAAAACTTAAAAACAAAACAGAAAATATTTATAATCCCGTAACGAATTCTTTTAACATGACTAATGAAGAATGGGAAGTAGAAGCGAAGGTACATATATACATATTTTTTTAAATTAGATTGTTTTTTTACTAGTTTAATAATATTTCTTAAATTTTCAAACAGTTGAGCAATTATGTAGATAAGCTGAGAAATGCACACCTCCCTTGCCCTGAACTCTGTACCCAACTATTTGATGGTGCGACCTCGAACAGTGTTCACAGTTGGGGGCCATCTTCGACACTACCTCGTCCCAATGAAACCTTAAGTACACAAGATTTTGAGGATACAGATATGTATGAGCCAACACCTCATGCAGATACCCCAAGCTCAACAGTACCTCAACCTGCTAGTGAGGAATCATCTGGGCGGACAAAAAACAAGGGGGCAAACGAAATGGTCCTAAAGATACCACACTTGATGATGAGTTGAAAGAAGTTGGAAGAGAAATTATCAAGGCTGCACAAGCATTCACGGAAGCAAATAATCTTGACAAGGAGATGGATGCTTGTATGGCGAAGTTGACAAGCTTGGAGTGGGGAGAATATGATCCGAAATACACCACTGCTCTTATGTTATTTGCTGAAAGTGCTGGTAATAGGAAAATTTGGTTGCGCCTTAACTTGTCAACTTGTGAGTCGTGGGTAACAAATGCGGGAATAAAGTTTGGATTAATTGTTTGACTTTAGTATGTTATGGTTCATTGTTTGACTTTAGTATGTTACGATTTAGTTATGTTATGGATTGTTTTCTTAGATGCAATTATGTTATATGAATTTATATGTTATGGAATGTTATGCTTTTAGTATTTACATGTTACGGTTTGTTATGTTATTGATTAAAATGTAATTTGTATTTGACATCTAACAGGACACATGGATAAAGAAGGTGAATTTTTATATTTTCTTATATTCTCGTGGTATTGGTTGATGTTGGTCCGACAAAGGCAAAGAATAATTAAAAGAATAAGAGCTAGCGAACAGATAGCAAAGGGGTATGTGTATACGCAAGATTTGATACACCAATGTCCTCTACAATGTTTCGATATGATACGTCTTTCACAAGATGCATTTGTACTATTATGCAATCACTTTACAGAAAGAAATTGGTTGCACTCTAGTAGGACGATAAGCGTTGAAGAGAAGATGGCTATGTTTTTACATGTTATAGGACATACTGGACGTTTTCGAGTCGTTAAAGAAAGATTTCATCACTCCATACAAACAATTCATCAATATTTTCATGAGGTCTTATGTGCAATGATGTGTTTTGCACGATAAATTATAGTACCAACCTTGTCTAATGGAACAAGAAATACATTAGAACGACATAGACGGCTAATGCAGATATTTCCCGGAGCAATAAGTGCACTAGATGGAACACTTGTACATGCAGTTGTGTCTGTTGATCAACAAACTCGTTATAGGGGAAGAGGAAAAGGTGAATGTTATCAAAATGTAATCGGAATTTGTAATTTTGATATGATATTCACCTTTGTATGGGCTGGATGGGAGGGCATAACACACGATTCTAAAATTTTGAAAGAAGTTGCATTTAACCCGACTTCCGGATTTCCATTCCCTCCACCAGGTTTGTAACTTTACTATACGTTTTTTTTTATCTTTTTTTATTTATATGATAAATTTGTCATACATCTACAGATAAATATTACCTTTGTGATGCCGCATACACCAACACCCGTGAATTTATGGCTTCCTACCGCAATGCTAGGTATTGGTTATCCGATTTTTGAAGAAATAGAGCTTTAACTAAGGAAGAAAGGTTCAATCATGCTCATGCACAACTTAGAAATTACATTGAACGTGCTTATGGTGTATTGAAGGCGAGATTTCTAATTTTAAAACAAATGGCTTCTTATCCTTTTCCAGTGCAAAGAGACATAGTCATTGCTTGCGTTGCTCTCCATAATTTTATAAGGAAATACGATATTGAAGATGAATTATTTACGAACTTTGAACAAAACACTATGGTTACTCCTAATGTGGGTGGTGGAGGAAATGAGGGTCAAAACATAGAAGGCATAGAATGGGGTTCAGAAGCCGTTGACTTTATGACTACTTTGTGTGACCAGATTGCTAATCAGTTACTTTCAAATGGTTCACGTTAAATGGTGTACTTTTTTTATTATGTATGACAATTTGTATTTGGATTTTGTATTACATTTTGTATTTGGATTTTAATTGATGTATGTTTAATTTGGATTTTATATGATAATTTGTGTTTTTATAATTTTTTTTATCCAGCACAAGAGACAACACAAGGGTAATATGGTCATCTTTTCATTCAACACAACCATTCTGATAAATAATCAAACATCATAAACTCAGTCAGATATGGACTCATTCAACATTTCTAACCTAGTCAGCTTCTAACCCAGTCAGCTCTAACCCAGTCAGCAACTATCAAACGACCCCTTAGCGAACATTCCATAATGTGCTCCAATAGTCTTGACCCAATTCTCACAAATAGTTGGATCAATGGTTAACCACACGTGCCTCTTATCCGTACCTTCACCAAAAAGAGCAACAACAGTAGTGTATCTTGTATCAAATATTCCCCATCCTAACTTCTCCAATTTTTCCATACACGCATCCAAATTTGAAGAAGAATGCTTTTCCATAAATATTTTAGCAACTGTGGCAATATCTTCCCCGATTTCAAGCAATCTTGAATTGGATGCATCTTTACCCTTATCTTTACTTTTATTTTGACTTTTTGCCGTATCTGTAGTCTTTTGTTTTTTTGATTGAGCGGATGACTCATCACTGAGACCTACAATTTCTTGTTGAGTGCAATCAATGGCATCAAAGTCATGCAAACTATACTGGCTTGACTCTTAAGTAGGACGGGGAAGGGTAGAAGTTGGCCCCCAACTATGAATGTGTTGGATTAGTGTCTAAGTCCATAACTATTTTGGTATGTACTTGACCCGGTGATGCATGGTCCTTTTGGGTTGCCTTCACCAAAGCAACTTGATAGGATGAATTATGGAGAGAAAGGATTAAATATGATTTATTGATATATTACGAGAATAATATATTAAAGGAGAAATCATATTGTTTAATTAATATTAGTCATGAATTAATTATTAGTTTTGTGACTAAAAGAGATTAGTTAAACTTAAGGGACTGGAATTGTAATTATAAGATAATTGCAATTTGGGCTATGGATTGCCTTATATTAAGGAGTGGACGAATTCTATGGGGAAACCCATTAGAAATCGTCCAATGCCTTTAAGGAAAGGAGTCCATGGGTTGCTTAGGGCTTAAGCATCCAAATTAGGGTTTCCTTGTTAGATAACCCTAATAGTCTCACTATATATAGAGCCCTTATGCCCCAAAAACGTGGACAAGTATCCTTCTAGGGTTTCACACATTTTAGGCCAGCCTCCTTCCTCTCTCATCTTCATCCTCTTGCTATTGGTGTTTGTGAACCATTAGAGGAGTGACATTTGTGACTCCAAGCTTTCTAAAGTCAATACAATAAGGATTTGAGATTGTTATTGCTACATAACAATCAAGGTATGATCTAAACCCTTAATTATATGTTATATTGATTATCATATGCTAGATATAGGGTTTATAGTCTTGGATGAATTGCATGTACAATAGAGAAACCTAGATCCAAGCATTAGGGTTTGTATGAGCACATAGGATGTTCTTATGAATAAAACCCATCAGAATGCCTATCGCAGTCGCGCCTTCAAACAACTGTGTGCAAAGGTCGGGGTACGGTAGTGGCGTGCGTCTCAAAGAATCCACATGTTTGTTTGACTGTTTGGAACAAATATTTTATTATTTAAAAATGATAATATAATTTTTATAACTAAACAAAATACCTTCGATTCTAGTTCCCATTCTTCTTTGGAAAGATTGAAGGTGTTGGTTGTTGAATTGTACACATTGCCGGTTTTATTTTTTAACTTAAAAAAAGCACCAAACTTTGACTTTAGGTAGTCATAGCGGTTCATCATTTGTTTTTGGTCGACAATAAAGTTATGTTCGATTTTTAATGTTTCAGCAACATTCCTCCAAGATAGTGCTTTCAAACTACTTCCTTCCCGTCCATTAACTGTAACTTCATGTAAACAAACTTCTAGTGTAACGACCCAAAAATACAACCCGAAAATTTCTTTTAAAATTAGTAATAAAACCATATTCATCAAACGTCATATAAGAGTCATAAAGAATTTATCTCAAAATATGTTAACAATTGTCAAATATATATCAGAGTATAAACATCCCAGGCTGAACAAATGGTGTGTGCACTGCAATCTTCCCGAGCTCCTTTTTTGAAAACTGAGTACCTGAAACCAGAACTGAAAACCGTAAGCACGAAGCTTAGTGAGCTCCCCCAAACTACCACATACCAAACAATAACATATCAAGCACATACTGGGGCCTTGCCCCCTCCATCGAACCGAAGTCCGAAGCTGACTGACTGGGACCTTGTCCCCTACATCGGACCGAAGTCCGAAGCTGACTGTCTGGGACCTTGTCCCCTCCATCGGACCGAAGTCCGAAGCTAACTGACTGGGGCCTTGCCCCCTCCATCGGACCGAAGTCCGAAGCTAACTGTCTGGGACCTTGTCCCCTCCATCGGACCTAAGTCCGAAGCTAACTGATTGGGGCCTTGCCCCCTCCATCGGACCGAAGCCCGAAGCTGACTGTCTGGGACCTTGTCCCCTCCATCGGACCGAAGTCCGAAGCTAACTGACTGGGGCCTTGCCCCTCCATCGGACCGAAGTCCGAAGCTGACTGAACACAGCATATCATAACATATCAACTGGCATAAACTCACCTATACTGCATACTACCTCGGGCCGTAGCCCGGAACACATAACACATAAATCCTGTCTGAGCCACGAAGGCATCAAACATACTAACTACGGCATCAGATCAAAATCTGAAAACTACTGCTAGCTAAACGGGCCGGCATTTTGGCCTTAGACCCGTTCCTACTGGAAGGAAACTCACCTGAACTGCTGAGCCCTGCTGATAAACCTCTGGCTGCTACTCGACAATCCCCTGAACCGCTGCTCCTCCAGCTCTCCGAGCTATCAATATACATATAACACTTAGTCTGACAGTCAACTAAGTCAACTCTGGTCAAAGTCAACCTTCCAGGTCAACCCTACTCGCCGAGTCTTCCTAAAGACTCGCCGAGTTCATAAGCTCAGGGTCTTTCTTATTCGCGACCCGACTCGCCGAGTCAGTCCATGACTCGCCGAGTCCAACTAGTTCCAAGTCCTGTCCTGTCCAACTCGTTGGGTCACCCCCCCGACTCACTGATTCGAGTCTCAACTCAAAGGGTTTAGGGTTTCGCGATCTGACTCGCCGAGTCCAAGAACAGACTCGCCGAGTCCAAGACAATCTTCAACCAACTCGTCGAGTTGTTCATCCAACTCGCCGAGTCCATGCCTAACTTCAACCGACTCGACGAGCTGTTCATCCTACTCGTCGAGTTCCTCCTCATCTTCAAGCTACTCGTCGAGTCCACTCGCGCCGAGTCTATCCAGTCCTCAATCCATGCAGTGGATTTTCGAGCCAAACAGAACTTCCAACTCATAGATCCATACTTCTAGGGCCTATTCCCCACGTAAAGTGGCAAACTTTACGTGTAGATTGAGAGATCTATGCTCAAAACACACTAAACTAGGGTTTATGGCAAACATGCTTCTTCAACATACCAAGGGCTGATACTTTAGGGGATTCAAGACCAAAACCAACATGGATCTGAGGTAGCAACCTCATATCTGAACCTCCAACTCGAATTGGTTACATATCATACCAACAATGACCAAAACTCATACATAAGAATAGATCTATATGCAAAAGGGATTCCAAGCAACAGCTTATTACCTCCAATTGATCTGAAATGTCTTCTTAATCTCGGATCTACAGTCCCTTCTTGCACTTCCAAGGCTTTTCTTCCTTCTCCAAGCTTATAGTGCTCTCTTCAATGCAAGATCTAGCTCAAAAACGGATATGGCGGCTAGGGTTGATGTTCTGGGGTAAAGAGGCACTAAAGGAACCCTAGGAAAGAGAATGAGACGCTTAAATAGGCTCCACGTCCCGGATTTAGGGTTTTCCTCGTTCAGACCCAACTCGTCGAGTCTCCTTGGCCGACTCGCCGAGTCGGTCGCTAACACCTCAACCCGGATCCCGCTCGGACTCGCTGAGTCTCTCCTTAAAATTGAGGTCTTCTTTCTTTTCTTGACTTTCCAAACTTTGGGGTGTTACATCTAGAAACGCTTTCTCTACACCTTCAACCTTCCAACTAATCCTATCTTTCTTTTCTCCCATTTCTTTGATAAAATCAACAAAAAAATGTATGTTTTAGCAACAAGTTAAGCATTGCAAATACACACTCTTCAACAAAAATTTAAGCAATACAAATGCACATAATCAACAACTACTTCAACAAAACAAATGCACAATAGCAAAAGTAATGGATATTTCATGAACATCAAAGAGAAGTAAGAATTCAGCAACAAAATTTCAGCATAATAATCATGAAAACATTAGACATAACATTAAAATAACACCAAAATTCAGCATATAACATCAAAATATAACATCAAAATTCAGCATCAACATTGAATCAAACATAACATCAAAATTCAGCATCAATATTTGATCATATCCATTGAACAAATTCAGATCGGAACATATAACATCACTATCAAGCATATAACATCATAATGGAGCATATAACATCAAAACCTAGCAAAACATCAACTATTAATTTTGGTTTAACAAATCAGAAAATTATAGCATAATAATTTCGATTTTTGATTTTCAATTTTGAAGGGAAAGAAGGAACAAACAAGACCATTGAATTCGAGGGCAAAAAAAGGAAGAAACGAACCTGCTGCAGTCGGCGGGAGAAAGAAAACAAGCTGCAGTCGGCGACGGCGGAGGCTGTCGGCGTTGCTGGCGTCGTCGGTGTGCGGCGTCGCTGGCGTCATCGGTGGTAGCAGTCGCAGGTGTCGCCGGTGGGAGAAGATGCGATGGGAGCAAATGATGTGGGAAAGAAAGAAAGGAGGCGGTCGATTGGTCGATTAGGGCAAATAGAAAGCACGCGTGTTTTTTTTTCTGACTTGGTTTAACATCTGAAAAAATAAGAGATATTTTTAAGTTTAAGAGGTAAAATATAATACGCAAACAAACGCTCTGAATCTGAAATATTAAGACATTGCCTCTTAATTTTGCAATTAAGAGGTAAACAAATGACCCCTAAGTTTAAGTACTAAACTTCATAAAAATACATTGTTTTACAATATAAAGATTGTGTTTATGAGATTCACGCTTAACACTTGACAATGTAGATTCAAGATCGATGCAATAGTTTTAATAAGGAAGCAAAAATATTGATTATATTCGACCTTTGTGACAGTGGAAAAAAGTAATGTTCACTGAGGTGAAGTAATAAACGATAATGGAGGAAAGAAAACAACCATGATAAAATGATAATGGACGAAAGAAATGTTATCGATGATGGTATATTTACCAAGTGAAAACCAAACCGGATATATTTACTAAGTTAAAATGACATATTTTAGAGGTTTAATATCCAAGCTTAGGTGGGACTGTAATGTATATTCCCTAACCCCTTAGTATATATAGTAATTGGTGTATATAAAAACTATAATTACTAGTTACCACGCCTCTTGCGAAAAATATATATTGAAGACAAAAAAAAAAAAAAAAAAAAAAACTATAAATTCTTGTATGTTTCTCCTTGAAATGATATCCATCCCACCAAGACATGTGCATATTACCAGAACTCCTTTTGCAGTATCGAAAAAAGGTAACTTACCCATAAAGACATAAACTGAATCGACTCAAATCTTTATATCATACTCCGTACTTTTTAATTCGGCATTTAGAAATTTATATTTATATTCAAACAAAAAAAATAAAATAAAATAAAATACAATTAGCAATAAGTCAAGTTTGGTTTGAGATAACTAAAGCTATTATTTAATATAAACTTACGTGCACTTTGCATTATCAAAATATATGAAAATTGTTATTTAGATATTTGATTGTTTTTTTTTATCTATTTATTTGGTGCTATTTTGGATTTTCTCATAAATAGTTCCGTAAAAGCGAAACGTGTACCATAACTTTTATCATACGCTATTAAAAAGATATTATTCATCCATTTTAATTTATTAAAAAGAGAATATTTAGCATTTTTCTTTGTTTCAGAAAAGAATATTTGCCTACTTTAAACAAAGTAATTGGAAATATAAATATAAAAAACCATTTAGCATAAGAATTTTCATTTCAATCCCGATCCATTTTTAATTGACGGGTAAGCCCATATAGCTACACAATAAAATCGACATATAAGATATCACCATTCACAACCACATGAAATAGCACAATATCTTTTATTATATATCACATATTCTTACTAGATATTTTTAATTTATTTATGCTATATTTGCAGCTAAAAAATCAAAATTTATATGAATCATGTAAATAAAAATATGCTCTGTATAAACTTAATAAATTGATTTATATTAAATTATTAATCGTACATACGGGTTACTAGAAAAACTATGTGATATAAAATGCCCATACTTAAATAATAACTTCAAAAAAGTATTTACTACTTCTTTAATTTTTTTTTTAAATTGTCATCTATAATTTGAGCAATATTTATCTAGACAAACATAATAACATATTTATATGGTTTATTAATAAATATTTTAACTCAGGTTAAACTGAGTTATAACTAATCATTTTTATTTTATTCTTATATATTAAGTGATCCACAAATAATTAAATAAAAATCACTTAAATGCAACTTTAATTCGAAATAATCAAATAATGAGCAAGACGCGCCTCCAAATACCTTTTTATCGAAGAAATAAAACTTCAAGGTAGTTCCCGCAATTATACAGAAAATTAGGGGGTGTTTATGAAAATAATCCAAACTCAGTTGAAGTCAGCCTGGAGTAAATAATAATGATATGTCGACTCGACGCTGTCTTTTGTCTTCCATTTCTCACAACAATCGATTTCTCATTTCTCCCCCTCAGATCCAGGTTAGTTTGTCACTCTCTACAATCTCCTGTCTTTGTCTTTCAATCTTACTTTTGTGTTCATTCATTCTGCAAGTATATTGAGCGTCTATGGCTGCTGGTTTTAGCTTCTTGTGGTGTAGTTTTTGTTCACCCCATTTGGACCATTGTTTCACTGCTCAATACTCAAAAGAAAAGGGTCGATACCCTCTTCATTGTGTTTCCTGAAGTTGCTAAGTTAATTTAATGTAGTAAAAAACAATCTTTTAGGGTTCTTAGTAGTCGTGTTTCATGGAGAGATCAGAATCTTACTTGGAGTGCGGTGTATTCATTTGGGTCAGACATTAGATTGGTTTTCTCGAATCTCGATGAAGCTTTCTTATATCACCTTTTGCTGCATACGTGGGTTAATGGTTTTACGCGACTAGATTTTCTTCAATTTATTGTTTCCGACACATTTGGTTCAGTAGATTTTGAGATTCGAGCTTCAAACAAGAGGATGGAGTAATGATGATTGTGCTCACCACCTGTTTGTTGAAAGTCCTCTTAGTTTTGTGGTTGGAATTTAATGCTCTAAAGTGAATGTAGTTGATCTTATTCTCTTATATACGAAGTCTTTCTTAATGAAGCATTGATCTTATTCTCATTGTTACAGAGGGGTAGATAGATATAATGGAAGAAATACAGTCTCAATCAGATAACTACAGATCTTCATCATCTTCAGCAAGCAGTCCTGCTAGCAGAGTACCATCAAGTAACTTTTTCTACTTAAGAAAACCAGGTGCTTTAAGACAACCAATTTCATTTGAAGATTCACCTGATTGGGAAGAACCAGATGTTGAAGTTAGGGTGGAAGAGAGTGGTGGTGGTGGTGGTGACTCCATTAACACCGCCACCACCCCCATCTCACCATCTCTTTCAAAGCTCAACAGTGGCTCCATGCCATCTCCACCATTACCAGAAGGTGCGGTTGTAGCAAGAAAGATAGCAGGTGCTACAATGGTGTGGAAGGATTTAACAGTTACTATAAAGGGAAAACGAAAATACTCTGATCGAGTTATAAAAAGCTCAAATGGCTATGCTTTACCTGGAACAATGACAGTCATCATGGGCCCCGGAAAGTCAGGAAAGTCAACATTGTTAAGAGCCCTTGCAGGTATTGAGTCAAACTTTAACAATTTTTTTTTTTATTTCCAATTTTAGATTTTTGATATTTAACAAGTTTTCATTCCTCTTTAGGAAGGTTGGATGATTCAGCTAAAACATATGGTGAAGTATTCATCAATGGAGCAAAATCAAAGTTGCAGTATGGATCCTATGTAAGTTTTCAAGATTTGTTTAGTAAGATGGAATGGAATCAACATTTTTATGTTGTGGGACCCGATTTTTCTAACAAACTTGTTGTGCTGTTGAAAGGGATTTGTTGAGAGAAAAAACACACTAATTGGATCATTAACAGTTCGCGAGTTTCTTTACTACTCAGCACTCCTTCAACTTCCTGGTTTTTTTTATCAAAAGAAAAGTGTTGTAGAGGATGCAATTCTTGCCATGTCATTAGGTGACTATGCAAATAAACTCATAGGTGGACATTGTTACATGAAAGGCCTTCCAAGTGGCGAAAGAAGACGTGTCAGCATAGCAAGAGAGCTTGTAATGAGGCCACAAGTCTTATTCATAGATGAACCTCTCTACCAACTTGACAGGTCAAAGATTTTACCTTTTTGCCCTTACTCTCAATACCCTTTTGTGGAATAAATCAATAAACAACAGCTAAACAATCTTTCCATTTTTTTTCAGTGTTTCTGCACTTTTGATGAACAATAAACAATCTTTTTGCCCTTACTCTCAATACCCTTTTGTGGAATAAATCAATAAACAACAAATAAACAATCTTTCCATTTTTTTCAATGTTTCTGCACTTTTGATGAACAAATAAACAATCTTTCCATTTTTTTTCAGTGTTTCTGCACTTTTGATGATGGTGACATTGAAGAAGCTAGCAAGCACAGGTTGCACGTTAATTTTCACCATTTATCAAAGTAGCACAGAAGTGTTTGGACTTTATGACAGAATTTGTCTTCTTTCAAATGGAAACACATTGTTTTTTGGAGAAACATTGGCTTGTTTGCAACATTTTTCAAACGCAGGGTTTCCTTGCCCTATTATGCAAAGTCCTTCTGATCATTTTCTTCGTGCAATAAACACCGATTTTGATCGAATTATTGCAATGTGCAAAACTTGGCAGGTGATATATCATACATTCTTCATCACAAACTTCAAAGATTTATTCAATATACATCACAAAGTTTAAAGCCTTATGAATTATAATTAATATTTCTTGAAATAGGATGACAATGGAGATTTTTCATCGGTTAATATGGACACTGCAATTGCAATCCGAACCCTTGAAGAAACATATAGATCTTCAGCTGATGCAGCAGCAGTTGAAACTATGATACTTAGGCTAACCGAAAGGGTAAAATCATTACAACTTTTGATTTTGTTAGTTTCAAGATTACATTTTAAGTTAATATTATTCTTTTCATAGTTTAAGAAGATGTTTTTTTTGATTGAAATTATGGCAACAGGAAGGTCCATCTTTAAAAAGCAAAGGTAAAGCAAATAGTGCAACAAGAATTGCAGTGTTGACATGGAGATCATTGTTGATTATGTCAAGAGAGTGGAAATATTATTGGCTTCGGTTGATTCTTTGCATGCTTCTTGCACTGTGTGTTGGCACTGCTTTTTCGGGATTAGGGCATTCGTTGTCTTCGGTTGCGGTAAGTTTGCGTAAATATTATGGAATGGAATTGACAAAAGAACGGAATGAGCAATTGATCGGAATCACATTCCATTCCTATGTGGTTTACAACGTTAATCTTTTCCTTGACTTACAAGATTTTGTATATTCTCAGACACGAGTAGCTGCAATCTTTGTGTTTGTATCTTTTGCTTCTCTACTAAGCATTGTTGGGGTCCCTGCACAATTGAAGGAAGTCAAGGTAATTATGATCCCTATCAAATTGCAAGAAATAGCAACATACTTTCATTCATTTGTTTATTATCATTTATAGCATGTAATACATTTTTCAAAGTACAATGTCTAAATAAGAAAAAAACTACGAATTTTATTGAATGCAGGTGTATGGTTGTGAAGATTCAAATCAACATTCAGGGGGATTAGTTTTTTTAACAGGACAACTGTTTGCAAGTCTCCCGTTTTTATTTCTAATCTCAATTTCATCAAGTCTTGTTTTCTATTTCCTTGTGGGGTTAAGAAATGATTTCAGCTTTATGATGTATTTTGTGCTCAATTTCTTCATGTGCCTTTTGGTTAATGAAGGGATTGTGCTTGTTGTTGCCACTATTTTGCAAGATATGTTTTGGACTATTTCAACACTCGTGTTTATACATGTGAGTTTCTTAAAAATCATCCAAGAAGCTATTGTTATTATGTTAGTGTCGTTCAAATGTCTGAAATACCCCTATGATATTTGATTTTATAGGTGATGATGATGCTTTCTGCTGGCTATTTTCGAATTAGAAGTGCTTTGCCGGGACCCGTGTGGATGTTTCCCATATCTTATATTTCTTTCCACACTTACTCAATTCAGGTGAGTTTTATGAGGAGTTTTTTATTTGTATTTTGAAAAAATTGGGTGTGTGTTTTTTTTATTATTCTTATCAAGACATTGATATGAAGAATATGTGTTTATGTTGGTTGTGTAATTATTTGGAACTTTAATAATTGAATAAAAGTAAAGGATTTATTACAACATTCTACTTTCATTTTTTTTTTTGAAAAATCTAACAAATTATAACATTGTACTTTTAGTTTTTTTTTTTTTGGTTAATCTCTTAAAAGACCTTATATTTTGTGTTTTTTCAGGATTAAACCTCAACTTTATTTTTTTCATGAAAAAGGCCTTGTATTTTTTCATTTTTTCCTATCTGGACCTTTTAGTCATTTTTCTTTAAAAAAAGGGGAAATTGTCAGAAAAGTTCCAATATTTTCGGAAAAGTTTCACTTTAGTTCCAATTTTTTTTAAACAGAGAAGTCCCGATTATTTGATTTTTACACGATAATATGTCATTTCCTGTTAAAAGAAAAAAATGAGTTTTTTGTTAACTTGAGCCAAAATGAAATAATCAGGACTTTTATGTTCAATTTTCTTTTTGGGACGAAAGTGAAACTTTTCCAAAAATATTGAGACTTCTTTGACGATTTCCCTTAAAAAAGTTGTAAAATGTAAGGGTTTTTTAGGAAAAACTAAAAAAGTTGAGGATTTATTTGGAAACATTTAGAAGGTTGAGGGTTTTTTTTTGCAAAAAATGAAAAAATATAAGGTCTTTTTCATGAAAAAAATAAAGATGAGGTTTAATCCGAAAAAAACACAAAATATAGGGTCTTTTAGTTTTATGAGACTAACCCTTTTTTTTTCTTATCAAGATATTGTACGTTTAAAAATTTGTATTTGGATGACATTGTTATAATTAAGTAGATTTTTAATGAAAGTAGGACATTATAAATAATAAATCATAATAAACAAAAGTAGGTTGTTATTTTTTGCATTTAACTAAAGAATTTAACTTGATTATGTTTTTAGGGTTTGTTGGAGAATGAGTATGATGGGACATCATTTGCAGTGGGACAAGTTAGGACAATTTCAGGGTATCAAGCTCTTCATAATGTATACGATGTTTCTCCCGATGAAAATTCAAAATGGAAAAATCTAATCATCCTTTCACTTATGGCTTTTGTGTATCGACTTCTTGTGTTTCTATTGCTACATTTTCGTGTGAAGAAGAACTCGTTTTTATTTAGATTTGTGTGTTGTAAAATTGGAATGAATGACAGAAGATGAATGAAAATAAATATATATGCACGCTTTTGTGCGTTGTTTGACAAGTGTATATGGTTATTTATATATATATATATTTTAATCTCTAGATTTTTGTTATTTGTTATGGAAATAGAAGAAATAGCAATGTTGTAGTTTAAAAAAATATACCCAATTTTCATTGTTATAATAATGAAGTTGAAAGTACAATGCTATTTTCGGATTGGTTTTTTGTAAGTACAATGCTTTGGTAAGAAAAAAATGGAAAGAAATAAAAGTAGAATGTGTTATAATATGTAATATATAAAGGTATATTGCTGTTTCTCACATTCTACATTTTTTTTTTAATATTTTGGCACTTAATGGTTCTTAATGCAAAACAATTCTTGGAATATTTAAAAGGTGAATATTTTATTGTTACTTTTAGGGTTAATTTTATAAAAATATTATATTTTCATGTTTCTATTCAAAATGTCACTACTTTATTTTTTTTTAAGAAAAGTCATTTATGTTTAAAAAATTACCGGTTTGGACTGTTGTAACATTACTCAGCGAGAAATAACTTTAGGTGTTGAACCTGATGTATAAAAGGAAGAATGAATTATTGAAATCGTCCATGTGGTTTGATTACACATTTGATCCTTAAGTTTTTTTTTTTTTTTTTTTTTTTTTTTTTTTTTTTTGGCACTCGACTCGTCCATAGGTTATGATTTTATTGCGTTTTTCCCTCGTATAAATAAAATACTATATTATCCTTTTCAATATTTTTATTATTTTAGTTATAAAAAATAAATTAAATAAAAATAAATATATTGGACCTGATCCCAACCCCACCTGCAACCACCATCGACAAATTTGGATTTTCCTCCTCCATCACAAAGATCCTCCTCCTCCATCACCCCTGAAACCTTTAGAACTCAACCCCCCATTACTGGAACCATCAGATCGCCGACGAAAGCCACTGAAAGCCCATGGATCGTCAACGAAAGCCACTCAACTATCTTGTCGGAAACCGCTTTCGTCACCATCTACCCCGCCTTCTTAGCCATATATACGTGTCCACTGCCTTCCTGAACTAGATATGTTTGGCGATGGTTGATGGCAGTGGTGGTGGCTTTCGAGTGGCGGCGGTGGTGGCATATCTAGATTCGGTGGTGGTGGATTCAGGGCATTATGGCGGTATTGCCTTAGGGCGACGACGACAACAAATATGAATCTGGTGGTGGTGGCTTAAGGGTTTTGGTCTCGTCGGAGATGATGGTGGTGGCGTATAGTGTTCGTCGATATTCTAGTCTCATCAAACTTTTGGTCTTGCTAGAGGAAGGTGATTTTCCGACAACGGTCCAACAAATGGGGCTAAGATGGTGGTAGAGAGTGTTTATAATAAGAGAGGGTGAGAGGTATGAAGTGGGTCAATTTTAATTTGTTTTATTAACAAAATATAATTTAATAATAAAAATAAATAAAAAATAAATTCGAAAGGGAAATGATAAGTTTATTTTGTTTACTTCTTTTTATAGTTTATTTTAGCATATTCCATTTCAATTTTAGTTAAACATCATGCATATTTTCCTTTTTGTTATTTTCTATCTATATCATATACTTTCTCGTCTGTGAGCTTAATTTTAGATTTTTAGAAGACTAGCGTGGTGCAAAGATGTTCCGGAATTGTGGAGAGCAAATGGACTTGGAGGACGAGGAATTATGGGCTTGGTGACTTGTGGGGATGATGCCAAAGCGAGCTAGTTAATGAGTGGATGATCGAAGAAAATTGAGCCTTGAACTTAAAAGAAGATGGGAGAAATATTTGAGCTTGCGTAATTGATTGATCGAGTGAGTATTTGATCTTTGGATGACTAAGAGGAGGTGAATTGGGCCAAACTTGAAGAAATCTTGAAGAATTGTGGGCTACAATATGTTGGGAAGCGAATTAGACCAGTAGGCTAAGTCAATTCAGTCACAAGAAGCAAAATGACCCAATACCTGGTGTCGTGCGCAACCACCCACACAACGCTGCACGCTCTATACAAGCCTCGCGAAGCAATTTCGAAATTTCACTTTTAAGTGCTATATGAGGAAGTTTGGTAGCTCACTTTACACAACTTTTAGAGATCCAGATTTTGACCATTCTCTTTGCATATGTAGAGCTTTGGAAGGGGAAGCACACTTGAAGACCATCATTTTTCAAATCTTTTCATCTTGGATTTATGTTTGGTATTTCTAAACACTTTTCATTTTGCTTAAACTTAGCAATGTTAAGCTAAGTTAATATTGTTTGACTTTGGAAGCAATTCTTGAACTTTTGGTTGATTTTGAAGAGCATCAAGTACCTGTTCTTGAATCTTTATGAAAGTATTTTCTATTTTAACATCTTGTGTACGCATATGTCTTTATTCATGAGTTTATATATGTTTAGTGATTAGTTGACTAACTTCTTAATTAAGTAATCTTCAAATTAGCAAGCAACAAATGGTTCTTCTTTATGTTTTCACTTCACACAATCATTAAAACACTTTCTCCAACATGGCAGTGGAAACTTTTTGACTCATCTTGGATTTGGTGGCTTTTAAACCTTAATTCTAGTTAACTTTCATTAATTACATGCTTCATGGAAATTATGACATTAAGTAAGAAAATATGTTATGAGCTTCTCTAGCCATTGTATTAACTAAGAAAAGTCTAGGTATTCTCAAGCTTCTTGGGTTGCTATATCCAAATTAGAGATTCGTTACAAGTATTGCACCTTGAGTTCTAATGATTTATCTACCAAATGTTCAAGTGATGAAATTCCAATGTCAACCATCTTTCTCTCATTTTACTTGCAATTTCTAAATTTCTAAATTTGAGTGTAACTTTAGTTTCTTTTAAACACCAAAAGACTAAACCCCCCATTTTTTACTTTTATTAATATTTTGCAAGCATTTTACAAAGAGATTTACATTGAGCAACAAATTTAACCAATCCCTTTGGATCCGATCCCTTACCATTATACAATTTTTTGTGTGCAATTTCTAGGGTTACTTATTTTGTTAGTCTTGACAACCACCAGACAAAAAGGTCATTTTAAATTGGCCAGGGGCGAAAACGCACAAAAGAAGTAAGAGACGGCCCGAGTACAAAATAAGACATGGACAAAACACATAAGTTAGGCAAACCATAAAGACTATTTCAATAATTTGTTTTAAAAATAAATATATTTATCTTCTCGACATTGTTTTTGGAATAATTTGGTATGATTATCATCTATACATGACTCTTTCTATTACGAGAAATCAAATATCCTCTTAATTTTTTACTTTCTATATACATTCCTACCTATTAGTCACAATTTTAAATGAATAAGAATAAAAAATATACATGTTAAAATAATATTTTTTGTTTGTTATCGACATTAACTTCCATAAATAAATATACACTCAAAGTAGCTGAAATGCAGAAAAAAAAAGTTAAGTGTCAATAGGTAAACTTCAAAAATTTCAAAATCTCGATGACTTTTCTTATAGGAAAATTGAATAATCTAACCACCTTTTTTCGGGTATTTTTAATATATATATATATATATATATATATATATATATATATATATATATATATATATATATATATATATATTAAAAAAACTAACCATTTGATCCGAAATGAGTTATTTTAGACTCGAAAACCAGCCCAAGCTTAATACTGTTGCCCACTGGTTTATATATGGGTCCTACATACAAAAAATCTGGAATACGCGTTCCAGAATTAGCAGATCCGAAGCACGATCTACCTGCATTTCAGACCAATTTTTTAGCATGAATTCGTCAAACCAAGTAAGTTCTACACTTTAAGTAACTTTGCACTTGATTTTCCGAAACGATTTACGTATTTCAAAATTGTCCGGAATACGAGGAACAACTCCAGAACTATTCTTGAATATCCGGATTATCTTTTTTTTTTTAATGAAAAAAACTATTTTCTCGTTGTATGTGTTTGAATCTCATGTAACTACTTTGTAATGTGTTTCAGATTGGCTGTTTTAGTCCGAAATTAGGTATTGTAGGGGTCCCGAAATGGTAATGTAGGTCTGGAACACGATGAACTTGGTCCAAAACCCGATGATTTATTCCAGAATGATGATCCGGAATAACTATACTTATAATTTTTTTTCTAAGAATTGATTAATAACCCATGTTAGTTCAAAGATGAGTTAGCATGAATGTTGTTAAAAAAGTTGGGTTTTACGAACGAGGAAGTTGTATTCCACTTACAGGGGCTTTTGGAATTGCGCCTGTGATATAGGTATAATAAAAAAACAATAATTTTATAATTATAATTTATTTTTATGGTAATGTATTAAAATGTTCTTGGAATTTTGTTTTTGCAGATAAAAAACGAAGATGATGAGTTTCAAAATAAGATAAAAAAATAAACAATCAAAGACACCTATAAAATTAAGAAAGAAATCAGAAAAGGTGTTAAAACTTAAATTGAAAGCAGAGTTGACTCCGAAAGATGACACCATAGCAAGTGTAGACAAACGTGTTATGATAGACTAGTTGCAATTATGTTTTTTTTGGTTATGGATATGTTTCTGGAAGTATTTATTATTATTATTATTGAATGCTTTTATGAACATTGGTTTTTAAATAGTGTATTAATATAATTTAGGTATATTTCCATTTTTTGTCTCCAACATACATTGACTCAAACGATGTGGATGAGTTGCATATAGAGTATGCTATACCACGTCTTGAAGACAAGCAACGCCGTCTTGTTGATACTACTACATTAGAAATGATTCGTGATTATTAACGTGCTAAACAACTAATGGTAATACTAGAAATTCCATTACCCGCCTTCACCAGCCGAGGATCGGAGAAAAGTAGCATTATATCACATGAAAATGCTCTTCATTACCATGTCTGAAGATATATGATAATTTGTGAACACAATGGACATCATTGAAGAAACACGTAGGATAACTCCAACAATGGAAGATCAAGTTGAATTGACTGATAATAGTTTCAAACTAACTGAGACCTACATGAAATTGTTTGAAAATGATGCAGACATGGCTAGTTTGAAGAATAGTGAGGAAAACTCACCTCTCAGTCTGAAAAAAGTGCTAAACAGGACACAGTTCCGAATATAAGCTCTATCGGTCACATATTCATTGGAACATGACCAAAATTAACTTATAATCAAAATAACCAACATACCCCTAGGTCAAACTTGGTCAAAAACATGTCACAGTCAAAAAGTCAAAAAGTCCACAAAGTCCACTCAGGTGAGTACGCGTAATGTACTCAGATTGTACGCTTAGCTTACACGAGCATTGACCATAAAAACGAGTTGTTGACCTAGTATGCCTAACATACCATTGCGTACGCCCAACGTACGCACTTGTCACCTTTTCCTTCTGTAATACCCATAGAAATCATGCCAAATTTAAAACATCCAAAAACCAAAAATTATTACAAAACTTGTTTTCAAAATAGTTTAGTGTCAGAGTTTCCTAGAACCAAATCATGAAAACATAAGGAGGTGTACGATCACGCCTTCGCCTTCCCGCGATCATCAGAAATACCTGAAACAAAATCAACAACTGTAAGCCCGAAGCTTAGTGAGTTCCCACAAAATACCAACGTCATACAATCATAATCATATCATATAAACAAACAACATGCATGATGAGCCTTCAGCCTGACTGGACCGTCTTGTAGGGCCTTCAGCCTATCTGGACCGCTCTCTGAGCCTTCGACACATCTGGACCGCCTCGCAGAGCCTTCAGCTTATCCGAACCGCTCGCCGGGCCTTCGGCCTGACTAGTACGCCCTTCCGGGCCTGTAGTCTATCCGGTCATGTGACAACCCGTTCTTTTCGTTATTAAATAGTCAACCAAAAGTCAAACTTGGGTCAACTAATGTCAATTTATTGTTTTGATCTCTTATTAAGCTTAGATTTATCTTATTAAGTTTAGATTTAAAATCTCTATGCGTTTAAACCTTTTATTAGAAGTGTTACAAAAATTAGAAGTGAATTGCATAAATTCGTTAAGTCTCGCTAGGACCGAAAAGGCGAAAACCCTTGAATGACTTTAAGACTTTGGACCGTAAACGCCTTGCAATCGCAAACCATTTACGATCGAGAACCCTCAAACCATAAACAAGCTTGGACTGCAAACGAGGACCCTCGATCTTATCCTCTCGGTTCTCAAACCCATGCACGTGTCACGTCAAGCTTATCCTCCTATAAGGGCATGGAACCGAAAACACTTCCTCACTTCTACACCTTCTAACCGAAGACACAAACCGAAAACCCACCATTCTCTCTCAACTATCATCCGAAAATCCTTTGGATCTCCTTAGGATCTTGCTAAGAACACCAAGTGTTCTTCATTTCATCAAGCTTCCTTTTTTGTGATCTTCAACCGAAAACACACACACCTTCTTGGTTTCACCAAGAACATCAAGATCACACCACTTGAATCTTCATGTGGCCGAATAAATACATGTACCAAATGTATGCCCAACATACTTGAGAGCACCAAGATCACACCAAGAACACCAAGATCACACCACGTACGCCCAACATACCAGATGTATGCCCAGCATACTCGAATAAATACATGTACGCTAGCGTACAAGCATGTATGCCCAACGTACTCACGTAGCCCCCAAAATTACAAAAATGTAATTATGGACCAATTTGCAAACAATTCTCATACCGAGGGGGTAAAAGGTAAATACCTGAAAATGGAGATGCTGCACGAAATCTTGATAAAATATGTTCAAAGTGGCGCGGTATGAGGATAAAATATTATGAGTTTGATGGAATTTACAACTTTGCTATAAACAATGTACACAAATGCTATATCGATCTGGTTAATATGGTCATGGATCAATATGAAAACACAAACCAAAAACGTTTTGTACATCTCCAAACTTGGCCACATTTAAAGAATTCCCAAAATGGAATAACATTGTTTAAAAGAAAATAGGATTAAAGGTATTTGTTTGTGTTTGAACTTTTTATGTTTTCTTCTATTTTATTTTAATTTGTTGTTTTTTCAAATTAATGTATTGCCTTTTTTTAATTTAATGATAAGTCACCTAGTTTAAGAAAAATATATGTATTTATTGTATTTTTAAATAAAAAAATAACATGAAATGATGTGTTAGTGATAAGTGTCATGTAAGTATTGTAGACTACCTTTTTATATTCTATAACTAGTTTATAACCCGTAAGAAACATGATTATAAAATTAATTAAATTTTCATATTAAAAAATTAAAATTATTAATCAATTATTTCAAATAAATTATTACTTAAGAGATTTTTTTTGTTATATAAAATTATAATTGTTGATTTAAATAATACTTGAAGTTATATCACCTTATAATCTGTGTTAATTTTATTTTATATTTCATTCTAATGTTATGAATTTAATATAATTAGAGTGGGAAATTTAAAATATTAAATTTAAAATTTAAAATAGATAATCAATTATTAATTAGTGTAATTATAGTGGCTATTTAAAATTTGAAATTTTAATTGGATAATTAATAGGTTGACAAATGACATAATTGATGATATATAACATTAATGAGGAGCTCTAATTATATGACACTTGTTATTAAAATTATTCTTTTATTAGAATAAAGTTTTTTTTTACTATACGGAAAAGTTCCAAAACACGACCCACATACTGGGCTTTCCTTATAGTTAAAAACTACGGTTCATGTTCAAACTCAATTTTGAGATTACATGGTGGTGCAACTGTGCGAGGACCAAAATTCGATAAATAAAAGGTCGAGGGACCAAACATGCATGTTGGTGAACAATTAAGGGATAAAACTTATAGCTTACTACTCAAGAACCACTTTAGTGCAATTAAGCGTTTAAAACTTACAAGTAACTTAGAATATACGCTTTAAAATGATTGTAACGTTTTAAATATTTATGTTGAAGAACTCTATTATTGTTTTTACTTGAAATTTTATAATTGTATTTTACTCCAAGTTTTTAGAAAATATTAATGTGTGACATGACTTTAGCCCAAGTACTCAACCTATTGTGATAAATTTTTATTTTATTTTAACCCTTTATATTTTAAATCCCAAATTAAGATTGTTAAAATCACGAATCTAATTATAAGATCGTACAATCTCATCTAAGTAAATCGATCCTGATCATATTTGATTCGTTTTTATGTAAAATCAGATGTAAGATTGTAAAGCATCTCGTAAGATTGATTTTTAATATTTTGTTTAACTTTTATATAAACTTATGATATTTTGTTTTGGGTTGTTTATATTAACGGATGTTTAGAGATGTATTTATCATGTTTTAAAAAAAATACATTTTTAGACTGATTTCGATAAAATCTTATGTTTTCGATTAGATTTTATAATATAATATTGAAAATTGAAAAAACAATATAAAATCTTGATTTGGTCAACATCCCAAATTGAATTTAGATTTTGAGCAAAATAACCCTAAAAATTATTTTCTCTTCTTTTGTCTTTCCTTGACTTGAAAAAAATTCCTAATTCCCAAAACGAGTTGGTTGACCCAATTTTCCAACGACCTGTTGTTAGAACTTAGAACCCGTGTGCGCGCCAATCGTCTCGAAATCTTGATGAACGAATCCTGCAATTGCAATTGCATAATCTTCTCTCTCAAAGTCATCACCTCTGCAACTGTAAATCTTTCGATGCAATTTGATTGCTTTGAGTTGATTTCTCAGTTCCTGAATAATTAATCCCCCAAATTAACACAATGGCGACGGGCATGGCTTCATCGATGTTAAACGGTGAGAGAGCTGTGGTTTTGCTGTTCGTTTCCAGCATTCTCTACTCTACACGCATATCCCTTCTCTATGAAGGCCTGTCTTTCTCTCTTCTCACTATTTTTGCCCTATTCGTCGAGATCTCCGTCGAATCGTACGGCTCCGCCTTCCCCTTCAAAACCAGGTACTCAATTGATCCATCCACTTCATATATTATATTAAATCGGTTTCTTAGGGTTTACCATTTGTCATAATTTGATGGTGTTTGGGTTTATTTGCGGTTTATTTCAGCCGAATCAAATGTTTATTTGATCAACAGATGCATTTACTGATTTTTTTGAGACATTAACCATGAAACCTCAAAGCCCTTATAGTTTGATCAGTTCATTTGGATATTCTACTTTGTTTGTCAAAGGAATTACTCTCAAAATTTCAATTTTCTATCCTCATTTTGATGGAATTCAGGTTGATTGGGTTCATCTTATGATTACTGAGATGAATAATTTGTAAATTTCTCATATTAGGCCAGGGGCTTCATCAGGGATTCTGTTGGGCGCTGTTACTCTTCCAGGTGTTGCAATTTCAAAGCTGATACAGTTATCAAGAGCTTTGTCTGTGCATGAAGTAGGAGTTGAAGGTGCATAGTTTCTAAATCAAATCCTCTCTTTCACTTGTTGGAATCGATAATCACACAAACACACACACACACAGAGATTCACAGAATTCAATTATAGGGAACAAAAACAAAAACCATTCATTCTTGTGATCTTATAAGTTATATAACCTTCTGTATTTTCTCATCTCTCCTTTTACAGAGGTTGAATTCATAAGATTACAATATTGGGCCACTTCTACTACTTGCCTCTGTGTGCTTGTTTTCCTTTGCTTCATGTGTCACCATGAATCCAAGAAGACAACAAATTCAGCATCTCTTCACAATGATTGCCATATGAAGTTCAGCATCAGTTCCATAGCCTTGTTTACAGCAGTGTGCTATCTATCTTTTTCTGCAAAATCATCTTCCAGTGAGTTCATTGATTAATTTACCCCTCAAAACTCCATTTTTTCAAAACCTGTAATTCAATTCTTGCATCTTGCAGAATGGAACATGGCATTGACTTTGTTGTGGATTGTATGTCATGGGGTATCAGCTGTGAAATTCATTCAACATGTTCTCAACACATTTCCATCATGTGCTTCATTTGGTATCTTCTTCTTCTTCTTCTTCTTCACTTTCTTTTTTCATGATTTTACAATTTCATCAACTAAATCAATTGTTTCTATTTTAGGTGAAGCACTTTTGGTTACAGCTGGATTTGTTGTTTATTTTGGAGATATGTTTGCATGTACAACAGCAAGGTTAAGTTCTATTGCATATGGGGTGGAAAGAAGTGAGATAAACACTATCATACAGGTATGTTATTTAAAAACATTTATTCAATTAAAACACTTTTCAAAGTCACCAATAAATCATATACTTCACATTTCTTCTTACATTCAGGGAATGCTTCTTGGCCTTCTTATAATTCCAATGTTATTCAAATCCATCTTAAAAAAATGGGAACTTTACATGACAACAACATCATCAAACTCTGAAGTCAAACGGTCAACTATCTTTTACTTGTGTTTAGCATTTATTCTATTATCAGTTGTTCCATTATGGATGCAGTTTGTTCAAGATTTCCATGTGCATCCCTTTCTATGGTATTTTTCACCTTTTATGAACTAATTTTACTTTAAAGTTTAAACCTTTTTTTTTTTTTTTTTTAATCTTGACCCTTAACATATGATTTTCCCCTCTTTTTTTTTTAGGGTGTTGAAGTTTGTATTCTCTGAACCCCACAAAAGACTCTCTTTATGTGTTTATTGGGTGGCTGTTATTTGTGCATCTGTGCTTCGATTCTATAACATCTCCAAAAACAGTAAAATTGAACGAATTTTACTCAGAAAATATTACCATCTTGTTGCTGTTTTAATGTTTGTCCCTGCAGTCATCTTCCAGGTGAGTACACACACACACACACCACCACCACCAACACCACCACCACCACCTCCACCATCACCACCATCATCTGAGTTTTTAGCTAATGGACATGAGTTTTGTTTTCAGCCATTGTTTCTCAACTTGGCTTTTGGTGCAGCTTTGGGGGTTTTCTTAGTGTTGGAAATAATTCGGGTAAAATTTTCAGCCATTTTTTTTTTATTTTGTATTTTTAATTAAATAGATCACCTAATCAAAAAAATAACAAAAAGTAGATATCTAAACACAACCAGGGTGTAAAATGAAAATTTTATTAAATGCAAGGGCCAAAATGGACAATATCTTTAAGATGAATAACTCGTTGGAGCGACCCTTTAAAAAAACTCTCATCTCTCCAATTGTAAAAAGCTATCGAAAAGCTATCTCAAATAGTATTAAACATAATGTGGTGAAACATTAATTTATTTATTAAATTTTTATTTTTTTTGTTGGGTGGATAATGATAATTTTTTTAGGCAGGTATGGAGAATATGGCCTTTAGGACCACTTGTACATAAGTTTATGAACGCCTTCACTGATCATCGTGACTCTGATCTTCTTATAGTCAGGTGTTAATAATATTCCCTTTAAATTACAAACTATAATAAAAATAAAAATAATATATATTTTTCACTTAAATATAAAATAATTAATTTTACGCAGCCATTTTTCGCTCCTTTTGGGATGCGCGTTGCCTATTTGGATGTCGTCAGGATTCAATGATCGACCCCTCGCACCTTTCGCTGGAATCTTAAGCCTTGGAATCGGAGACACAATGGTAATAAATAACAATATAAAATCCTATTTATTATTTTTCGTATATTTTTATATTACATTATTTATATATTCATAAACCTTTTTTCTAGGCATCCATGGTTGGATACAAATATGGTGTTCTCCGATGGAGTAAAACAGGCAGTAAGTATATATAATATATAACTTATTCTTTTTTATAATCAACATTTCCCTTAACCCTAATTGATTTTTTTTTTTTTTTTTTTTTTTTTTTTTCAGAAAAAACCGTTGAAGGCACTGCTGCCGGAATAACATCGGTCCTGGCGGCTTGCTCAGCCCTGCTGCCGCTCTTGGCCGCCACCGGACACATGTTCACTCAGGTTTCTCTCTCTCTCTCTCTCTCTCTCTCTCTCTCTCTTATTTTTTTATTTTTTATTTTTATTTTTAAATTTTGGGGTGATGGTAAAATTGTGGCAGCATTGGTTATCGCTTTTGATGGCGGTGATAGTGAGCGGTTTACTTGAGGCATACACTGCACAGCTTGATAATGCATTTATACCGCTTATATTCTATAGTCTTTTATGCCTTTAAATTGTAATTTGTAAATAAATACAAACATGTTATAGTGTTAGGAAAAAAGAAAGTAGATAATACGTTTTTTGTAATGTTGGATTATATACACATAGTAATACAAGGAGTAGATTTTGTTATTCAAATTAATCAATCTTGAAAAATTATACGTACTTTTATTATTTTTACTGATGTCATCATGTATTTCTGAATGACAACATAATTTTATTTATTAAAAAAAAACGGTACATAGAAGCAAGGGAAAGGTTGCATTCGATCAATGGGTTACTACACAACTGATCTCGATTCTCGCCACCTTGTCGTTTAATTATTTTCTGTTACAATGCAGAAATTCATACATACATTATAATTATAAGAGTAATTTTCGAAGTGAAAAAAAATGCACTACTGATGAAAACTTTTTGTTGAAAGATTTTTAGCATTGATAGTTCACGTCAATCTCTGGTATATATGTTAGTTACCTCAAGTCTCAAACATCATATATAATCACTTTTGAACACCAGTTACAATAATGATAGTAACTTTAGGATTTTCGTTTAGGAATCCATGGCATGGCAAGAATGTAACGACCGAGTGTTTTGAAAAATGGTATTTGACAATTAATAAGGCATCTGAATATTCGATATAATCCTTATGGAGCACCGGTAAGGATGTCGTGACACCTTAGGCCACACGTGAACACGGTCGCAATGAGGCATAATCATGATGTGTAGTGAGCCTAATTACGGAGCTTCACAAGGGAGAGAGAAAAGAGCAAACGAACTTTTGACTGTTGAGGTTTAAAAAATTAAATAAATGGGTTCCCGGCCGCTCACTGCGGTTTCGTGCTTTTGCAAAGATAGGAGAGAGAGCTCGCCATTTGGATGATATAAAGACACCGAAGTACGTCACATATACTGACAACTTCTAATTGAAACGCTCAAGACTTGATCACTTGGACCACTGCCTTATCCGATAGGTCACTATATAGTTGGTTAAATAATTTCTTTTATAACTAACCAGTTCTAATTTAACAAAATATATATATATATATATATATATATATATATATATATATATATATATATATATATATATATATATATATATATATATATATATATATCACATCTTATTTTACATAACTTTTACGCGACAATTTTAAAATTTTATACATTGTAAACAAACACAGTTAAATGATGATGAAATTTTCATCTTCATGTTCGATAACGATGATCATTTTTTTACCCATTCCTGAACATGACAAACATCATGTTGGATCAACAAGCTGAAAGATCAAATTCCATAAAGAAGAGTAGAACTTTAATAAGGAGGGATTATAATGATACATAGATACTTCTTCTGGTACATGATTACTTTGTCAATGTGCGTATACGATCATATTCAATTCAAAAGTTGTTTAATATAATTAGAAATTTATTCGTACATATAACTAAAGATATGGAAGATAATTACACTTTTATTTTTAATTGAGATGTGATGCTAAGGGTAGACAAAGTTTTACACCCTGTTCCCGAGTTCAACTGAAAGGAAATGAAATTGGTGGAAATGAGAAGAAAATAGAAGAAATTGTTGTTCCTGAGTTTCATTAAAAGAGGGAAGTGGAGGGAAATGAGAGGATCATTTTCCCTCCTAACTTTCCTTCCAATTTGGGAGGATTTGAAAAGAAAGAACAAAATAATGCATTTTTCTTCCACTTCTCTCTAACTCGGGAACACAAAAGAAAATTTTATTTTCCTTTCTTTTTTCTTCTTTTCTCTCATGACTTTCTTTTCTTTTGTTAAACTCGGGAACGAGGCGTTAGTTCACTACAAAAGTGTACATCCACACTTTATCTTGTGGCATACATCCAAACATATCATATGAGTATTTGAAGATGTCCGAGGAAACAACACGAGAATGTGCTTAACTATTTTGTGGGTACGTTATAGAGCTCTATAGTGACACATAATTATGGAAGGTCGCGAGTAATGATTTTGAGAAATTATATGCCGCACATCAAGCTAAACATGGTTTCCTAGGAATGTTTGGCAACATTTTTTTTAAACGGAAAACTAACCTACTCTTAAACACCACATACGTCTCCTAGTGAGACTTGAACTCATGACCTCTCATTTGAGAGAGTCACTCGTTACTGCTAGGCTAAAGACCATTTGGTAGCATTAAATGTATACATTGGGTGTGGAAAAATTGCCCCAATATGTAGCGAAGTCAACTCACACAAGATGATCATAGAGTGTCGACTATAATACTAGAAGCAGTAGTTTCAAACAATCTATGGTTTTAACATGCATACTTCGATCTGACGAGGTCATATAATGACTTGAATGTGCTAGGTGTGTCGTTGATATTCAACGACCATCTGAAGAGTAAAGCACCTGACTTTTCATATGTTGTGAATGGAAATGAAAACACGTTTGGGTATTACCTTGGTGATGAGATATATCCAAATTATGCTACATTTGTCAAATTAAACTCATAGCCACAAGACGAAAAAAAAATTATTCAAGTTAGCACAAAAATCAGCAAAGAATGTTGTGGAATGGGATTTTGGTATCTTCAAGAACAAATGCCACATAATAGAACACCCAATAGGATCATGGGATCAGGAAAAATAATTTTCATTTTACATAACATGATAATAAAAGAAAAGATCGGCCTATTTGTATGTATAATCCAAACGATGCACTTCATCCATATGCACAAACACAAGTCAACACTCTGACATACTACACATGACTTTTGAAGATACAAAACATAGAGCAACACAGAACAATCTCTATTAGGATTTAACGGAGCATATATATCAAGGGCAACAGAACAATGCTAATGAAGGCGATTATGATGAGACTGATTACAACACTAATGGTAATTTATTATTTTGTAATGTTAAATTGTTAATTGTTTTTGTACTTTTTAAAAGTTTTTTTAATGTATTTTTTTAATTTCAACGATAGAATGTTGTATTTTTTTAAAAGATTTTAACTTAATTTTAATTATGTAAATAATTTAACTTTAATTTGTATAATTTTAATTATATAATGGTTTATTAAAATAAATCAAAAATAAAAAGATATAGATGATGTGGAGTGATGAGTATTTTCCAAGGTTCTAAAAAGTTCGTTATGGCTCCGCCATGGCTCCAAGGCTTATACCTACCGCAAGCTTTACCAAAACGCTGCATTAAATTATATATGTGTATAAAATAAATAATATTTGAAAACACATATAAAAGTATTAATTATATACAAAATTGTCGCCTTATGTCACGCTTTACAAACGACATGACTCACCAAGACTCAAAAAAGTTTGAGGCTTGACATTGTTGCAAAGTCATGCCTTATGTTATTTAGAACATTGGTATTTTCTAAAGTTAGTGGAGATTTAGGTGTTGTTTGTTTTTTCAAAGCAAAAATTCAAAAAGTCCGCGGACCACCTCTGCAAACCTCTGCAGCAGAAGAGGTGGACCAAATGACTGCAGACTGTAATAAGAAGCGTGTTTGTTTTTATTAACATCTGCAGACTGCTGCAGACATTAAAAAATTAAAATAAACTAATTTAATAAACCGAAAATTCTTTTTAAACACAAAAAATTTAATAATTGTAGTCTTAAAAAATTGAAATAATAAAATATAATATGTTATATGTTTTATTACAATCTGTTTTTCCATTTTATTTTTATTTCATCATTAAAACAAAATAATAGACGCTTATTTAAAAAGAAAATAAAAAAAAAAATTCTAGTAACTTATTTAAAAAACAACATTAAAATTAATTAATTTATGTAAATTAAATGGGAGAAAAGAATTAAAGGTATATAAATTTAATGTATTAAATGTGAAAGAGATGAAAATAGAATTTAATATATAAGTAAAGGACCATAAATATAAATTTAAATATACTTCATGGAGGACCATTACAAAATGTAATATTAAACACGTTCAATTTTTGGAAAAAAAAAAGCACCGATGGTTTTTTGGGGTTGGATTTTTTAGGTTTAGGTTTGAAGGGTAGGAAGAGGTATAACAAATGCTTCCCCAAGAAGCACACGAGCAGAGGTTTTAAGCCCCGAAGACTTCCGAAAAACAAACTGCTGCGGGACAAAAAGTGCTGCGCGTGTGCTGCGCCGCGCAGCAATAAGAGTTTTGAAGAGATTTTTAAAAAAAACAAACAACACCTTAATGAAGCTCGTGTGAATTGATGTTTTGCACTTTTAGAGTAACCACCTATTCAACCATACTTGGTGGCCTAAGAGATGATCGGTGAAACCCAATTCGATAATTGGAAAAAGGTACCATATCCAACCATATTTTATTTCTAGAGTAAAAAATAGAATGATGTTTCATCTCCAATCATATTTTATTTTCATTCTATCTTTTATACTAAAAAGAATATTCCAAATATATTATTGTTCTCTAATTTTTTTTAGATTTTTATAACATCACGTCAGTTTACAAGGTTTTCAAAAATTTGTCTAAAATCATTTTGTTAAGGAGACTTTTAGCTTTATATTATTAAAAGTATAACCAAACACATAATTTTTACATAAATAATTCAAATTATTTAAGATATTCATAATTCGTATATAATTCATATATAAATAACTCGTATGTAGTTATTAAAAAAAAAGAGACAAAATTACATGGTTGGTTCATGTGTCTTGCCATAACATGTTGATACAATATAACTATCTAAGCCACTACACATTTGATCCTTATGGTTTCAATTAGTGCTTGGTTGGTCATACATGCTTGTGAATAATGACATTTATACCCATTTTAAGTTATTATATTTTTATTTAATTAATTTCTAAATTATTAAATTAGAAATGACCTTACCCCACCACTGACCATCATCAATATCAGCACCACCCCTCCTACAGCCACATAATGCTATAAAATCTTTCTTTCACACACATACATATATACATTCTTGAATTGATTTCAAACTAAGAACATACACAACACATACAAACATAATTTCATATCCACACACATACATACCTTCTTGAATCGATTTCAAACTCAGATTTAGATACCATATACCTTATTTTCAAATGGAAACATGGTCTTATCATTGATTTACAACTTCAATTTGAAACAAATTTACAAGGATTGAGAAAATAAGGGAAAATCTGACTTTTGCAGAAATTGAAAAAAAAATATTGATTAACACTACAAGAAAACTGGCCTTTCATGACACACATTACGTGTCATAAAAGGGTACAGATGACACACAGTCACACAAATGCATGTCATTAAAGCCTAATGAAACAATCACTCATATCTCACACCTGAAATTATTGATCTGGAGCGATGCTTAAATGAGAAGGAGGTGGGCTTAGAAGTGTATCTAAAGGGCCGGACCATCTATCGTTGCCATCTACCTTCCCCAAATCCACCGTCATGGCGTCTTTCTTCTGTGGAGCCACCGTCGTCGCCCTCTTCCTTCCCTCAAGCCACCTTATCGAATGTTTTGTAGATGTTTGATGTTTTTAGAGAGAGAGAGAGAGAGAGAAAGAGAGAGAGAGAGCGATGGAGAAATGGAGTGTCTTTGAACCAGTGATGTGTGCAAAAGCTCTAGAGTCCCGATTTTTTGTTGAAAAATTGATAGACGCGCATTTAGTTAAATAAACATAAAACGATAGTTGTACCCCACACGCCTTTTGTGATGGGTGCTCTCTGTGTCTTTTTTAATCTTTTTTACACTAATTTTAGAACCTGCAAAAATGCGTATCCTAAATCCTTCAAATTTTAGGAGAAATGACATTATTTTTAGGACATGCACTTTTGGGTATCATAAATAAGTATGTGTCATAGTCCGCACGTCATTAAAGGCTTAGATTCTAGTAGTGGAAGATTATAAGAAGGTGATCACAAAATAATCGAATCGTCTTCATCAACACTTAAGCCCACCGGTTCATTAACCCATGTTGAACCTACATATCTTAATCTCACTAGCCCTTGACTATCTATAATCCGTTAAACTTGTAACAAAGAAATCCCCATCACAACCTTTAACATTTTAATCTTCACACACTATTTCACCCTCTCCATCACTTGTTTTGTTCTTTATCTTCTCCACCCCACATCATCGGTCATACTCATCACCATCACAACGTTAGTGATGCAAGGTAGAGACTTGAATCAATTTCCCCAGTATTGATGTGTTCATTAGAACCTATGGCTTGGGCCAACAATGGTTCGATTTGAGAGAGAACAAGGAAGATGGCGACAAAGAGATGGAGGAGATGGAGTTATACAATGAAAGTTCAACATCACCGGTAATGTTGGAGGGGGGAAGTCGGCGGTGGGAAAGAGATAGAGGAGTCGATGCAAGGCGGGTTGGGAGGATTAGGTTAAATGTGTTTGTATTGGTTGTATTTAAAATAAGAAAAAAAATAAAAACGAATAAAAAATTCAAAAGGGGTAAAATAGTAATTCTAGACCGGTTAGGAAAAAATAATGAAACCACAATGACCAATCACACAATCAATAAAACTTAAACCATAGTAAGGGAGAGACTTAGCGTGTAGAGACTTAGATAGTTATACTGAATCAGTCTATTTTGACAAACTACATAGACCAACCGTGTAATTTTTTCTAAAAAATATAACTAAACATATAATATGTATGTAAATAATTCAAAATAATTATGATATTAATAATTCGTATATAAATTATTAAATAAAGTGGGGTTTAGATATACCCTAAGAGAGAAACATAGAAAAAAAAACCATTCTAGCTGCCCTTGTGTATTAATGAAATGCATACGACATATAGAGTATGTGAAATATATTTAGCAGATACGGTGTCCATAAATTTGACCATACCACAAACCACAAGGACAAGGATGGAACATTTAATTTAGCCTAAAAATTAAAATCATATTATGACAATGGATTGAAGGCACCTTTCTCTCCTGTGCCCTTTTATAGAAAACATATATGAGGTTGACTGTACATAAAAAGAAAGGGGTCGACTTATAGTATCATACAATTGGACGTAGTAATCATCCAACCAATTATAAAGCACCTGTGTCGGACCTACTATCTAAACTATCTAAATAAATCTATCAAACAAATGTAAATCAAACGCTAAAAATTAAGATCTTTTTTATGTATACATCTTACATTCTTGCTATTATATTTAACGCTAATCACATGCATCTACTCCATGGACACATACTATATAACCAAAAAAAAAAGCTCATTATAACTGGATTAAAGTGATCAAATCACCTTTTTTTACGATTAAAATTACTATCTTTTATATAATAAAAATGACCAAAAGACAGTCCTGACTTGCAATAAACGAAGGTGGTGGTACTCTTGTCTTGAAGTAACTCGACACCAAATAAAAAACACGAAATATCCTTCGAGCAATCTTAATCAAGCGCACTTGAGACCCTCTGGCATTTCTTGACCTTTTGATGCACTTTCTTCTGTCGCTCAGCTCAGGTCTTGTTGTACTTACTACCAGTACCCATACTCTATTTATTGAAAGTACAACTTCATGAAGCCAAGATACAATACAACTGATATCATCACTTGAATTGTGGTTGTCATAGTGTGCTGGGACGTTAGGGCCTGTTGCTTGAGCTTTTAGCGTCATATATATATAACATGTAAGTTTTAGTAATAATTTTACGATGACAATTTAATAATATATATTAGGATAAGGCTGGCTGCTGCTTGTATAGATCTCATGTCAAACACATCTTGAATTATTAGTTTATATAAATAGCAAATATATAAACATCGACATGAAATCAAGACCTAATAACGATAGATAAGAATATATGAACCATGCAATGCAACATGTACAAATCCACAACCAAAATGGTTATATATTTTTGACAAGTAATTAATATCCATTATAAGATATATATTATACATATACTAGATATTATCTTGTCGAATTTTGACATGGAGGATTAATAGATATATATACATACAATTTGCATATAAAACGTTATAATATTTGCTCAATAAAGTAGGCCATAATATAGAGGTGACTCTACCTTGGGAAGGGCCCGTTGAGACTCGAACTTCAATCTCCATGCACATGCAAATGTTCAAAAAACAATCTCTCTCTCTCTCTCTCTCTCTCTCTCTCTCTCTATCTCTCTCTCTACAGTGGTACTATATAAGGATACATATGATAGAGGAAATGCACTCAAAAATCAAACAACATTTTAAAAAAAAAAAATCAAAAAGTTTAGATGGCAAAGGTGAGAAGTGGTAGTAATGGTAAGAAAAACAACGGTATTTTGAAGCTTAAGCTAGTTCTGGAGAGATTGCAAAAGGGTCTTTTCTTAGCCAAGAAAAGGAGAGAGTCGTTTTCTGGCCAAGAAATGGTACCAAAAGACGTGAAAGAAGGACACTTTGCTGTGATAGCATCCGATGATTATGTTGAAAGGAGATTTATTGTTCCTATCACTTATCTCAGACACCCTGAATTTTTAAGACTCTTGGAGAGGGCTGCAGAAGAGTATGGATTCGACCATGAAGGTGCATTGATGATACCTTGTAGACCAAGTGAGCTAGAGTGGATATTAGAGAAGCAAAGAAGGTCTGAAGATGGTGAAAATTGGCATTCATATAAAACCATGGTGGAAAGCTGTTGAAATTTTGAACATATATAGTGTATTTATAAAACGTAATCTCTACTCTTTTTTTTTTTTTTTCAAATGTTTGTTATCGGAATGCCTATATGCAAATCCTTGGCAAGTGAAATTAAAAGGTTTTATTGTGAACCGCCCTTTAGTTCTTTTGATAAAAATATGTGTAACATATTTTATATACATAATATTATAGGAAATTATTGGCTAAAATATTAAAAAAAAAAATCTAAACAATTAATAACAATATCCCCTCAGCAGGGGAATTGGTCTGAATGTTCAAATCGGACAGGAAATAAAAAAAATGATAGAAGCTCTTGTGAAAAAGACATGTACAAGTTGGGGCTAGGCTAAGGTGATTTCTAATCTAACAATTAATTAGGAGGTTGTGAGTTCTATCCTAGGCAGAGGAGAAATTTATATTATTTGCCGTTTCAAAAAAAAACTCTTGGTGAAGATATATACGTATACCGATAGGCATGGTTATGAAACGGTTATTGATGATCACAACCTCATACTAATTACAAACCATTTCTCAAACTTGGTATCATCGCATCCGGTATCTTATTACATTAGTAAATAATCATCAAGGTCTACCCACAAATATGTATCCCCGTTTATAATAAGAACATGTTAATACTTATATGTTGGAATTTCCACGACCTAAATTCCGATCACAATTTAATCCAAAAAATAACTAGAATTCTTTAAATTTTAATTTTTAACATCAATAAGATACAATGTTTAAATATCAAAATATCATTTGTAACTCGTAACTTTACAATAGGGATGAGCAGTTAGTACTAAATCTCGATCTAAACCGGAACCGGTACCAAATTTAAATATATGGGACAGTACTCAGTATTTTAAAATCATGAAATTTGGGAATAGTATCGATACTAGTACTTGTACCAAAACTGGTATCCGTACCGATAACGTTAGTTCGGTTCATTACTAGGTATTTTTGTTCATCCATTTCTTGGGATTCTCGGATTGGTACTAGTTCTATCTTGTAAGGGTTGTAACTCGTAACTTTGCAATAGTGATGAGTACTTAGTATCAAATCTCGATCTATAATGGAACTAGTACCAAATTTTTTGTTCATCCATTTCGATATTTGGGATTCTTGGATTGGTACTGATTCTATCTCATGCTCATCCCTACTTTGCAAGAGTCAGTCGACTTGGAGATTAAAGAATGAAACATCAAGAGTATGAGGGTCGTACCTTTGCAATTTTATTTGTGAATTATTAGGAATTTAGGTTAATATTATGGATTAGGTTGATGTAACAAACATCAAATTGGTTATAATCTTCAAAAAAAGTGTGGCATCAACATTCAGAAAATTCAATCAAGCAACAACATTCCCGATTTGTTCACTAAAGCACTTCCTACATCTAAATTTGATAACATGGTACGAAACATTGGAATGCAACGGTTTAAGGAAATCAAGTGATGTGATGATCATAAGGAGTTGGAAACATATTGTACTCTTTTCATTGGCTACGTTTTTTCCACTGGGTTTTCTAAGCAAGGTTTTTAATGAGGTAATTGTTCCAAATATCTATTATAATTCATGTACTATTTCCTTAATAAAGGGTTTTACCCATGAGGTTTTACCTATTAAGGTTTTAATGAAACATGATATAATTGTCATTCAAGGGGGAATGTTATGAATTATTATTTAGTGAATGACTATTGGATTCCCCATATTCCTCCATCACTCCCCATAATTAGTGAGCATTATAACAAACATTATTATGAGTTTTATAAATGTAGTTATGCACCATTATAATGAACATTCATAACATACATCACCTTTCATATTCTTTGTCTAATATAAATAGTGAGTGTTATGTATTGTAAAATTTTAATGATTTCATACAAGTATTGGAATAAAAATTCTCTCAATTCTCATGTTTTTCTTTACTTAATAATTTATCTTGTTATTTGATCATATTTTATAACGAAACCAAAGTTCTTGATACAACCTAATCTTTTTAATTAGTTTTAAAAAAATAACTAAAAACTAATGTTTTCTGAAAATAACCACTGAAATCACATGTAATTAGTCACAACTATGATTTTGTATCCTCTAATTGTAATTTCCTCATCATAAGCTGCAATTTGGCTCCAATTTCGACCCATAGGTCGGAAGTATAAAAACCTGAAACTTTAGAAATACCTCTCATTTTCACACTTTCTAATTATCGTGAGAGGAAATCGCAGTTAGGTTGTTCATTTTAAAGGAAATCTCGGGTAGAATGCCAAAAATCAGAGTTGTGTGGTTCATCTGTGAATGCACAAGTGTCTGATGCACAAGTCGTGCATCAACAACTTGTACATTCACAGTTGTGTGGTTCATCTATGAATATACAAGTCGTTGATGCATGACTTGTGCATCATGTACTTGTACCTGTTTTTTTTTTTTGCCAAAATCTTCTAATTTTTTATATTTTGTTGTCATATATCCTACCATATGTGACTTCTAAAATCAATTTTATTATTATTAGGACAAATAAATGTTTTTTTTTGTCATATTCTTACCATTTGGACATAAAAAAAAGAAATTAAATATTCTCCTACTTTTTATTCCTACATATCTTCTTACCCAATAAAATGGTGACACGTGTAACATTTAATGATCATTTAATGAAATTTAACGATATTTTAGGATACTAATATGACACATGACATCATTTAAATGGGTAGAAATATTGGTAGGAACAAAGTGAAGGAGGATATTTAATTTCTCAAAAAAAAACCTAAAATTCGTGAGAAAATCACAGTTAGATTAGAAGAAATCACGGTTAGAACAAAGGAAATCACAAATAAAGGGTACAAAATCGTAGGTAAGTGATAGCTTATTTTATTTCTTTCTTTTTATTAGTTTATTTTAGATTTTTAGTTTTTTTATTAGTATTGTATTGTATTTTAATTAATTTCTTTATCATGGATCGTATCGGGGACTTGTTATGTTGCATGAGGAATTTTGCAGGGTTTTGGAGCTTTTTGTGATTGTGGATTAGAGTGAAGACGGCTTAGTGGGCTCCCGATGCATTGTTGGGCTTGGCGGAATCAAAGAAGAAGAATTGCGCTTTTAAAGTTGATGGCTTGGATTATTTGGGCTTGTGAAGATGGATCATAAATTTCTAATTTTGGGTTTGGAGCATCCATTTGGTAACTAAATGATGATTGGTGGATTCAAATTACATGGACAAGGGGGGGGGGGGGGGGGGGGACCAAATGAATCTTTGGTAGTGGAAGGGTGGAGTAGTGGAATGGTGGACCAATGGCAACACAATATCGTTTGCGCGGGTGGAATTTTCTTCGCGTGGGTACCCGCGCAACTGCCCAGTTTGGGCATTTTGGTCATTTGGCACACCATAACCTTGGGGGATCAGATCTAGAGGCTCATTGACGATTTTTCACCATTGGAGACCTGCAAGAGGCGATTTCGGGAGCTAGAAACCATTTCCTTTCATCTTTCCAAATCTTAGGTAGTTTCTTTATGCAATTAGATTATTGTTCGTGTTACTTTGTTGCCATGAGTGGCTAATACTCTTATTTGGTTGACTTTGGCTGAAAACTAATGAATGTTTGTGGGTTTTGAAGGATTTATGTTCATTATCAATTTATTCCATGTTTATGATTCTAGTTTGCAATTCTTATGCTTATTTGATGCTTTGATCATGAGCTTAGTAATTGAATGAGCAATTCTTGATTTGTTTCTTTGATTTTGCATTGGATCATTGAATTTATCTAGAACAAAAGCTTTATGATGGTAGAAATCATCTCTAGCTTATGAATCATAACTCCTTTATGGATGTGTAAGCATTTGACATCCTCTAGGAATTGGGGATTCCTTCATTCTTAAGGCTAATTGATTTCTTGGGATCAATTGCTTCAATTGACCTTTGATCTTAATTAAGAAGGTGTGTTGTGGGCTTCCCCAACCTCCATACTACCTATGAGGAATCTTGACATCTCATTCTTCATGATTGTTATAACCAATTTGGGATGAAGGATAAGCTTTGTATTAGATCCTAATGATAAGCACATAAATGTTCATTGTGTTGAATTGCCATAGTTAACCAGTTATTCTCAACCTTTGAGCATCTCATCAACTTGCTAAATTGCAAGATTTTTAATTACTCAAGTTTTTTTTTAGTTTTCAAGGAATCAAACAACCCCCCCCCCCTTTTTTTTAGTCTAATTGTAGTTAATTAGTTTAATTACACTAGTTCTTTTGGATTGCATTGATGATTGAATACAACCATTTTCCCGAGGATCGATACCCCTTTTTACCATTATATTACGTTTTATTTGCAAACAAAGGGTGTAATTTGCTTGGTGGACTTGACATCCCACCAAGTTTTGACGCCGTTGCCGGGGAAATTGGTTATTGTTATTTGATTGTTTATGCCTAGGTCTACAAGAACCGGTGAACTACTCTACAATCTGGAAATTGAAAAAGAAGCAAAAAGGTTGAAAAAGTTAGCAAAACAAGCAAAGCAACAACAACTTGTTCAAGCTTCTTCATCAGCTCCACTAATCAACATAGAAGATCAAGTTCATACTTTAAGTGATACCGACACCGAACCGAGTTCTCCAATTGTTGGTCAATCCTTTGAAGACATTCCTTTTGAAAACTACATAGCCATGAATCACACTCCACCTCAAAATCCTAACCCAAACCCAAACCCAAACAATCAAGACACCAATACCCCACCCCAACCATCAAGACAACAACAACAATAACCTCTCATTGATATGCCACCTTGGAATCAAGCCCCTCCTCAAAACCAACCCAATTACCAACCAAAAAACCAAAACTTCCACCAAAACAACCAACCTCAAAACAATGCCTTTCAAGTTCAACAACAAGTACATTACCCAAATCCACCTAATTACCAACACCCTCCAATGCATCAACCCCCAATGTATCCACCACAACAACTCCTTTATCACAAATACCCTAACTACCAACCTTATCCACCACAAATGAACCACTAATACCCACCCTACCAACAATATCCCAATTACATGCAACAATATCCCAATCACCCTAACCCACCCAATCCCCCTCAAGAGTTGACACTTAGACAAATGATGGAGACGGATGTTACTCACACACCTCTTGGTATTGTTTATCCCGAAAACCGCCGGGGAATTGAATTGAAGTAAAGTTTCATACATCAACTTACCAAGTTCCATGGTTTGGATAGAGAAGATCCTCAAAGGCATTTGAAGTCCTTTCACATGATATGTGTTAGCATGTTGCCCGAAAATGTGACATTTGATGATTTCAAGCTAACCGCCTTCCCACTCACCTTGGAAGATAAAGCTAGAGAATGGTTATTCAACTTGCCATCGGGATCTATTCACACATGGGAAGAGTTACTCAAGGCCTTCAATAGAAAGTTCTATCCTACCTCCCGGATATCAAGTCAAAGAAGTGACATTTTGGGGATTCGTCAATGGGAGAATGAGACTTTTCATGATTTTTGGGAGCGATTTTATGAGGGAATGAATGACAAAGATAGGAGGATGATTGATGCTTCAAGTGGTGGTGACATCTTCAACAAGACACCCCAAGAGATAAGATCCCTTTTTGGAACCATTTCTCAAAATCAACGAAACTTTGGAACCCGAAATGAAATGAAGAGAAATTCTCCACAAGTGGTTGGTGAAGTTAGCAACACTCAACACTTGGAATCAAAGCTCTTGGATTTGACTAATGTGCTAAGTCAAATGGTGGTGGGAAGTGGTCAACAATTGATGGTGTGTGGCATTTGTGCAATGACGGGGCATTATACGGATAAGTGTCCCACTCTTGGAAGTGAACCGGAAGATGTGAATGCAATGGGAGGATATCAAGGTCAACCAAGACCCATGGGATTTCAAAACAATTTCAACCCTAATTGGAGAATAACCCAAACAACCCATACCCACCAAAGCAAAATCCACCAAACATTTTGATGAGACCTCAACATCCACAATACCCCTCTCAAAAACCTCCATATCCACAAACTTATTTTAACCCTCCAAATTACCAACAACCTCCACCACAAGGCCAATCAAGTGGTAACCATCAAATGAGCCTTCAAGAACTCGTTACTTCTCTTGCTCAAATCCAAAGCCAATTTCAACAAGAGACCAAGAACATCTTCTCAAACATTCAAGCACAAATCGGAGACTTGGCTACCACTCTCAACAAGATGGAACAAAGGGGTAGACTTTCATCTCAAACTGAGAAGAATCCCAATGTGAGCACAATCACCTTGAAAAGTGGGAAAACACTTGGAGAAAGCACCCCTAAAAGAGTTTCAAGAGAAGAAGAAGATGAAGTCATCATTGTTGAACCTTCAAAAGTAGTACCTCCAAAGGAACCGGTTGTTCCAAACATTGGTCAACCCGAATCTTCCAACAATACCATAAAGCCATTGGTCATACCACCACCTTTCCCTTCCCGGTTAGCCTTTTCCAAGAAGATAGAGGAAGAAAATGAATTATTTGTAACTTTTCGCAAGGTCCAAATCAACATTCCACTATTGAATGCTATTAAGCAAATTCCAAGTTATGCAAAATTCCTCAAGGATTTATGTACCAAGAAGAGAAAATTCAAGGCAAATGAAAAGATTCAAGTCAATGCAAATGTGTCTGCGGTTATCCAAAAGAAGTTACCTCCCAAATGCAAGGATCCGAGAATATTTGCTATCCCATGTACCATTGGTGATTTGCATGTCGAAAGGGTCATGTTAGATCTTGGAGTCTCGATCAATGTGATGTCATATTCGGTTTTTTAATCTCTCAATGTTGGACCTTTGGAGGAAACCGGAGTAATCATTCAATTAGCAAACAAGTCAAGTGTGTCTCCAAGAGGAGTGTTGGAGGATGTGTTAGTACAAGTTAATCAACTTGTTTTTCTTGCGGATTTTTATGTCATTGATCTTGAGGAGAAGACTCCTTCCAAATCATCTATGATCCTCCTTGGAAGACCTTTCATGCATACCGCTCACACAATCATTGATGTTCATAAAGGAAAAATTACTATGGAGTTTGATGGAGAAACCATTCACTTCAACATCTTTCAAGCAATGAGGTACCCTAGCAACATTTCTCCATTGTATCGAGTTGATGTGATTGAGGCAATAAATGGGATAATCCCTAATGTATTCATAGACAAGATACTCATGGAAGATGATTGTAAGCCTAAGAGGGAAGCTCAAAGAAGATTGAATCATCCAATGATGGAAGTGATCAAGAAGAAGATAATTAAAAGGTTCAAAAGGTGCAAAGAGAAGAAAAAGGCATTTCATGACAAGTACAAAACCCAAAAACACTTTATTCCGGGTAAAAAAGTTATTCTTTATCATTCACGGTTAAAGCTATTCCCGGGAAAATTGCAATCTCGATGGCACGAACCTTTTATTGTTATAAAAGTGTTTGATCACAGTGCGGTTGAAATTAAGAGTTTGGAAACAAATCAAATATTCAAAGTGAATGGGCACCATTTGAAACCATTTTATGAAGGCTTTGACATGGGAGAATTCGACAACATAACATTGGAAACTCCGATTTACGAAGGTTGACGGAAGCGGAGCTATGTCTTGGCAAAGACGTTAAATAAATGCATTGTAAATAAATAATCTCCACTTGAAGTTTTGGGTGTTTCTAAGCTTGAAGTTGGTCTAAAAATAAGCATATTGAAGTCTAGAAATGATCTTGGTGAAGTTTGAAAAATGCCAAAAATCTGCAATTTGCGCGGGTGCCCGCGTAGCCGTTGCGCGACCGACCCCCAGCCGCACAAATTTCGAGTTCCAAATTACCCCCACATGGGATGCATTCTGATGTATGCGCGCAGCCGGTTCCTCACCCGCACAAATATTTGCGCGACCAACTGCCACCCGCGCAACCCAACCCTAGTCGCGCAAATCCGACCTCGAAAATTACCCCAACATGGGATGTATTCTGATGTGTGCGCGCGACTGCCACCCACCCGCACAAAGTTTACGAGGGTACCCGCGCAAATATGTCATTTCATAAGAAAATTTCGAGCCATTTCATATGCGTCCTTTGCGCGACCAAGCTTTCATCCATGTGTATTTAGGGGGCCAAGAACTCCATCCAAGCATCATTGTGCAACCCATGTGTTGCTTCCATACCGTCCTCGCGTGCCTCCTCCATCTTGATCCTGGTATGATCCTTCCTTACTCTCATCCTAAGCATTGAGGACAATGATTCATTTTAAGCTTGGGGTGAGGTATTTCTTATCTTTTGTTTTTATTGCATTTGGGTTGTAGATAGTTGCATCTAGACTAAGTCATTTAGGTCATTCATAAAAATTTCAAAAATTTGCATATTTTGTTTCTTTCTTTTCTAATTGTCATACTTTTTAGATGCATTCTAGGTTAAGTTCATGCATTTTTGTTCTCTCTTGTCTTCTCATCCCTACAGATACCATAGCGCCGAGTCATAAGTATTGAATCATAGATTGGTCCCGAGTCTTGATATGGAATTCCTTGTATTTGATGAATGGGACATGTTTTGAGCCTCACAGACCACTTTGAGACCGCTTGTGTGGGGGTCAGATGCAGGTAGCTTGATTGGTTCTAGGTGCAGAGGGATGTGGTTGGTCATGCCAATGTGTGCGAGCAAAGACTAGCCCGGTAAGGTATTTTGAAGACATTGAAGATAGTGAAGACTCGCATCTTGGTTTTGGAGGGAGTACCCCTTAATACTCTCGAGTCTTGTCCGAGCCTTGCTTAGTTAGATTCTCACCACCTTTTTAGGATAGGTTATCATTTTTCTAGGGGTCTAGAGTAGATAGTTAGATAGATTTTGTTTATCACACCTTGCATTGAGGTGCTTGATGAACTTTGAAGTGGGTCCCCCAATTCACATATTTTAGGACCAAGTTTTTTCGGTAACACCCATTTTTGAGTCATATCCCACCCATTTTTAGTTGATCTTGGCGCATTGTCAATGATCATTAGGTGTTCATGTTAGCCTCCATCCTATCTTACATGGTGAAATTCCTTAGACCTTCCAAGAAGAAAACACAAAAAAATGAAGAAATTTGAAAAAGTGAAGACAATAAGAGCCTATAAAAGATGATTCAAGAAAAGCAACAAAAACAAAGAAGAAAAATGAAGAAAAAGAGCAACACAAAAAGAAGAACAAGGTTCCAAGTTCAAGACTTATGTTATATATATAATTCCCCAAAAAAAAAATCTGAATGTCAAGCAGCAAATGTGACTGAAATCCAAATAATAGAAGTTCAAGATTGAAGATTTAGGTTGTAAGGTTTAGATTTAGGTTAAGTAGAATATTTTATTATTTTATTTTATTTTTGATTTTTGATTTTTGGTGAGAAAAGGCCCCGACGATGAGACGATAGAGTGTAAAAGACAGTACAAGGGAGAAACCTCTGAAACCGGATGTTTGCCCGGAGGCCGTGCTACAAAATCCTATTTCGTACTATACACTTTAGCCTGACAAATGTAGGAATCATAGTGTGTGAAGAGGCGCCTTTCCTTCATGCACTATGGTCTACATTGGTGATTTAAAGTGCCCCCACTGGGTGCATCTCTGTTTCCTTTGTCTTGCACACCGCGACCGCATCCAGCCGTGATCTATTCGCCCATCAAGTGGTTAAGAATGTGGTTTATGGTTCTAAAGCGGGGAACATTTCGAAGATGCGTAGGGTCCATTGAAGGACTAATTCTGACCATGTTGACTGATGTTGACCAAGTTCTATGGTATCTTTCTTTTTCCCTTTTTAGTTTAGCTCATCCCGAGCTCATTTTAGTCTTGTTCTAACTTGGGGACAAGTTAGGTTTAAGCTTGGGTGATTTGATAGTTTATTTTCTTTCTTTCTTTTTATTAGTTTATTTTAGATTTTTAGTTTTTTTTATTAGTATTGTATTGTATTTTAATTAATTTCTTTATCATGGATCGTATCGGGGACTTGTTATGTTGCATGAGGAATATTGCAGGGTTTTGGAGCTTTTTGTGATTGTGGATTAGAGTGAAGACGGCTTAGTGGGCTCCCGAGGCATTGTTGGGCTTGGCGGAATCAAAGAAGAAGAATTGCGCTTTTAAAGTTGATGACTTGGATTATTTGGGCTTGTGAAGATGGATCATAAATTTCTAATTTTGGGTTTGGAGCATCCATTTGGTAGCTAAATGATGATTGGTGGATTCAAATTACATGGACAAGGGGGGGGGGGGGGGGGGGGACCAAAGGAATCTTTGGTAGTGGAAGGGTGGAGTAGTTGAATGGTGGACCAATGGCAACACAGTATCGTTTGCGCGGGTGGAATTTTCATCATGCGGGTACCCGCGCAACTGCCCAGTTTGGGCATTTTGGTCATTTGGCACACCATAACCTTGGGGGATCAGATCTAGAGGCTCATTGACGATTTTTCACCATTGGCGACCTGCAAGATGCGATTTTGGGAGCTAGAAACCATTTCTTTTCATCTTTCCAAATCTTAGGTAGTTTCTTTATGCAATTAGATTATTGTTCTTGTTACTTTGTTGCCATGAGTGGCTAATACTCTTATTTGGTTGACTTTGGCTGAAAACCAATGAATGTTTGTGGGTTTTGAAGGATTTATGTTGATTATCAATTTATTCCATGTTTATGATTCTAGTTTGCAATTCTTATGCTTATTTGATGTTTTGATCATGAGCTTAGTAACTGAATGAGCAATTCTTGATTTGTTTCTTTGATTTTGCATTGGATCATTGAATTTATCTAGAACAAAAGTTTTATGATGGTAGAAATCATCTATACCTTATGAATCATAACTCCTTTATGGATGTGTAAGCATTTGACATCCTCTAGGAATTGGGGATTCCTTCATTCTTAAGGCTAATTGATTTCTTGGGATCAATTGCTTCAATTGACCCTTGATCTTAATTAAGAAGGTGTGTTGTGGGCATCCCCAACCTCCATACTACCTATGAGGAATCTTGGCATCTCATTCTTCATGATTGCTATAACCAATTTGAGATGAAGGATAAACTTTGTATTAGATCCTAATGATAAGCACATAAATGTTCATTGTGTTGAATTGCCATAGTTAACCAGTTATTCTCAACCTTTGAACATCTCATCAACTTGCTTAATTGCAAGATTTTTAATTATTCAAGTTTTTTTTTAGTTTTCATGGAATCAACCCCCCCCCCCCCCCCCCCCCCCCCCTCCCCCTTTTTGTTAGTCTAGGTAAGTGTGGCTATTTTTGGAAAAACTAGATTTTTTCTATTTTTTAAAAATTCATTAAGGTATTAGGCTAGATTTAAAGTAAGATATCTTTAAACTTTGATCTCTTTTATAATATATGACATGCAAATCGCAAATATATAACATTGGATTTGGTCGACAACTTGGTGGAGATTATTTTCCACTTTTGTATCTTGAAACATGGATTAATTTTGGATATGGATATCCCTACCAAGGTGGCTATTAGAATGAGACTGTTTGTACTTTGTACATATACTTTAAAAACATTTATTCAAGTAAATTTAAATAGAAAAAGTGTATATATGAAATGTAAGTTGTTTTGAGGTTGGGGTGTGAAGTTTTGGTACTAAGATGACACACTGTGGTCCATGAAATTGACTATCCGAATATGGACCTTTCATGGTTTATTTATTGCACATGCAAATGTCATTAATCGTATTTTTCCTTTTTTTTCCTTTGTAACGAGAAAACACATGTTAAAATGTTATTGTTGAAAAGCTAACCGGTAGAAATTGATGATTGGTAAACTTAGTGGTTAAATTATTTGATAAATATAAATTCACATATAAAATTCAAGTAAAAAATAATCGATATTATAAGGCAGATACATATGCATTTTATTTAATTAAAATAAGTTATAAATAGCAGTTTTTTGATTATTTATTTTTAACAATTTTTGACATCCTATATCATATTTACAATATTATTATAAATCTTTTGCATATAATGGGTTGATCACTCGTAAATATAATCATATGACAAAATCTTTAATGACGGCTTAGTTCTAGTGTATTGTATGTAATCAATGTTGTTGAAAATCATATAAGTTGAGTCATTCTTTCGAATATAGTTATAGTTATATAGAATAAATATTACCATTATCAATTTATTCGGGATTTTTTACAAAATTTTGACATTTTAGTTGATATTTTCCACTTCATCTTCAAAACTCCAAACGAATGTTGAAATTGGTTGGCTATGAAATATAAATATCATTCCCATCATTATGCAGGGGCGGGGCGTACCATTGATTTTGAGGACCCTGTGCGGAAAATAAAATTGGGCTTTTAAACATAATTTGTTTATATATAAGCAAAATTCGTTAATACTATGATAAGTCGATTATTATTAGAAAAAAAAGGAACAATAACATACAATATAATCTTATATAGTTACATTAATCGCAATGCTCTGATAGCATTCTTAGGGCGTGTTTGGCAAAAGTAGCTGTTATTTGGAAGCGGGTAGCGGTTAGCTGGTAGCGTGTAGCTGGTAGCCGGTAGCGGGAAGCTGTAGCTTTTATTTGTTATATGAATGTTTGGCAAAAGTAGCTGGAAGCTTTTGAAATATATAAAATTACATAAAAGGACAATTGATTAAAAATAAAAAATATATAAATATATTTTTAAGGGTAATTATGGAAATTGACTTCAAAAGCTCCGGAGCGTTTTGTTAAAAGCTACATGAAGTAGCTTTTAAAATCGGAGCGTTTTGTTAAAACTAAAAGCTAAACGCTCGTACTGCCAAACGAAGCTTTTTGTTTAAATCAGAGCGTTTTGTCAAAAGCTAAAATCTATAAGCTCCCAAACGCTTCCAAAAGCTCCGTGCTAAACACGTCCTTAGAATAGAAGCTTTTCACCGACTTGTCATAATAAATACTGTCCAAAATATTGTTCTCAATATGTACCAAATATATTGTTCTCAAAATCTATCATTTCCAAATCATTAAGGGGCTGTTTGATAGGATCTGAATTTTTAAGTTCTGAATTTTTAAGAGGTATGAATTCCTAAGAGGGTCTGAAACTTTAAGATCTGAATTTTTAACATGCTGTTTGGTTGTAACCTCTGAATTACTGGACTGAATTATAAAATGACCATTTTACCCTTCAGTGTTATGTTTTTTTGTTGAATTCAATGCTTATGTTTATAAAATGACCAAACCAACTTCTTGAATAATTATAACAAAAGTATAAACACAATACAAAAATCCAAATTAGAAAAAAAATCAAATCAAACGTATATATTTGACAAAAATCAAATCAAACAATGCTCTAATATAAAGAGGTAAAAGTATGATGCTATAATAAATAAATAAATAAAACTACATTGCTATTTCTTGTATTTAAACCGTACAAAAACAACCTTACAATAGCTATGAAAACAACTTGAACTCTATGTTTATATGGATCACATTACATGTATACAACCACATTCATTTACACATCTTGACAAGTATAACACCCTTATCTAAGAGAACACAAAGAAAACTTTGAATAAATCAGAAAATTGAAATCATTCCATTCATTCTTGGTGCTCCAAATCAATGATATGTGGTTAGCTACCGGTGATTGTCCTGAACCTTTCTTGTCGAACAATATCCCAGTGCATAAACATGGAACATTCAACATTAGTTTCATACAAATACAATCTTATATATCTTTTTAGAAGAGATAGAAAAGGAACATTCAATATTAGTTTCATCTGAAGTTCCAATTGCTTAAAGTCAAACATCAATGCCTAAAGTTCCAATTGCTCATATGAGAAATAGAAAAGGAACAATTTTGACCAAAAAAAATCACAGCCTTCATCCATCATCATCTTGACCATCAAAAATCACACAATGCTCTAAATCAATAACAAATTTGGAAACAATACATCAGTTTATGATAATAATAATCATTATTATACCACAAAACTATAAATAAATAACTAATTTTGAATGATACTATGTTTCACCACTGATTCAAAACATCACAGAAAACCTAAAATATGAACATTTAAAAACTTGGTATATTAAATCGATTTTCGATTTCACATCATGAAAACAATTCGATTTCTCGAATTTGGAGTGATTTTAGCACCTTTGTACCGGACCAACGAAGGAGATTGGAGATCCCCTGGTAGAGACCGACGTTGTCGAGGGCGGAACCTGGAGAGGGCGACGCTTTCGAGGGTAGAACCAGCGATGTCGGAGCTTGGCGTCGGAGGTCGTAGTTTGGAGATGGGAGTCGATTTCATGGAGGTGGAAGTGATATCAGAAGTCGTGTGAAACTTGTAGGTGTGCGAGGTTTACGATGGGGTGACGGTGCTGTGCGAGTCGACGATGGGAATAGGTGGCCGACGATGGGATGAGGTGTTCGGTGATGGAAGGAGGTGGTTGGCGTTGGAGTTGGTCGGAGGTGTGAGGTGAGAGGAGACATGAGAGGATCTGATAAAGGTGAGTTGCGTTCATATGAGATATGAGGGCAATACAGGGAAGGCGCGTATTTTGTTTATTCAGATATAAGTTTAGGTCTGGAAGTTTAAGAGGATTTTAAGAAATTAAGAGCTGTTATTGATAGCCTACCAAACGCTTTATATCTAAAATATTAAGAGGTTGTCTCTTAATTTCTCAATTAAGAGGCTATCAAGCAGCCCCTAAGTTTTTCTTGTGAAATTTTTGACCGTAAGTAGGAATTTAACAACTTTAATTTTGAAAAGCTTGTTTCTACAGATGCAACAATTAATAGAATAGTCAGCAAAACTCTATATGCATTAGGAAAATAATGACTATTTCATATATTTGAAAACATTGGTGGGTTAGTGGTTTCACTTGGTAAGAACCCGTCAACCAGTCCAGATTAAGTTCATTGACGTCAACATCTGATTGTTTGCCATATTTAAGTGCAGCTTCAAGACGGATACAACACAAGTTAATATCTCTCTCAACAAATCCTTCAAGTTTTTGGAAGCAAAAAATAAGAATTCTTTCATATTTCTCTTATTGTTTAAATCTTGTTTTAAACTAAGTCATCGATTGAAATTGAAACAATCAAACACACAAGAAACAGCATAAGTAGGTCGATTCTAATTTTGAAGCACAACAAGTAATCATCAGATTTCTCAGAAAATCGATTCTAATTTTTGAAATTGAAACAATCAATTAATCAATAATATGAAATTGAGTGATCTTATTGGATCTTGAAACTTACAAATTTGACTTCCGAATCAGATGGAGCGCACTAATCTTGAAACAAACAGTTAATCAACAATCAAACACACACACACCATCAACGACTTAATTAGCGGGTTCAAGAGAATGAGTAACGTCTTAGGGACTTCCGAAGTAGATCGGCGAGAATCAGAGGGTTAACTGACTTATTTTCTCCTGATGACGATACACTTGAATCAATTTTGTTTCCAGACTTGGATTACTAGTCTACTATTATGAATCCTATATAAAAATTGGGAGGCCCTCCACGACGTGGGCCTTGTGCGGTCGCCCACCTCGCAAACCCTCAAAGAAGCTCATGTCATTACGGATAAATATAACTTTCAAAATTGCATTTATTTTATTAGTTGTATTAAAAGATCGAAAAAGTGTTAGATTGCTCAACTTAAACATCTTAGAATTGTATTTAAATTGATTCGATGTTAACTTTTCATTCCACTCGTCTGAATCACTTGTTCGATCAGCTCTTTAAATACACTTATTAATAATATTACATCATCAAACAATTTCAAAAGGAACAACTATTAAAACTTTGCAAAACCAGAATTATTTTTGTGTGTTTTGGTAGATAAAGGGTCAAAAAAAACATTTTATGCTCTTAGTCTTCTGAAAACAAACCTTTTTTTTCTTAAACCACCCATAAACATAATATAAAATTTATGAATGGCCATGTTGTAGCAACTAAATTTGGCTAATTAAGATTGCATCACATATTCACATTACACACTTTCCTTAAACAATATTTCAATCCTTATTGTTTCGGTATCACTAAACTTGTTGGAGATTAGAATGATCCAATCAAAGAGCCCAATGATTTGTACTACAAACGTTACGATACATATATTAATTGAATTAAAATTAAAATTAAACACAATAATATATATCATCAAGACTTAATAATATAAAAAAACCTACGATAAACCAGCTTTACTCCTCAAATGCTCCTTAAACCCCATAATATCCCCTTCCCATTTAGTCACCTTCTGATTCTCACACACCCAAATCTCACGCGCCACCTGATTAATCAACCTAAAATCATGACTCACCAACACCAACCCACCATCCCAATCATTCAACGCATCAGCCAAACTATCAATCGTCTCAATATCCAAATGATTAGTCGGCTCATCTAACAACAACATATGCGGTTGCCTATACGCCAACCACGCAAATATCACCCGACTCCTTTGCCCGTCTGATAAATTCCTCATCGCCATCACTTGCGCTTTTCCGGTCAGCCCAAACCGCCCGATCGCCGCCCGCATCTTCTCCTCCTCGTTCCCCGGATACTCACTCATCATGTACGCCAAAGCCGACATCTCCAAATCAAGCTTCTCTGCCAAGTGTTGATGAAATTGAGCCACCATCAAGTGGTTGTGCCGCCTCACCATGCCGTCGGTCGGCATCAACTCTCCAGTCATTAGTTTTAGCAGTGTACTTTTCCCCGCCCCGTTCGGGCCCACTAAAGCTACCCGAGAATCTAGGTCAACTCCAAAGTCTAGGTTTTTGTAAATGAGATTTTCAGGCGTGTAACCGAATGAGACGTCGATGAATTGGAGAACAGGTGGTGGGAGCTGACCGACGTCAGTGAACCGAAAGACAAGAACTCTGTCACGGGTCACTTTTTCGGTCAGCCCGCCCCGTTCCATTTTAGCTAAAGTTTTCTCTTTGGATTGGGCTTGACGGGCGAGTTTGGCTGACCCGTGGCCGAATCGGGCGATGTATTCTTTCATTGACGCGATTTGGTCTTGTTCCCATTTATATTGTTTCATTTGGTTTTCTTCAAGTTCGGATCGTGTTTGTACGTATTGGTCGAAATTACCCGTGTACATTTTAAGTTTTTTATTTTGCATATGGATTATATTCGTGCAAACACCATTTAAAAAGTCTTGTGAATGTGAGACAACCACGAGTATACGTTCGAATTTTTTTAGGGTTTCTTCGAGCCAAACACACGCTTCGAGATCTGCATATGTAAGGGCGTTAGCGTCTTTTTATGAAAAATGATTTTGAATTTTTTTTAAAGTGACGGACCGAGGTGATTTGTGGGTTCATCGAGGAGTAAGATTGTCGGGTTCATGAACAGAGCTCGGGCTAAAGCGATACGCATTCGCCAACCACCCGAGAAATCTCTGGTTTTCTTTTGTTGCATGTTTTTGTTGAAACCGAGACCGTTTAGAATCTCGGCCGCCCGCTTTTCGGCTGTGGACGCGTCCATCGCGTCTAACCGTTCGTATACGCGCTCAAGCGCTTCTCCGCCGCCGTCATCCTAAATCCACACAAAACAATTTTTTAACAGGACATGACAAAACAGGTTGTACTGCGTTTAGTTGTATTTTGTATTTGACTAAACCGGGACCGATGACAAAAACTTAATTTTTTTCTTTTATGGTGTAATGGGTTGGAGAAGGGTAAAATAGTAAATATCATGAAAGTTGAGGGGAAGATGATAATGACCTGTCCAATCAAGCGTTCAGCTTCTTCTTCCAATTTGAGTCTTTCTTCATCACAATTCATGACAGCTTCAAGTGATGACATGTCAGAAGCTTCAATCTCTCTAGTGAGATGGAAAATGTCCATGTGTTCAGGAATTGGAAGCTCTCGACATCCAATTGAAGTAAGAAGTGTAGATTTACCACATCCATTTAGCCCAAGTAAACCATATCGTCTATAAAGTCAAAGTCAAATCTCATAATTACATTACAAAAATAAAAAATCAAATAAATGTAAATAATACAAAGTACAAACCTCCCGTAATTAAGCTCTAGCTCTGAATCAACAATAAGATCATGTCCATGAAAAGTAAGTGATAAAGACTCTATCTGAAAATATAAATTTAAGAGGTCAAAACTCAAAACATTAATCCACGTCAGCAAAATCGTTCATGTGCCACCTCAGCATCCAGTAAATGCTATTCTTGACATAAAAAAGCAATCAATGATCAATCGACAAAAACTATGGTGTAAAATGGGATTTTGGCCATAAGCTTATATGAATTGAATAAAGGTTAGAATCTTTTTTTTTTAATATGGATTCATGGGTTAACTTAATTATGTGGATTTTTTGAATTATAAAGATATATGATAAAAGTTGAATTGGGTTTATTTAACTCCAGCTATTATTCAGTATTCACTATTCACCAACCTTTTGCTTATACAAGTTTATGAGCATTTCATCTTCTTGAGTGACACCAACAGTTTCATGAAGAGTTCATCTTCTTCACTAACATTCCACCATTGATGCCATTGATGATTTGCTCAATCTCAACTCCAACTACAACACCACCAAAAATGAAGCCAGAGAATTTATATCCGTGTTTATTCTGTTTAAATTGAGAAGTTGTACCTCAGGCAATTATACTTGTACTCAAACAAAGGTAAATGATCATATTATGATTACATATTTATACCTTAGTGAACACAACTTGTATCCAACCTAGAAATTGAAGGCATTACCTTTAAAAGTTTTAAAAAAGTGTGGGGATGAATATGTGAAATTTCATTAGGGATAAAATGTTCATATTAGATATTTAAAACAAAAACTGAAGGTCCTTAAGGTAGAGAATTTTGCATGCCCATATTTTATGTCTTATAGTTCATAATCCTAACCAAATCCCTGTTAGGAAAGTAGAAGTTCATCACATTTAACCACTAAATGAAAAAAAGGGCTTCAAGAAATTCTTAAAAAGGGGATATTTTTGTTGATTTTCCATTCATAGAAGCAAGAACAAACAGACAACAAAACATTTATCATAGGTTCATTCTACTCAAAGAAGTTTAGCAGATAAAACATAACACATATTAATCAGGCTTATAAGAAAATCTCATAAACCTTTTTGTACCAAGTGATCGATCCTTGGAAAACAAATGGCAGAATGATTTGGGCTAAATGGACTCCCATTTGCAAAATCACACTATAAAGATTAAAAGCGTCTATGATACAAGGGCATCAGAGTGAATCATACACCTAAAATTAAGTTGCTTGCAAGTCTCTTAAGCTTCTATGATGTAATGCGATGAGCTAGATTGTGGATATACAAAGAACAGCGAGTAAGCAATCACACATACATGACCAAATTTTTAGTAACAGTCACATCATAAAGGAAACGTATCAAACTAATCAAAGTATGAGATGCTAGGTTAGGCCTAAATTACCTAATATTCAGACCCCTGATTAGATATTTCCTTATATGCAGCCTTGAACTATAACCATGGCAAAGTATTTGAACACTATAAACTAAATAATTTGATATAAATTTGTTAGGTTTTAAAACCTTTCATCTGGACGAAACGAATCAATTGTATGCATCAGTGATCAGACGGAAATTGATCAAAGTAATTAACGATCCAATTTCGATCATCATACTTACCCGAATATCCCTAGACAAAGGATGAGAACAAAGAACTCCAGTACACGTTCGATCAGAAATCGCAAGAGACCCCATCCCATTCGCCAAATTATCGGAACTGGAACTCCCGTTTACCGTACCTATGGCCGCAGCCTTCTTCGATGCGGCAGCAGCAACGGTCTTAGCTCCTCTCTTAGCGGCAGCTGCAGCCTTCTTCTGAGCCGCCTTCTTCTTACTCGCATCAGACACCATCTGAAACAATAACAGAAACACAAACACAAAATCAAAATCCGAATCAAATAGAATACCTAGAAACATGATTTGATTTGAGAAACATACCTTGTGATTGGATGAATGGGGAGATGTAGAGAATTTCGTGAAATATGTTCGGTAAACTTCGATCGGAAATTGAATTGTAAAAGGATTTGGATGAAGGAATGGAGTCGAGGAAGTTATATATAGAGAGCGTGTGGTGTGGTTGAGAAGGATGACACGTGGCGTGTTACTGTCGTTGTCTCCTTGCAAACACTTGTCTTTTGGTGGTTGCGTATCACAATTGGTATCCGCCTTTTATTTCCTTTTTGTATGTTTGGCAACATGAAAAAATGAATGAAATCGTTTTATTTTATTTTAGGATGTAAGAATTAGCCTTTTGGAAATTAAAATAAAGCGAGTCAATCAATGTTTTCGAAGATTCAGTATATAATTATTTTATGTCTTACAAAATTGCCATTGTAAGATTTAATTGAGATCGTAAAATTCTATAAAAAATAATTACTCTCTAAATTTTCTTGTAAGATTCTGTTTGTGCAATACATTATATTATAAACATTAACATTTGTCAAAATGTTATACACTGTTCCTAAGATCAAATCCATTAAACAGTTACGCTCCTTACTTTCTTGCTTAAACCGTTGACATCTCCATTTTCTCACACTTCAGAACCAAAGCTCTGTATTTGTATCAATCTAATCTAATTTTAATCTACAATCATTGCTTCCTTCAATTCCAGCGTTTTAGATTTCAAAGAGATTCACAACGACAATCAAAACGGGGATATTGCACAAAGTATATATAAATATGATTATCAACATAGCAACAAAATCAGCAATGGATCTCTAGATGAGACATTGCAAGTCTCGAGGAATCTCTTATGATCGGGTTTGTTTCCTCTTCATTAACTTTTAGTGTGAAAGTTCTGTGAATTAGTAGTTGTGATAGATTTGAATAGATTATGCTTCTGTATTATGTGTTCATTGATAAATAACCCTTTGTTCGTTTTATTCTTATTTATGAAATTCTTTCAAGTTTGAGTGGTTTTGAGTTTGACTAATATCATGCTTCAATGGAGGTAGACTATGGAAAAATATCATCAACAAGCTATGTAAGTTTTTATAGATATATAACCTATCAAATTTTACGACCATTTAGTAGTATAACATTATATAAGTTGCCAATTTTTGTATTTGTTTTTTAAATTCATTTTTTCTTTTGGGAAGTAGTTAGAAAATATAAAGGTTTATTGTCCTTACGCTTGATCTTGATGCCAACTTTTTTGAATGACAAGAAATGCATGGTAAACTGATTGCAATCTTGCTACATTATGAAGGTGAGAATTTAAACTAAAGAATAATAATATAATTTTTAGTTTTTTCAACATCATTTTTAAATAAAAATATGATAAAACGGTTTATGTTGTAGGCTAAGTGTCTGGCCCCTTGAATGGGATTTATGGAGTTGGTGCACATTTGGATCATGGTTTGATTACTCTTGGTTAGTGTTTCTAGAATTCAGGTATGCAAATATGATATTAGCAACATGTACAAGTTTTACCTTTGAAAATTTTTAATTTTTGATTTTTTTTATTTTTAAGGATATGAAAGGACAACGATGCTAAGCCTCGGGTGTGAGAATCTGTTGAACCATTAAAATGGGAAGATCATGTTTCTTTTTTCCCCATTAACTGTTGTTTGAAAAGAAATATTGTCATAATTATAAAATATTTTTGACAAAATTATTAATTATGTTACACTTGGTGAAATGGAAGGAAAAGATATATAAAGACAAATTTCTAAAAAGTTGGGACTTCACGGGGAAAGTTTAATTTCTCTTGCTTTATCTTCTAAATCCTTATGTATTTAGTAAAAAAGACACATAATAGCATCCTATTTTGACTGATTTTCATAGTACTTAAATCTTTAAAAATAACATCTTAGTTTGAAATTTTACCAAAATAACGTGTTTTGACAAAGTAGGATGCTATTTTGACATAGTTTTGCTACATGGGCAAAGGCGCATGTAGCTTAATCTTTTAAATTTTGTTATTTTATTTCATTCATCAAATTTCAAAAAATTAATAAAGCATATGATGTAAATTTCACCTTGATTCCACACTTTATTAAACATTAAATATAGCCTGTTATTTCAAAAACTCACCACAATTTAAAAACCAAGATAATTCAAAACAAAAAATATAGAAAAGAGTAAATTATAGAAATGGTGGCTATGGTATTTGACCGATTGTTGAATCCGTAAAGTGTTTTATCTGTAAATTACGGACATGGTCCCTGTGGTATTTTGGTGGATTTTTTTTGAATTGTAAAATAACATCATACTTTGGTACTTTGTTGGTACTTTTACCCTATTAGAGAACATAGTTTGATATGAAAGAAAATAAAACCTACATCTACCAAGATTGTATCAGACTGTCGATAATGACCATAAATTGTTTTTTCCGATTGATATTTATGAACAAATGCCCTCCAACTATTGTTATCTAAAAGAAATTCAAACCAATATATATTTTTTAAAGTTTTAGTCCAATCTATTGTTTAATCTAATTTTTTGATTATCGATATGAATCTGACTTTTGAAAAATATTATATTTTTAAACAATCCAACAACTAAGATTATAACATGATTTGTACATCAGATTCGGGTGGCCTGGCACAAAGGATATTCAAAGTTACAACCATGAATACAAGATGAGACTAGACAAAGCCAGTGAAATTGGAGATATCCATGTTCACTTGATATTATATAACTAATCTCTTATGTAGGCTACAAAAAATTATGTTCTTTTTTGGAAGGTAAATATCTTTGGGGTGCTAATTGGCTTATTAAATATGCCCGAAGATTTAGAACGGTTCAAATACAAGGGTATGAGAGTGAAATACTGAAGTTGTAAAAGAAGCATGGTCTAAGGTTTCGTTTTTCGACGAATCCTAAAACTAGAATCTCATCAATGTTTAATGCTCATTTTATGATAGTATGCATATAGTAATACACTCCAACTTTTGGTCCATACAAATTACATACCTGGTTTTCACTACTAATTTTTATAAAATATATTCGGAATAAAAACAATGAAATCTAAATGTATTTTCCTAAAATTGTTTACTATAGCATCCGATTTTCATCCCTTTCATTACCTCGAAAAAAAGTTGAAATTTCAAGGTTGTAATAGAATTAAATGAGTTAAGATTCTACAATAAACAAACTAATGAAAATACGTTGCTATTATTTATTAGTTAAATTTGGGTATCTTATAATTGCTTTGTCATTTCTTGGGATTGCTTTAGAGAATTGTACCTTTTTTTCACGTTAGAACATTTTTAATTTGAAAAAGCTTCCCAATTGTAATAGCGCATATGGGTGTATTTGTGCATCTATGTGAATATGTAGTTTATAATCACTGCTTTTCCATTTGTAGCAATGTACTTCCATTAGATTTGCAATAAATATCCATTAGTGAGTTTTTTCCGTTTATAGTAATGTACTTTTAATACAAATTATTTCTTAAACTCCTGCCGCAATATGCGGGTTTAAAAACCTTGTATTATAACATGATGATGATGATGATGTTGCTTTGACTTCTTCAGCAATAATCATAATATTTGTAGAATTAAACGATAAAAATTAAGAAAAAAAATCATTGTAACCATGCATAGCTACAGGTATAACTTATAAGATCGTAAGGGGACTAACTTGTGTGCACTGATGTTCTTCCTAATTTGAGATTAATTGATAAATTTTCCTATATCTATAATGTTCAATTTTGAGTTGAACAGAATTTTTGAGGATCAGTTTTGATTGAATATTAACTTTTACGCTATACATGAGATTTTTGAGCAAAATGAATGGATTTTCTGAAGTTTAAAAGATAAGAGACTTGACAATAAAATTAAAAACTAAAGAGATGGGATAGGATTGGAGTGAGATATTATGATCCTACTTGGGATCCTATGATCCTACTGCACATCTTGATTCAAGATCGATCTTAGATTTTGTTGTATATTTTGTTCAATATATAACAAATTCACTAAGCATAATATATTTCGTTTATTGCATTAATCACCTTTTTTTACATTATATTCTTTTAGATTTTTATAATTTCTACAACATATATGATTTTTCTAGATTGTCATTATGTGTTCTATTTTAATCGTGAATTATTATGTGTGTTTGTGAGTTGACCTGCAACTGTTATTCGGTTATAAAATTCACTTTGTCACCCACCCCTACAAAATATGAATTGGCACGTATGGAGAACATTCAACACAATTTAGTTGACATTTGTTTCATGTAGCTTATTGTTGGTGATTTTAGTGTCACCGGGTCATTTTGTATAATTGGAACTTACATGTGAGCTAAGGAGCTTTATAATTTGTACTTTAATATATGTTTGGGTTTGTGCAGAGTGCACGCATGTATAAGATTGAATTAAAAGTCTGTTTGACGACAAGTCAGGGGTCCGGGGTTTCCAAAGGGGCATCGCCCTTTGGCGGGGTATAGGGGCAGCACCCCTAGCGGGGTCCTAGGGGCAGAGCCCTTGGCTGGGGTCCTTGATCTGGAGACCCTTGATTTACAATTGGATACATAGTGGAAAAATCGATTTCTTAAGGGGAAATATGGTAAAACTGACTCAGATCGTCAGTTTTGGAAACCCTTGATTTCCTCATTAATTCCGGATTCTCTTGGCTTGTTTTCAAAATGAACTCATGACGGTCAACCTTAGAAGAAAACCCTACATCTCATTTCCTATATAAAGGACTCTCCTCTTGGAGAGAAAGATGACATTTTAGCTCTTTTTCTTCTTCGTATGAACTCAAAATATTCTAGCAATTTGGCTTACATTTTTTGTGCCTAGATTCGTAAGTGTCCCCTTGGGATTATGCTAGGTTGAGTTTCTTGTAACCAGGGATAGGATACAAACATCAATTCGGAAAGTGTTTACATGATCCAATGGATATCCAGATCTCCAATATATACCCTACCCAATTTCTAACACCTATTTATGTGTTTAACTATTTGTAAAGTCGTGTGAGAGCCTGATATTGATCACAGTCCTGGAGGATTGTAACACCCCTTATATGGACTAAACAAAAATGACATTAAAACTTTAGAAAATGTACTTTAATCATTTTTAAAATCCTTAAACTTCAATTTGACAACTTATGGATGATATTTGGAAAACTTAATAAAAACATCCAACAATACGATGGAATGTTAAGGAGTCAAAGTTTAAAGATAAACTTCTAAGTAATCCTCAATTTTTCTCATGTGCTTTTTTCTTATTTTCCAACTCCACCCTTCACTTATTAGATTTATTTTAGTTTTTTTTTTTAACTTTTATTAGATATACGTTCTAAGTAATTACAACTACGGATAACAATTAATTTAAAATATAAATACTCGTATTTCTTCAAAAAAAATCATATTCCAATTTGTTTTAAACATTACAATCACTTAATAAACAGTATGTGAACCAAACACGTTTTTTAGAACAGCATAACTGTCACACCCCAAAACCGAGAACGGCGGAATACGTTCTGGGGTGGAGGACGTCATGTTCAGTATCATAACAATGCATAATAGTAGAAACAAGCAACCACATCCATTGCATTAATATAGTAATTGTAATACAAGTGTGTTTTGTACATTTATGTGGGCACCAAAAGTATAAACAAAATAAAAGATGAGTCTTATATGTGCTCCATCTTCCAAAAACTGCACCAGTACCTGTTTATTGTTGACCTGAGAATACAAGTTATTTGAAAACGAGTATCAGCATAAAGCTGGTGAGTTCATAAGTATTTAGTGTCATTGTTTGTATAAAAGTGTTTGCAAATCGCATGGTATGACATTTATTAACAAAGTTTGAAGATGGTTTGATCCCTAGAAAATCCCATATTTTCCAGCAAAAGTAGTCTTTTACCAAGACTTTGTTATTTGTAAATTTGTTTCTTTGAAAATGTAATAGTTTTCTTATGAAAGTATCAGAAATGAAAAATACAGTTTTAAACTTGTTCATTATAGAGAAATAACAGGACTTCACCCCAGCAGCATCACTACCGGTTAAGTGTATTAGTGAATGCAAACTCTGGATAGTATTAATTGTGTGCACACCTCGGAATGTGTGTTTAGTTAAGGTTTGAATGTGAGCTCGTATATAACCATACTGAGTAATAGTAGTGTAGTGGCTGACCCTCCAGGTCACCAATAGTGTAGTAGTGTTTTGTCACCCCTGGGCCTAAGAGGCTCGGACTATAGCTAGCAGTCGGGATAGGGGAAATATCCGTCCCGTAAAGATCTATACACGTAGTGGTCGCTCTCCCTCCAGGAGACGATGGTTATCCGACGATCGCATAGCGATAGGTCGTATAGAGAGATAGTGCATCACATTCTGTTGTAGTATTTTCTTTCGTATGGTATATAGTGTTCTCTTAGTATATTATGTACTGTTCTCTTGATGTAGTTTATAGTATTTCTTCTTATAGTGGCTAGTGTTTCTTTAGCATAATGTATAGTGTTCTCTTCGTATTGTGTATTGTACATATAGTCTTGTAATTGTACTGACCATAGTATGTATCATAGTAATATCAGAAATGAGTGGTAATCCTTAACTATACCTATTATAGTTAAATTGAGTACTTGATTGAGTGTCTTCGATATGTAGAAGTATCGAACTAGAGTGAAAACTTTTATGTCTAACACAAATATACAAGATATATAACCAAGTATTCAACGACAGTCGGCCAGATAACCTAACACCCTAAGTCCACAATCAAACAAGAACAGGAAATAAGGTCAGTTATCAGTTCTAAATCCTTCAATACTTACTTATATAAATATATTGGTGTAGACATGGTTTGATAATAATTTAAGGTTTGAAAGTATTGAAAAATTGTTCTAAGACAATTGATTTGTGAAAGTGAGGTTGATAGACATTTAAAATAACTTTACTGACCAGGTACTTTGAAAATGTAGAAAATCCTTTTGTTAGCAAGTTTTAAATCACGTGTGATTGATACTGTAATGTATTGAATTCAACTTGTATCCCCCCATAAAAGCATTTAAAACATTTGAAAGGTTAATTAAGGGGTATGAACTCACAGTTTAACGTAGGGTTCGAGTGTGCGATTCGTATGAGTGTCGAGTGTCAACGGATGCTCTGAACACAAGTATCTCCTATTAATCATATGGTGACACATATATAGGTTAGAGCTAAGGTGTTTCATGACTAAACATGATGGGAAATCCCTCCTAAGGGCTTGAAATCACTAAGACTAAGTGTCCCCTGCTATACCCAATGATCTATGCAAGTTTAAGGCCAAATATGGGTATTAGGGTGTGTGTATGGCCATAAAGGTGAGTGTGCGGCTGGGGAAGGCGGCCAGACTGGTGTGTGAGGCTGCACAATAGAGTGTGCGGCCGTACACTCCTTGTTTGAGTCCTATGAGTCGATTGTGTGGATTTACTCTCACTTTGGAGGGTGTTTTGAGTGTGTGCGGCCACCTGATGAAGGTGTGCGGTCGCACTCCTTCATGGGTTGAAGAACACGAAGAACATTACGAGTTTGAGGTTTGGATTCAAGTGTTTTACCTCTATGAAAAGTTGAATGATGATGTTCTTCACGTTTTGGAGGCCTTATAAGTGTTCTTGGGTGGTTTTCTAGAGAGAGAAAGTATAGAGAGAGAAAGGATGCAGCCAAAAGTGAATGGAAGGGGGGTCCTCAACTTTATATAGGGTTGAGTGTGAGGCTGGAGGGGTTTGCTGCTGGGTGTGCGGCTGGCTGGCCGCACACACCTCTCTTGGTGTCTTTGGCTGGCTTTTGTGATGCAACACCCTTCCTAACCCTTCCTAAGGTCCATATCTAGGATATATTAAGCCTAAAGTACTCGTGCAGACCCAACATTCTATTAAAAGATGCTAAATTCAAGTGAATTATAGATACATGGATCGATTGCATAGTGTAAAAGTGTCGGGTTGTCAAAATAACTATATTAAAAATGCTAGCAAGAAGTTAGAAAACAATTACAAAATAATAGAAGCTAAAGTTGGGTTTTAGAGCCAATTATTCCAACGTAGCTTAGTTTTACTACATCTACTAGAAACCCAAAAAAATCTTATCTACAACATCATCAAACAAAAAAGACTTTTTAGGGATAGACTTTCCAAAAGTGGTCGAATTTCGAAAATTCCAAATGCTCCAAAACGTAGTTGAGATTACTGCATCAAAAACCTTTTGTTGGTCCTTCCTCAACGTGAGACTTTCAGGCCATGAAAGAAGATGTAACATCCCAAAATTCAAGGCCAAAATTTTCATTTTTAATTAGGTTATTTCATAAAACCGAAGTGTGAATAATCAAAATATAATATTATGAAACCATATTAGAGAATAATCCCAAGGATCTCGTGTATGGAAAACATAGCGTGATGCGCTGCGACCAAACCGACTCCTTTCCTTTGAAACAAAGTACCTGAAACCAAAATTGTAAACCGTAAGCACGAAGCTTAGTGAGTTCCCCCATCATACCACATACCATATAACACCATCGGTATCTCTCAACCGGTTATTGTCGTCGGTATCTTTCAACCAGTAACCGGGGACTATTTCACCCCTACCACTATTAGATAATATTATGTCATAAACATATTGATCACGTACTAACATCATAAACATACAGATAAGCATTGCATTGGTTCTGTATACCCCTTCGGTATCTTTCAACCGGTATCTACCATCTGTATCTTTCAACCGGTATCCACCATCGGTATCTTCCAACCGGTATCCGCCATTGGTATCTTTCAACCGGTAACCGGGGACTATTTAACCCCCTACCACTATCATATAATATCATGATATAATCATACACTCAGGCATTTCTAGGGTACTGACACACCCTTCGATCCTAACAACCGAGTCAGGGAAAAACTATTCCCTGCTACTACCACTAACACACATAGCATATCACATAGGCATATCACATAAACATATCACATAAACATATCTCATAAGCACATCACATAAGCATATCTCATGAGCATATCACATAAACATACCAAGATAATTATCACAAAGACAATTATCTACCAACTACCCCTGTTGGTGGGCCGGCATTGTGGCCTTAGACCCACCCCTACTGGAAGGTAACTCACCTCACACTGCTGAAGTCCCATAGACACAATCCTACGCTGCTGAAGTCCCGCAAACTCAACCCCAACTGCTGGATGACAGATTCCCGAACTGTCAACACCAAAATAACACCCAATTAATAATTGGGTTCCACTACATAAGCATGAATACACACTTTGGATAATTACTACATTACCCCAAGCTTGGCTTTATGCAAGCCCAAGGCCCAATCCATAGGCCCAAAGTCACTAGAAAATCAAAGCCCAACACATGGCCCAATTTTCTAAATTGGGCCCAGGCCTATACATGGTCTTATTCAAAGGCCCAACCAAAAAGTCCAGTCCGACATTTGGTATTCTAATGGCCCAATACCTCATAATCATGAAGGCCCAAACTATGACCCATCTATGGCCCAATTTTCCGAATTGGGCCCAACGCCTCATATGGGCCTTACGACAAAGCCCATTAATTATTCTAGTCCATTTGCTTGATCTTGGGATGGCCCATTAGTAACCCAATCATTAAGGCCCAATAGAAAGGCCCAACAATAAACCCAAGTGCAATTAGGGTTTCACATAGAATGATGATTAGGGTTAAGTTTCCTACTTAACCCATGAAGGACTTAATCCTCTAAGGACTTAATCCATTAGGTCCAATATCGCTTAGATTAATCTTTGCCAATGAATATTATTTAATATCTCAAGTTATTAAATAATTCTCGCGTGTCTCGGTTAATTCCCCAAATTAGGGTTTTACTGGCATTAGGGTGTTCCAACCCAAATACTTGCCCATTTATCAATTTATTGGGCTTTTAGGTCAATTAGGGCTTTATTGGGCCTCTTAGGCCCACTAGAATATCATTAAGGCCATTAGGGTTTTATTTGGGTCAATTAGGGTCCATTAGGGCTTATAAGGCCCATTAGGGTTTCAAGCACCCCAACCGAATCAAACTCACAAGACAAGCACACCACCTCCCGACACAGCGGTCGGTGGCGGCAGCCACCACCCTAAGGTGGTGGTTTTCAATTTATTTTCATTATACTTTAGCTAATTACACTTTACAATGCCTTAACCAAAAATAAGCACACACTAAGTACATTAAACACACACCATGGTGGTTTATGGCGGCAGCCACCACCTCACGGTGGTGGTGGCTTTTCCGGCTAACTAAACACCCACTCGACAGAACTACACCCAAACACGCTAGGAACAGAATAACACACCCACAAATACACCCACAACCACCTCCCATGGTGGCTGGTGGTGGCGGAATAAGACACAAACGGCAGTCATGACGGCATAGCGGTATTAGATAGTGGCGGCAGCGAGATAATGACCACACACACGTCGGAGCAATAACGGACGTCTTCAAGTCGCTGGCCCCCGAATTCGTCGTCGGCTAGAAATGATGGTGGCGATAGGGCAGCGGCGGACATGCCAGCAGGGGTGTAACACCGAGGGATGGAGAGAGATGTCGTGGCCGAGAACATCAACAACAACAACAACAACGTTCGTTGTGGCGGCAGGCTGCGACGTTCGACGACTAAACTGGTGGTGGAGTTTTGAGACCAAGGAAAATACGGCAGTGCAAGGTCTCACCGGCAGCAACACATCGGCGGTAGTGCTTCGTTCACTTGGTGGCTCAACTAGTCGGAAGACTAGCGTAACATCTGGAGGCGATTCCTCCGAATCCCACAATTTTGGCGGTCGCTGGTGGTGAGGGTGACATAAGGGTGGTGCGGCGCCAATAATAGAAGAAGGGAGAAAGGTGGCAGCCGGAGGCATATCCCTTAGGGTTAGGGTTTTGTATGATTTAAGATGCATATATACGTGGTTTAAGCGAGGGTGACGGGAGTTGTCCCCTGTCCATGTCCAACTTTGCCCATCTAACTATTCTAGTCCCTCCCCATGAGATCTTTTTCAAAATAAATCACATATTTACCCATTAAACCCCATCATTAAAATTCATTACAACTTAGGTACGAAATTTACCAATTTCACCCATGCTTCCATAATTCCTCACAAATTCGATCCCTAATTTACCAAACAACCGATTAGCCCCAAAATCTCTTGAAATGAAGTCCCATAAGTTACCATTTAATCAATGCCTTCGTAAATACTTACAAAATAAATCTAAAACTTATATTTTAACCCCCAATCTCTATATTATAATGACTAGCTCCTCGAGACCAACACCTTACTATTTTCGGGCTACTATACATTCATTAATTAATTTATTCCTTTATTTAATAAGTAGAGTATTAAAACTCTCCCCCACTTATATTAGATTTCATGCTCGAAATCATTTCTTACCACTCCTTACACGCCCAACCACTCTAGTAGCATGGTCACCAACCTGGGCATGCCCTAGCCTTCCCAGGGTATCCATGACCCATCCTCGTAAAGCCCTAAAATCCGCAGGTGAACGAATTCCTCACCACAAGATCACATCCACTTCGTCTAAAATCTACTTCCTTGAGATAGTATGATTTCCTGGCAGACCACTCATACATAATCATTATTGTTGAATCCAATCCATTTATCTCACAACTGACTACTCAACTTCTGATCACTCGCGGTTCCCACTATAAAACAGGGTCACAGACCCAATTATCCTTCAATAACACTTAGAGTTGGCCAAAGCTCAACTAATTTTGTTGCGAGTGACTTGGCATACCCCAAACAATGTGTTATTCCGTCCGAACATGCAACCCAAAGCACAAATACTACTACTGCCCAACACAGAAACTACCCGAACACTGATCTGCCTGAAGCAGTATGTTGCCACATAGTTGCTTCCCAAAATCTATCGAGACCCCTTGGTCTCAATTCATCTGTCAGTCTTCTGAAATACCAGGTTCCAGGCCGGCTGCGGAGTCAAAAGGACTCCCGCTTAGTCGCCTCACACGACTTCTAACCGAAATCCTTCTCTGGAACTAGTTGCCACTAGTTGTCATGCCACTGCGACTCTAACAACCTCATGATCCAACCGATCAGGTCCATATGTCGAACCCTGACGTCACCCATACAGGCTAAAAGTGATTGCTACCTAACCGATGGTAGCCTTATATCACAAGCAATCTTATACAGTCCATTGCTTCCCTGATCCCACAACTGTAGTGGCACTCCTATAGTCGTATCACGGACTCAACCAGATCTAATCCGTCTAGGAAATTCTGAAATCCAATCCATGGATTTCCATATCCTTACTGCTACACCCGAACTGGTGGGTATCACTGTTCCTTCCACATTCCAATCACACGCTCGTGCCATCTACCAACCTAGTGAATGCTACGGCTACACCCGCAGTCTCATGACACTCTATCACTATCTGATCGCTAGTGAATGCTACGGCTACCCCCATAGTCTTACAACACTTCCCATGCTAACTAACCACTAGTGAATGCTACGACTACCCCCGCAGTCTTACAACACTTCACATACTAACTGGCCACTAGTGAATGCTATGGCTACCCCCGTAGTCTTACAACACTTCCCATACTAACTGGCCACTAGTGAATGCTACGACTACCCGCGTAGTCTAACAACACTTTCCAAACCGGGTCGAACACGCACTCGACCTAACATACCACTAAACTTGAGTCCTAACCGGAACTCTAACCTGGTTCTCGCAACCTGCTATCACGTGACCCCACTATATTAGTACCGTACCCATACCCATGATCAAAGCATCACAGTAACCCACGAAATCATCTACACCCTCTGGCAGGGTGAGAATCGGTGCCTCGCACAACCGCTATCTGAGAGTCCCGAAGATTGCCTGCTGCTCAGGTCCCCCAGCAAAAGGCCACCGACTTCTTGGTCAATCGGGTCAAAAGGAACCTCAATCTCGAAGAATTCCCGTATAAATCTTCGGTAATAACCTGCTAGAACATGGGAACTCCGAATCTCTGATGGAGACCTCGGAATCTCCCACTGCATCACGACCTCTCTCTTGGCCGGATAAGCTAGAATACCCTTCTGGTTGACAAGGTGCCCAAGAGATCGCACCCTGTGCAACCTAAACTCACATTTGGAGAACTTTATAAAAAGTATTTCCCCCACTTAGATCCGACTAAGTCTTCACAACGCACGTGAATGGAAGGATTCTCAATCCTTTTCTCTTTCTAATATCCCACTGATAACAACCCGTGCCTGCCAATACTAGCGTTTAATCACCGATTAAACCTTGAGTTCTCCCATCCTCGGAAATATTGATGAGTACTCTTGAAATCTAATCCAGTCTGACACCTCAGTCCATCTCACATGTTGTTAATTGAAGACCTTAACCTTCACTCTAGCTGACGAGTCCTCGTTCCCACTTCCAATCTCACAGTACCACCGAACACTAACTCCACTGGAGAACTATCGCTCTAACCCTGACCGGGGATCTTCCAAACAATACTCCTGCACAGATCTCGACAAAGATCCGAAATGATAACGGTACACACGGAACCTAATCTGCAAGGTACGTCCCTCTGTGGGTTCATCAAGGACCTTTCACCTGATGATCAGAAGTCATGGGTCTCTTCCCGGGACCCTCTACTATACGCACCTGGCACAACCCTCTCTTTCCAGGGTGCTCCAAATCAATCTCACATCAGTAACTTCCTGGGAATCATATCCTTCAGGGTCTGACACCCTGCCACGCTCACTAACTCACTTGCCAATGGCTAAGCTGCAACAACTAGAACATCCTATGTCCCTAGATTGGGTCACAAACTTCTTCCCGAAGCTTCTCAGATTCTCCAAGACTCTCACTGATTTGAGTATGGATCCTATGCTTTTAGTAGTACGGGCCCAATACTACCTTCCACACCTATCCATACTTTCCTTAGCAATCCTCCTGAATCCTCTAAGTCACCTCCTCAACTGGTACACCCAAGTATCACTGAGCCTCACTACTAACTCATTGAAACATATCCCAGGCTTTCCTAGGTTCCGTACTCACCCAGTCCTTAGCTGCTGAAAGATTCCCAGTAATGTCAACTAGCTACCTCATGAATATAGCCACTCGCGATTTAGCATATTCACTTAGTAGATAGCTCACATTACCAAGAGTCCCTAAAAGCACAAAGCAAACAACATTCAGACAATGGGAAATCTAACCAACACATTCCAATCAAATCAGTTTATCCTCCTATCAGGAATCTATACTAGCATGTAACTCCAAAGGCTCATACAATCAGGCATAACCTAAACAGGGTATCATATCACTGACTGATCAGTACTATCATGTAATTCAGCAAGCACATACAACAGGCACATAAGGCATCTTCCTAGATCCTTAGCCCTAGTCTAGTATGCAGTTCTCATAATCATATCATATCATAACACAACATGTATGGGTATCTTGTGGAAACTTACTTGAGCCCGACTGATTGCACGCATCACACACCTTGTTCTTTTCAAAGTTCTTTTCTCCCAAATTCTTTTCATAAAAATGATTTTTCTTTTGAAAATTTTCATGCCAAGCCCTCAGTTTGAGTTCAGACACATCCGAGAGTGTGCCCGAATCCCTCAAACCAAGGCTCTGATACCAACTTGTAACATCCCAAAATTCAAGACCAAAAATTTCATTTTTAATTAGGTTATTACATAAAACCGAAGTGTGAATAATGAAAATATAATATTATGAAACCATATCAGAGAATAATCCCAAGGATCTCGTGTACGTAAAACATAGTGTGATGCGTTGTGACCAGACCGACTCCTTTCCTTTGAAACAAAGTAGCTGAAACCAAAACTGTAAACCGTAAGCACGAAGCTTAGTGAGTTCCCCCATCATACCACATACCACATAACACCATCGGTGTCTCTCAACCGGTAATTGCTATCGGTATCTTTCAACCGGTAACCGGGGACTATTTCACCCCTACCACTATCACATAATATTATGTCATAAACATACTGATCACGTACTAACATCATAAACATACAGATAAGCATTGCATGGGTTATGTATACCCCTTCGGTATCTTTCAACCGGTATCCGCCATCGGTATCTTTCAACCGGTATCCGCCATCGGTATCTTCCAACCGGTATCCGCCATCGGTATCTTTCAACCGGTAACCAGGGACTATTTCACCCCTACCACTATCATATAATATCATGATATAATCATACAGTCAGACATTTCTGGGGTACTGACCCACCATTCGATCCTAACGACCGAGTCAGGGAAAAACTATTCCCTGCTACTACCACTAACACACATAGCATATCACATAGGCATATCACATAAACATATCTCATAAGCACATCACATAAGCATATATCATGAGCATATCACATAAACATACCAAGATAATGATCATAAAGACAATTATCTACCAACTACCCCTGTTGGTGGGCCGGCATTTAGTGGTGTTGATCGGGTAATTTTTTCGGGTTTCAGGTAATTCGGGTCGGGTAATTCGGGTTTTTCATGTTAGAAAAAATACCCGTTACCCTACCCAAACTAAATTCGGGTATCGGGTCGGGTTTGGGTAATTCAGGTATTACCCGAAATATATAACTTTTTTTTTGAATTTCACCTGAAGATAAATTTAATGAAATAAATACGTCGTGCTTTATTAGTCTTGTTTATATAAACAAACGAGACATAAACAAAGTTAGTCAATAATACCTGAGATATCATGTAATTTTTTAACAACTTAATATAATCTAATAAGATGTTAAAAAAACAAATAATTAAAGATCTTAATTTAAAAGTTTAAAATGTTTAAGATAATTGTAGCCATAAGTTTTGCCATGTTCTGAAGTTTCGTCAAGATAATAAGTTTCTTAATTGCAATAAAAACTATAATCTAGAAAACAATTAAGTTTTAAAGAACATGATGATATATAAAAAATTACTTTTAATATTGTTAGTGTCATATTGTCATAATAAATAGATTCATGTTTTACAGTAATGACAGTTAGTTTAAGCGTGATCAAATACCTGCTATATAGTACAAGCTCTACAAAAAAAAAAGAATTTTTAAAATAATTCGGGTAATCCGGGTAACTCGGGTATACCCCAAACCCAAAAAAATGTACCATTTACCCGACCCGAAAAAATCAGGTTACCCGATTACCCGAAAATATTTACCCGATTTACCCGACCCAATTTACCCGATACTCGAAAAAATCGGGCGGGTAATTCGGGTATCGGGTATTTTCGACAGGGCTACCGGCATTGTGGCCTTAGACCCACCCCTATTGGAAGATAACTAACCTCACACTGCTGAAGTCCCGTAGACACAAGGTCTCACCGGCAACAAGACATCAGCGGTAGTGCTTTGCTCACTTGCTGGCTCAACTAGTCAGAAGACTAGCGTAACATTTGGTTGCGATTCCTCCGACTCCCACAGCTTTGGCGGTCGCCGGTGGTGAGGGTGACATAAGGGTGGTGCGGCGCCAATAATAGAAGAAGGGAGAAAGGTGGCGGCTTGAGGCATATCCCTTAGGGTTAGGGTTTTGTGTGAGTTAAGATGCATATATACGTGGTTTAAGAGAAGGTGACGGGAGTTGTCCAATGTCCATGTCCGACTTTGCCCATCTAACCATTCTAGTCCCTCCCCATGAGATATTTTTCAAAATAAATCACATATTTACCCATTAAACCCCAGCATTAAAATTCATTACAACTTAGGTACGAAATTTACCAATTTCACCCATGCTTCCATAATTCCTCACAAATTCGATCCCCAATTTACCAAACAACCCCTTAGCCCCAAAATCTCTTCAAATGAAGTCCTATAAGTTACCATTTAATACTTACAAAATAAATCCGAAACTTATATTTTAATCCCCAATCTCTATATTATAACGACTAGCTCCTCGAGACCAACACCTTACTATATAATTATCGATTTTTGGGAGTGTTACAAAAGATATTGCACCGAAATATGATCAGGAAGACAAAAGCCCCACTAAAGAGCAATATGGGTCCAAATCTCAATCAACTCAAACAATTTGAAAAAAATGATCGATGCTCTCTCCTGCACTATAACAAATCGGGCACATAATTGAATCCACCATAATACCTCTAGAAGATAATCTATTCTCTCTCTCTCTCTCTATCTATCTCTCTCTCTCTCTCTCTCTCTCGCTCTCTTGTAGGAATACTATGAAGTTGCACCCTCCAGATGAGAATATTGAGTTTAATCGGAACGCAATTATTCCATCTAGTAGTCATACCGCCCGAAGGAAATAACCCATTGTCAAGAAAATTACGAGCCGAAGAGACAGAAAAAGTATTAGAATCATCTAAGGTCCACCCTAATCTATCCGTAGTAAGAATAAGTTGAACTCCCTGCAACATCAGCAAAAGAGAATCCCACTGGGTCTGCTCAATACCACTCTGAGGTACCCGTCTGAGACTATCCATACTCCAACCAATCGACATACGATCTCTAACTATAAAATGTCAGTGATTATCTAGCGCGAACACTTTATGGAAGGTACCGGAAAGAGTAGTATCTCCCAACCATATGTCATGCCAAAAAGAAGTATACGCTCCATCCGCTATCCTAATAGGACACGCAACATGACAATTGAAACCACGATCAATCAGGTTAGCTACCATCAGAGTAATACCATTCCAAGGACCCGACCAAGATCTCCTCGGGATCAAAGGAAAGGAGTGACCATCCAAACCATAAAAGATTTTCACCACCCTAACCCATAACAAATTTACGTAAGGAAAGAAACATCAACGTCACCAAAGAAGTAAAGCCTAGTTATAAGCAAAAAGACTACCCACACCCAAACCTCCAACATCTCCCGAAGCAAGAACTCTATCCCATCGAACCCAATGCAAACGTTGGTCATCCAAATCAGCTCCCCAGAAAAAAGAAGCTCCTGTAACACCCATAAAAAAATCATGCCAAATTTAAACTTTTTAAAAACATTTCAAAACCATTAATCATTACAAAGCTTGTTTTCAAAATGTATAATATCAGAGTATCCCAGAAACATAAACATAAATATGAGGAGCTATACAATCACGTCTTTGCCTTCCCGCGATCACCTGATGTACCTGAAACAATAAACTGAAACTGTAAGCCCAAGGCTTAGTGAGTTCCCTCAAAATACCGATACATTACACATAACACATATACAAATAACAATATGTACTGGGTCCACAAATTTATGGACTGGATTACCCCTGGGCCTACAGTGTGAGTCCGGATTGTCTTCCGGGCCCACACATCACATCTAGATTGCCATCGAGCCCACAGTACAAGTCTCCCTCAACTCATATCTGGAATGCTCCTGATCCCACAGTACAAGTCTCCCTCAGCTTGTATCTGGAATGCTCCCGGGTTTGTTGGTTACCGCACGAAGCAGTATCACCTCAACCCATCCCACATAACATGTCGACATATAACACAACTAATGTGCATACAGATAATCACATAATACTACAGGTAGTCCAACAGATCTACCTAACTGGCATAACGACTAACATGCAACACTTACTCATACTCAACATACTACCAACTGCTAGGATATCATATCCAATGGGCCGACCTTAGTGCCTTAGACCCCTTAGTATAGTGAGGTAACTCACCTCGCAAGTAGTGTTGAAGTACCGAAAACCTCTGATCGCTGTCTCACCAGAAATCCCGAACTATCATATAAAAATATCAAGTTAATACCCAAGATAACCTTCTTGACTAAGGGTCCACACACCTCATTAAGTCCATTCTCTTTATTGGGCCAAAGCCCAATACTAAGTCCTTAACTTGAAAGTCCATTTACAAAGCCCATTATTGGCCCAATTTACTAAATTGGACCCAACTTTCTAATTGGGCCTAACCCCATGATCCCTTGTCACTACTTGGCCCAAAATATATTATTCATAAAGTCCAACAAAGGCGCAAATCCAATTAGTCCATAAATAGCCCAAAACCTGAAGCCCATTTGTTAAAGGACCAACAGAGGACGTACGCGGGACGTACTCCTTTGGTACGCTGGGCGTACTTGTCCAGATGTTGACCACCATCAGGGTGGTTCACCCAGTACGTTGGGCATACTGGAGTTACACTAGGCATACTGGAGTTACGCTGGGCGTACGCGGGGTTTCACCAAAACCTTATTAAGTGCTTAATGGCTTAAGCACTTAAGCCCAAACTTCAGATCTAGTGACCTAACATGCCTAGGACCCATAAAGTCATGACGTCCATGAAGATCTTAATACTTGGTCTTAATCCATTAAGACCTTCTTTTTCCATGCATAGGACACATTCAACTAATGGGACCTCATTTTTATCACTCAAGGTCCCATCAAGAGTCTAGAACGACAATCCTTTTCGTCCAAATCACATCATGCACCAACTTATGGATTTTTGGTGCAAGAGATGGTTCTTTTAAAACAAAATGGCAAGATCTATACATATATGCATAAAGTTTGGTGCTTTATACCTTCTGGGGCTTCTAGGGCACAAGCTAACTTCAGATCTACAAGCTTGATCTTCTTCTCCAACTCTTTGATGCAATACCTTCCTCTTAAAGCACTCAAGAAAACACTCAATAAGTTCAAACACACAAAATAAAGTCTAGGGTTTGGGGAAGACGACTCTAGGCTGTGGAGGCTGAGGTAAGGGAAGGTTTGGTGCTCATAATGTTGCTTAAATAGTCCCCAAACCCTAAATATTAGGGGTTCCTTCTGATATGAGTACGCCCAACGTACACAAGTATACGCCCAGTGTACTAGGGCACGCCTAGTACGCTCAGTGTACCCGTATGTACGCAGGGCGTACTTCTCCTTGTCCAAAAATTTCAACTTAGCCCTTAGACTTTTCATGGCTTCACCCTAACATTCCCAGGGACTATAAATGGAAAATATTGGTGTTGGGTCGTGTGTTGTGTTGAGTATTGCGTCTATTGGGCTCGTTAGCTAGTCCATTTTGTATCTCCGGTATGGGCCTGTCCATCCGTGAGTTTAGTAGGGTTTAGTATATATAGGAGCTTTCATGCATCCTAGAATAAAACGATAGAATAGAACGATCAAAAAGTGATTATTCAGCAAGTTTATTATCGTTCTTGTAACCCTAAAATCCTCTACAACGGAAGTTCTTAGTCGAGCTCTGCTGAGGATTGTTTGATCTAATCATTCGACACATCTTGATCTATACTTGTGTTATTTACTGTTTTTACTTCATCGCATTACCTGTTAAGAAGATCTAATCGATCATCAAGTTAATTAACAACTTATCAATTGGTATCAGAGCAGGAGGCTGTGTAATTCATACACATCTTTTCTTTGAAAAAGGTTGCGATTAGGGTTATTCCGCATTAACTAATATTTATTGAGCCGTCATCCCATAATTGACGTAACTCAGCATTTATTTGTTTTGCCCTAATCTTATATATATTACAAGTCTGATCTTTCAAACAGGTTATACGATCAAGCATGGACGAGTCACAATCAAATCCCATAAACATCTCAAATAGCATTGGATCAACGACGAAGATTCCCATCCTTTACACCCAGGATTACGAAGTCTGGGCACATCACTTTGAAGATTATGTCATTGGATCTGAAGACAATGGATATCTTATTTGGGAAGCAATCGTGTCTGGACCATTCGCTCATTCAGCAACGTCTAAAATCATTAAAACTCAGAAAGAGTATAATGATCTGTTGAAGGACGTAAAAGATATTGCTCAAGACGAAAAGGATAAGTTTCAGTGCAATATTAAAGCATTGAGACTAATCAGATTCGCTCTTCAATCGGATACTTTCAGGCTAGTAAGTTCATGCAACACTGCCAAAGAAATATGGGATAGGCTGCGAGAGTTATATTCCACAGACGAAGATCTGGAGCATTCCATTCAGACCTTACTCTTATTTGAGTTTGGCGAATTTAAGCAGAATCCCGAGGAAACTGTTACTCATACATTCGATCGCTTCAATCATCTTCTCAGTAAGATGATTAAACACGATATTGAAAGGAAGTTGATTGAACAAAAAGTTACGTTTTTGAATGGTCTTAGATCTGAGTGGAGAGCATTTGTGTCCACTGTTAAAGCTCATGAGCAATTCAAATCATATTCATTGGCTAAACTGGTAGGAATTTTGAAATCCCAAGAAAAGATTGTCTTGCAGGAGAAAATGTGGTTTCAAGCTTGGGTTCCTTGGCCCTTCTATCTAAAAGCAAAAGTGTGGTAGAAGATGAAGATCTTAACTTAGAAGACTATGACCTTACCTCAGAAGATTATGCAATGATGGTGTCAAATCCAAAGAGATTTATCAAGAAAAGGTTTCCTACCAATAAGAACAGAAATTGGCAGGGAAGCTATAGTTCTGAAAAAGTGAGAGAGGAACCAAAGGCAGAAGAACCAAAGAAAGAGCCGAAAGCTGAAGGAGATTCAGGTGTGAACTGCCACTACTGTGGAGGAAAGAACCACTATGCCAAAGACTGTGTCCTAAAGAAAATTGCAGAAAAGGATGAAGAAAAAGATGAAGAAGCTGTGCTGATGAAAAAGCTGGAAGAAATCAAGAGAAAGAAAACTACTGCTAACCCTTCTATGAATGCTTTAATTGTGCAGGGTTCGGTAGCAGATGATGAGTTCGGTGGCGTGGAAGTCTGGTCAACCGATTCTGAGGATGATGAAGTTAGAAAGCCATCTCATGGAAAGGCTTATGTTGCGAAAGGTGAAGGAAGCGGTGGAAAGTGTCTGATGGTATCGGATGTATCTCAAATAAGGGGATACAACACAGATGGTGGGAATGAAGACAAGAAGGAGCGAGAGGACTTGTGTTTCATAGCAAAACCTCTCAGCGTGCAGTTTAATGAGCTTGATGAATTAATCAAGAAGGTACAATCCATTTTTGTTTCATTCAAAGTCCCACAAAATTCAAATGAAAAAGAATTAAAAAATGTAAATTCAAGAATCTCTCATCTAGACAGTAGTTTAACTCAAACACGGGTCACCAATTCTAACCTAACTGACCAATTAAGCAGTGTGTCTTCAAAGAGTGAGGAACGGAGGATGTGGATAGAGCTGAAGGAGTCGGAGTTGATCAAATCCAAAGACGAAAACATTTATTTACAAAGAGACAATTTAAAACTTTTGAAACAAAGAAATGTCTTTTGTTTGATTGCTAAGCGTCTTTATTCTAACATCACTCAACTTCATCTTAACTGTGAAATAGGACAGAAAATTCATCGCATGATTTTGCCCTTTCTTGAGTTTAAGGAAGATGAAATTGACGCTGAAGCATATAATTGCGAAACTGTAGTTTCGTCTGAGGATGTAAATCCGACGTATATGTATGGTCTAGACAAAATAGAATCTTTCATAAAGTCCAAGGACCATAAGGACATGCTGAAAAATCTTTTGGATGAAAATGATAAACTGAAACTAAGGACTGAAACCATACAAAAGTTTGACTCTTTGAATGCCAACTTGAGCTCAGAAAATAAAATTGATGTTGAAAATGCATCTGAGCTTAATGAGGATGATGATATGAGTGAAATTTCTGTAGAGGATGAAATTGACTGTTCTGGGTTTGTCAAGAGCGAACCCGAAAACCACAAAAATCTTATTTCAGAAAATTCTGTGGAGTTTGCTTGTTTGTCCCAACAAAAGTCCCCGATCCTTGAAGAAAAAGCTGTTATATACCAAAAGGTAAGGACGACTCCAAATCAGGTGTATAAGGTCACAGGAGTAACCGAACATAAGACAGACGAACTCACATCCATTGTAAATGAAGATAATGTTGATGGATGTGATGAGTTCTTCTGGTCTACCCCTATCGATAATGCTGACGAAACCGTTGGTCTGTCGGAGCGAACGTCCTGGAAAACCAAAGGCAGATATGTGCCAGAGCCACTAAACAAACCTGACAACTTCGACGTGCCAAGTACTAGTGGTACAAAAGAAGTTCCTAAAGAGAAAGGAGTTCCTGCAAAAAAAGTCACTCCTTCAAGCGAAACATCATCAGTTCAAAGTGAACCGGCTGACAAGAAGCAAAAGCAAAAAAGCCAACATCCACCGATAGCCGAAGCAAGTTAAGGATCAGAAGCAGCAAAGGAATCAGAGATACAAGAAAAATCTCTCTGAACGAAAACATTTTTGGCGATCTCAAAACGCCCATTTCTCTTATCATGACAGAAATTCAAAGTCAGAGAAAAGTGCTGTTAGGCAGCAAGAAAGTAATAATAACCAAAAGGAAAGATTCGGTTCTGAGGATCATAACAACCTAAGGGAAAGGTTCGGTTTAGAGAACACCAACTACCGAAAGCATAAGTTCGGTTCTGAAAGCAAAAGCAATCAAGGTTCAAGGTTCGGTCCCACTAATGATCAAAAACAAAAAGGGCACCTAGAACCTCAAGCCAAGCAAACTTCCCAATCTAACTTCTCTCATTCTAATTCTTCTAATTCTTCTCAATCTCATTCTAAATCCAATTCTATTCATACTCAAAAACCAAAATCTTCAGCAGATTTGAAAGGAAAATCGAAGGTTTCCTCCGTCAAAACAAATCAAAATCATCCCAATGTCCAAATGCCTAAACCTGAATCTAAACCGATAGTGTAATGCCCGGGTTTCAGGGCTAAGCATTTTTGTCAATGTAATAGTCTAGGTCAACTCTTGTAACTCTTTTTTAAGTAATAAAGATGAAATATTTGAGTATTATGTGAATTATGTGTGTTTATGTGTTTATTATTTAATTATAAGTGTATAATTAATAAATAATAAAAATAAGCGTCAAAATTAAAGTGTGAGATAAGCCCAATATCTCTACATAAAGTTGTAGACTATGTCTCAAGGTTTCCGTACATATAAAGAACGCCGAAATCCGAGTTATAACGAAGAAGTTATGGCCCGTCGAAGTTTTACGGCAAAACCGGCACGGCACCGGGAAGCGTAAATAGTGAATTTACGATAGAGTGATATTTAGCCTTAGCAATCTAAACAAAAGTTGTAGAATATGTTGAACTAAGAACTTCGGTAAAAAGAACGCCCAAATCTGACTTCGTATGAGGAAGTTATGATTTTTCTAAGATTCGGCTTAGCAGTGCACGACCCGAAACTCGAATTTTAGTTCGAGTGGTTTTTGGCTTACGCGACCTAAATGAGAGTTGAAGATCTCATTAATAGGAACTCAACGGCAAAAAGATGGACGAAAACGGAGTTCGTATGAAGGAGTTACGAATTCTTCGCGGTCATTTAACAGTCTAAAGGCCTCCTACTGTTAAATTTGAGATCGGTCGAGAATTAGCCGACGGAGTCTAAATGAAAGTTGTAGATCTTGATTTTACCTACGCGTGGATATAAAGAACGTCGAAAACGGAGCTCGTATGCGAGAGTTATGATTTTTCTAAGTTCGAAGGCTGACACGCGATAGGGGGTGACGTGGCACCACCAGAATTGGACACGTGGCACCACCAGAAGGCCACCACATGGACCAACTCGGCGAGTAGGCCCCCCCTACTCGGCGAGTAGACCAGTCAGCACCCCTATAAATAGAGGTGTCGGGCATTCATTTCTCTTCACACCTCTCCAACATTCTTTCTCTCTCTACACACTCTCTCTAAGCCTCCTTAAGCCCCCTAAAGCATAGGTAAACCCCCTAGCACCCGAAGGAAGCCCCGAGGCTCCCGGAGTTCCGAGAAAAGAGCCTTTCGGCTCGGGAACGCTGCTCCAGCGAAGCCCGGTTTTCGAGAAAACCCGCAGTAAGTGAGCTACGCCTAGCCTATCTTTAGTTTAACTTACGTTTTAATATAGTAATGTTATTAGGACCTTATAATAAGTACTTGGGCTATTATTATGGGTTATATAAGTATCGTTTAACGTTTATATAATAATAATAATAATAGCTAGAATATTAATTAATCGCGGTTATCGTTAGACTAAACCCTAGTGGTATTGGTACTAGGTTTTGTCGGAGGAATATCGTTTTGAGAGTATCGAAGCGCCGTCCGAGTGCTGAGTCACCACCTTTCAGGTGAGTGCATAGTTACTTTGAGCTTACACATAGATATGAAGTATTTTATAAATTACGTGCTATGTGTGCATATTATCTGATTACTTGCTATCTATGTTAGATGAACGTTGTTATACATGTTTTCAATGATTTAAACTGTATATGTATTTTATACTTACGAAAATGTTGGGGTAAAACATGGGTAGATGTAATAGGTGATGTGTGATAAAATGATGAGAGGCCTCGATGTTGATGTTGTTGTTTCTGTCATCTAGCGGAGTATGGATGACGACCACAGACTCTTCTAGACAGTCCAGTGGAACGCTAGCAGGCTCGCAACCTGTAGGTGTTTGTGAACGACGTGTTCACCGGTGTAATCCATCCCCCACATGGTTGCCTTTAGGACATTTATTGCTGAGGAATCCCCTTAGCAGTAGTGTCCGTCCCGATGATGATCCTTAGGCTAGGTCCCTTATGATAGGTGTTTAGGGACGTAAAGTGAGGATAACGGGAACGGGTAATCGGGTTATTGTTGATCGATGAAATTAATAAACTTATTTATTGTGGGTTGAAAACCCTATGTGCTCACCAGGCTCCCAAGCCTGACCCACTCAGTTTCTTGTATTACAGGTAGTGGCGCATGAGCATAGGTGTGATGTTTTAGACGAGGGATTACGGATATAGGCCTGTAGATATGAAATAATGTAGTAAGGCTTATATTGTACTGTTTATGCTTTTGATCTGTACGAACATGACATCCCGAGTCTTTTAATGAAATACATTTCTATGGAAATGCTTTTGATAAATCTTTATCATATTTTTGTTTTGGGACAAATTCCGCAACACTTTCATTTAAAATGTAACTCTGATTTTTAAACAAAGCATAAACAAACCGGTCTTTTCTGGCCGTGATTTTGGGGATGTCACAGTTGGTATCAGAGCATTAGTTTAAGCGAACTAGGAATTTTTAGGATTTCTAGACTTAAACTTAGAATGCTAAGCGGTGATTGTGAGGTGTGAGCACTAGCTTATTTTAGGAATTGTGCCTAAAATGCTTTTATGTGCTAAATGCTTTATGCATGATATGCTGTTATTTGTTCGGATCTATGGTCTGTTGCCGACCGGATCTGGAAACCTTATGTGTTTAGGATTCTAAACGTACGACTACGATATTAGAACTAGCATGTAAACGTTTCGGAGTGATAAGGACGATTTAAACGTCTATCCTAAATAAAGATCTAAATTCACCTTATTCGGTGTATAGATCAAGATGGCAAGGACCCGTAGCGGAAACGTGAACGCGAATGGAGATAGGAACCAACCCCCAGTGGTTCAACAAATACCTGTTGTAGAAGAAGTTGCACCTGAACCAGTCACGATGGCCGGAGTGCAAGCGATGATCCAGGCTATGTTGGATCGTCAAATGGAGGAAACTAGACGTTTGCTCCAGCAAAATCGAGAGGAAGGCACTATTCAAATCGAACAGCCCGAGTTGAACGAAGGGCAGACTAAGGAAGGAGACTACAGTGGAACTGTTGGTCAAGTCAACCAACCAATAGTTCAAGAAAATAACCAAGATAACGGATTCTAGAGAAATGGATGCAAGTACAAGGATTTTCAGACTTGCAAGCCATCGACTTTCACGGGGAAGGAAGATCCAATCGGAGTCATGGATTGGATCTCGGAGATGGAGTTAGCTTTCATGACATGCGGTTGCAGAGGGAAGCTACAGACCACGTTTGCAGTGCGTCAGTTTCGAGGAGGCGCTGTACGTTGGTGGAATACTTTGGGGAAGACTTTAAGCCCCAACAAACCCCTGGAACTGACATGGGCAGAATTTCTGGTACAATTCAAACGAAAGTACTGCTCAGCTCAAAACCTGCTCGAGCTAGAGAACCAGTTTCTAACCCTAAAGAAGGGGAGCATGTCAATCGATGAATACACGAACAACTTCACAAATCTGAAGCAACTCTCAAGCTAAAGATGTTTATCAAGCAGGTTGAAGTGCAGCTGAGGAAAGTCGTTCGTAACATCAGGAGCGGCAATGGGCTGGAGTTCAAAAATAAAGAATTCGAAGACTTCTTGGCAGAAAAAGGAACCAATCACAACTTCTCAGCTCCCTACACCCCTCAACAAAACGGAATTGTCGAAAGACGAAACCGATCTTTGTGTGAGGCGGCCCGAACCATGCTAAGTTTTGCCTCTTTACCTTTATATTTTTGGGCTGATGCTATTGTTGCAGCATGTTTTATGTAGAACAGGTCCTATCTCAATAAACGCTTTAATCTCACTCCTTATGAGATCATCAACAACAGGAAGACAAATGTCAAATTCTTCCACGTATTCGGCTCACGGTGTTTCTTCTTCAATTCTAAAGAACATCGTAACAAGTTTGACGTGAAAGCCGATGAAGGGATATTTCTGGGATACTCTCTCACTTCGAAAGCATACAGGGTTTTGAACAAACGTTCGAGGAAGATTGAAGAAACTTATTATGTGACCTTCGATGACAGCTATGTCAAAAAGCTGAAGGCCAGTGAAGACACAGTTGGAGAAATTTTTTCTCAAACAGGCCAAGTCACAGCCTCGATTGCAAACCTATTTGAGAAGTTTGTTGAGTTATTCGATGAACCAGAGAAGGCCACTCTCTCGGAAGCTAGTGCAGCAGACAACAAAGTAGATCATCTGAAGCAACTCATCGAAAATGCTGCCAAGCAAATGAATGAAGGAGGATCAAGTTCCAACGACCCTCCACAGCACGATGCTTCAGTTGAGGGGGAGGATCCACCTTCTTCTTCACAGTCGGGCTCACATGTTGAGGGGGAGAACTATTCTCCAGCTGCTCCCGAACGCCCAGCTGTACCCGAAAGCCAATCTGTACCCGAAAGTCCTGTGGTACCCAAAAGCTCAACACCACCCGAAACTCCTGTAGCTCCGGAAAGTCAAGATACACCTGAAAGCTTATCTGTCGAGGGGGTGAATGCAGATATACCCTATGACTATGATAGTCAATCTGAACTAGACGAGCTGGTAAATGCTGAATTAGATCCATCCTATGATCCAAATTACCCTCCTCTTGTCAAATGGACCAGAGATCATCCTGTTTCACAGGTTGTCGGTAATGTCTCTGAAAAGGTCCTGACCCGATCTCACCTAAAGGCTAAGCAAACTTCCTTATTTTCAAAAGTAGAGTTTTGTATGTTTAACTCCTTCGTCTCAAAAGTTGAACCATAGACAGTTAACGCTGCTCTTGATCACTCCGATTGGGTTCAAGCTATGCAAGATGAACTTAATGAATTCGAAAGAAATAAAGTTTGGCGCCTCAACCCAACTCCTCAAGATGCCTCGGTTGTTGGTCTCAAATGGGTCTTTAGAAATAAGATGGACAAGGAAGGCAATGTGATTAGAAACAAAGCTCATCTAGTGGTGAAAGGATACTGCCAGGAGGAAGGAATCGACTATGAGGAAACTTTTGCTCCTGTGGCTAGGCTGGAATCTGTTCGAATATTTCTTGCCTATGCTGCACACAAGAACTTTGAGGTCTTCCAAATGGACGTAAAGTGTGCATTTCTAAATGGAGAATTCGAAGAAACGGTGTACGTAGAGCAACCACCTAGATTTGTCAATGAAAATTACCCCAATCATTGTTATATTCTGGACAAAGCGGTATATGGACTGAAACAAGCACCGAGGGCCTGGTATGAAACGCTAACCAAGTTTTTAAAGATGTCCAAATTCAAACAAGGTTCGGTTGACCCAACCATCTTTCGTAAGAAGGAAGGTAACCACCTTATGATTGTTCAAATCTATGTTAATGATATCATCTTTGGCTCAACGAATCCTAGCTTAACGGCTAAATTCAGAAAGCTGATGGAGACTAAATTTGAAATGAGCTCAATGGGTCCAATTAACTTTTTCCTTGGTTTAAATATTAGACAGGGACCCGAAGGCATCTTTATTAACCAGGAAGCTTACACGAAGACTCTCCTTGCTAAATTTGGCATGATGGGAGACTCAAAGGTTAAAGTTCCAATGGCGTTCGGCACCAAGCTCAATCCATCCTTGGATAAGCCAGCAGTCAACATTACGCTATATCGCCAAATGATCGGTTCTTTAATGTACCTTACTGCTAGCAGGCCTGATATAATGTTTTCTTTTTGTTACTGTGCTAGATTTTAGGAAAATCCTCGTGAACCTCACATGCTTGCAGTAAAGAACATACTCCGATATCTCAAGCGAACTACCTCTCTCGGCTTCTGGTATCCATCCAACTCAGGCTTCTTCGTTCAAGCCTACTCAGATGCAGACCTTGGAGGTTGTGGACTAGACAAGAAAAGCACCACTGGAGGCTGCCAATTCCTTGACGGGAAGTTGGTTAGTTGGCAATCAAAGAAACAAACCTGTGTATCCCTGTCTACCGCTGAGGCAGAATACATCGCAACTGTTTCCTGTACTTCTCAAGTGATTTGGATCCAAAGCCAACTCAGGGACTATGGACTCAATATGAAAAAGATCCCACTATATTGCGACTCTGAAAGTGCAATTAGGATCTGTCATAACCCAGTGCAACACTCGAAGACTAAGCACATAGCACTGAGGTATCACTTCATTAAGGATCATGTGGAAGATGGGAACGTCGAAATACACTTTGTTCGAACCACTGATCAACTGGCTGACATCTTCACCAAAGCTCTTCCTGAAGCATCTTTTAACAAAATACTACAAGGGCTAGGTATGATGAAATCAGAGTCAGTACCAAAAATTATCTCTCAAGCTCAAAAGCAAGAAGCGAAATAGACCGAACGTTCGGGTTCGGGTTCGGGTCTTGTGCTAATGTACCGAAATGAACCGAACGCTCGGGTTCGGTTGCATTATCTACTTTTCGCTCATCACTCAAAGGTAGTTTCCTTGGTTGTAGATCTTATGTATAAATTTTCCAAATTCATTTCTCTTATTGTCAAAGTTATTCTCTTTTTTCAAATCTATTTTCTTTGGCGACCGAAATCAACCGAACGTTCGGGTTCGGTTCCAAAGTTTTTCTCAACCGAAATAGACCGAACACTCGGGTTCGGTTCCAATTTTTTTTTTGTGTCTTATTTTTTTATATAGATCAAAAACTCCAAAAATATTTTATTTTTTTATTATCTTATTTAGCTTGGCTTTTATTTTTATTTTTTTATTTTTTTTCCTTTTCTTGTGGGTATATAATTTCATTAGCTAAGTGTCCCTAGAAGCATGCTGCTGTATGCGTCCAAAGCCTCACCTGATTCTGAATAATAGCCTTACTGACCTGGTATAAACAAACCTTGTCTTCCCAATTAGGCTATCATATTTATTCTAATCATGAGCTACCTAACTCTCTTCTCACATGAGATTAAAGTTTTCTGCTTGGTCCTATTTTTATAGCAGAGGTACTTTGGTTTCTTTATACCATCTACATCATTGTTCTCCATCTCCCTCGTTTCACAAACGTAACCCTTGAGACTCTCAGACATTACCACTGAGGTTTATGGTTGCACAATTTTTGTGTTCATGATCTTAGCTTCGTGTCACTACATGCTAAGTGGAACCCAAAATTCAATACCAATTATGCATTGACGGTGAACAATTAATTTGCTCAAGCTTTCACTAATGAATTGACGAATGTACCACATGAAATCTCTATTTTTCTTTTGAGTGATTCCTATGAAATTGTTAACACCCATAACATTTCTTCCCTAGGGATCCAGTTTTAATTTTTGTTGAGATTTTATATATTTCCTAGCCAAATTAAATTATCTTCAACCTACTTGTTCAACAGACTACATTAGTCTCACAAGTACTTCGTTCGAGTTCTGTCTTATATCAAGATTAGGAATTTTGAACCGAAGCGATATCCACCCTCATAAGCCTAATTAAAAGAAGCCTTTCAACACTTCTTAATAAGTGTCTGATCAATATTCAACGGGAAACCACACAAACACTTTAAAGTCTCTCTTGACTATGAAGGAAGAGATTCGTGCCCGGGATCATTTGTTTCGTGTCTTTATTGACATCACATATTTTCCGAAAAGTGTTGCTTTATTTCTTTTCTTTTACACCCTAAGCACGAAAATCTTTTTGATTTTCCAAAATTCTGGTTTCATTAATTCTAAGGAATTTTAATTGGGTTGGCTGTTATCAAAAGTTGTGGTTAATATTGATCCACGTGGCAATTTTATTTTAAAGATGCCGTTATAATTTAAAGGGATAAGATGACGACATAATGACTCAAGCGGAAGTCCAATGGATTTGATTTCAAACGGTGCAACAGGGAAACACGTGCGCATAGGAACCGTTTCATATCCAAACGGCGCCTGATGGAAAGGCGTGTTATTAGGGCCTGACATTCTCTCTCATGCGTGATCATCGGCACACCAACTGTCACGAATCAGTCAACTCCGAAAAACCCTTCGTTTTTCAATCGAAGATTTGGGAAGATCTTTCTCTCTCCTTAACCCACAGTATAAAAGGCAACATCATCCACCGTTTACCTCTTTACTGCAATTAAAATTCCCAGAGAGCAAGAAATCCTTAAACCTTTATTGTTCATCATCTCCTCCACTTTCTTCATAGCAATGGCAGATTCTTCCTCAGTTCACGCAACATCCCACATCTTGCCCATTCGCCCACAGCAAAGCTTGATCATCGATTTAACTCCTCAATCGTATGACGCATTCATGGTCCCCATCATCGAATGCCTGAAGTTTTCTCCAATCGCTCCTGCACTTACCAGGGCTGAAACTGTTCCGATGGAATTCTTGTCACAGATCTTTGCCACCGCTCACTACGACAAGGTCGTCGATAGAATCTTCTTTGATGTCTATGAGCACAAGGCGTCGATTTCAAAGCAGCGGTTCTGCTCATTGTTAGGGTTTGACGTGGATTCTTCCAGGGTCAATCTGGAATCCATCCCCATGGGTCATCTGTTCAACATGTTCTACAACATGGGATACACGGAGGTACTTACTACGGTGACGAAATTCAAGAAGTCGTGCCTACCTCCACAGTCGAATGGGATGTTCACTGTTTTGTTCAAGGGTTTATCTGAACGAAGTGTCGGGTCTGATGGAGCCAACCGTTTATTTCTCTCCATAATGTATGGTATCTACAATGGCATCAACATGGACTACGGGTCCGTTCTGTGGCAACAACTCATTCAGAGTCTCTCCTCCACTTCCAGACATTCAGAGATTTTGTATGCTCGGTTCTAGACCATTGTCACGAAATGGGTGATGGACAAGTATCACGTCCCCATTGTCGCTGGTGCTCCAATGTCTTCGATTGGTACCTTTCATACTACGAAGATCATTGTGTCGGACGCTTCAAAGTTTCCGTTCAACGGGTCTATTCCGGAAACCATGTATGGGGATGTTCCCGCTGATAGCCGGATTATCAGGACGTACAAGGAGTTCAAGCGTTCTGGTCCAAGGGATCTTACTCCGGAGATGCTGAAATCCATTCATGACGCCGACAAGCCTGCTCCAAGAGGCAAGAAGGCTGATAAGGGAAAACAGGTGGCCAAGGGGGCGAAAGGCCCGTCTCCAAAGAAGAGGAAACCCACCAGAGTTGCTCAGTCTCTACAACAGAAGAGGAGAAAAACCCAACCGCGATGAAAGTTGATGATCGCTTCCTCCTCAAGCGAATCTGAGGGTGAGAGTTCTGATTCTGATGACTCTCCACGTGGCAACACTCCACCACGATCTCCGAACCCTGAAGTTCATGTCTCTACTTCTCGAATTTCCTCTCCACCTAAAACTATTCCTATTTCTATTCCCCCCATAACTTCCACTACTCCAATACCACCCACTTCTATCCCAATACCACCACCAATATTCACCGAAGCAACCACAACCACCACTGCAGATGTTAGAACCAACGTATCTTATACGGGGGTTCATACTGATGCACCTAAATCCACCCCAGCACCCGAAACCACTCCAGAAGCCGAACCCACGCCTACACCCGAATAAACAACACAACCCGAACCTACCCATACTACCGAACCACCAGCTTCACCACCACCATCTTCTCCTGGTCACACATCAGAAGGAGAAGAACCACTCCTTGGCGGGGAGAATATGACTTTTGACTCGGTCTACTATAGCCCGTTTCAAGTGCAAAGTGATGACGATGATGACGCTCCTGTCACCAAAAGGCATCTCCAGGAGCTCCATGACAAAATTGACTCACTCATCGCCTCCTCTTCTACTTCCCAGTCATCCCTATCTGAAGCTGCAGTTTAGAAAATTGTTGATCCTTTCTCCAAAGCTCAACAAGCTTCCCTTGCTTCTGCAACCACCGCCATAGATGCCTCTACCAAAGCCTGTCAGGCTGCGACCGAAAAAGTCGATAAACTATTTACTGATGCCTCTTCCCTGTTGAAGTCTTTACAGGAGAGTGCCAATGCCGCCAAGACTACGCTGGAACCTATTGTCCACCAGCTGGCAACATCAGTCGCAACTGAGTTGAAGTCCTTCGCTTCTCTTCGTCAAACAATTTCTAAAGACAACTCAGCTTTCCGAACAATCATCGAAGAACGTCTCTCCAAGCTTCAAGAAGATTTGGCTGCCGAGAACACTCTCATGGATGTTCTAGCCAGGAAGACTACCGCTCTAAAGGTCAAGAGCATTCAACTCTCCAACTCTCAACAGGAGATTGAATCTCTTCGATCTGAAAGGTAGGTCATCAAATCGTGTGTTTCGGATGTCCACTCTGCCATCTCCAACATCCTAGAAGCACATGATCCAATTCTTAACTATACTGTGAGGCGTGACCTTGCAGAAAAGCTCGCTCCCACCCTCGCCCTACTCAGTAATATCGAAGGGCTCCTTGATTTCGTGTCCATTCCGAAACAAGGGGGAGAGAAGGAAACAATGTCTCAACCACCTCCTACTTCCACAGCAACTCACACTACCGAACCTCCTCCAGTAGGCCAAGCCTCCGGTTCCGGTGTGAAAGACAAAGGCAAAAAGATTGCTGAGGAGGAAGAAGAAGATAATGAGACAATCGTCGACTTGTTGAAGCGTAAAAGTCGACACAATGAGGCTGACATCAGTGCTCGTGTGGCAAGAGAGGCTGAAGAAGCCGAACGTAAACAGAAGGAATCCCACGACCTTCTTGAGAGCAGGAAAACTATGTTTCCTTCCTGGACTCTTGAGAGGATGATTAAAGAAGCCATCGACACACCGAGTATCTTGTGGCTGGAACGTGTGATCTCTTTAGATCGGTCTAACACTGTTGACTCACAGTTCGACATGCCACTGACCCGAAAGGCTTTTATCTTTCATGCCTTTTCCAACGTTGTAGAGTTCCCTCATCCCCATCCAAAGGTTGATCGGGACTTAATCAATTTCTATCTGAAGGCTGCTCAACCCCAATATCAGACTTGGAGCGCTCAGAAAATTGTCAACGTTCGTGTCTTGAAGCCGTACAGTGAAGGTAACTTCATCAACATTCGGTTCAAGGTACTTCGGGGATCTGCCAAAACAGAACATGCTATTTCCCTTGCAGATCTTCCCAACCTTAATCCCAATGATTGGATTATCTTGCACAACATCCTCCTCACCAACGAAGCTGAATACGGTCCGATCATCGACCATTTCAAGAGGATGCTCGTGTGCTACATCATGGAAGTTGCATTGATGGATTAGGAGATTGCGAGCGTATTTAAGAAGAAACCTACAATATCTCCTGTTGGCTCTGCCAGTGATCTCAACATGATGCAGATAGGGAAGATTGACCCGAAGAGGAATTCGGTCATGTTTACCAGGAACGAAGGACAGAAATGTCTTTTCGCCTTGGCTGACAAACATCTATACACCACTGCCTGTTTGGAGCACGTTTTGGGGATCATCCACAGATGCAAGCAGAACACAGCGGATGATATCAAGTACTTTGATGATATGATTCAATGGTACATTCGGTTCAGACATACTATCCTTGCTCTTATCACACGTCTGTTTGATACCGTAAAGAAGGCTCCCGCTGCTGGCCCAAGCAAGAAGAAGAAGTAGTCTCGCTCCAATTTGACGCAAAGGGGGAGATTGTTGGGTCATGTTTTGTGTTAAGTATTGCGTCTATTGGGCTCGTTAGCTAGTCCATTTTGTATCTCCGGTATGGGCCTGTCCATCCGTGAGTTTAGTAGGGTTTAGTATATATAGGAGCTTGAATGCATCCTAGAATAAAACGATAGAATAGAACGATCAGAAAGTGATTATTCAGCAAGTTTATTATCGTTCTTGTAACCCTAAAATCCTCTACAGCGGAAGTTCTTAGTCGAGCTCTGTTGAGGATTGTTTGATCTAATCATTCGACACATCTTGATCTATACTTGTGTTATTTACTGTTTTTACTTCATCGCATTACTTGTTAAGAAGATCTAATCGATCATCAAGTTAATTAACAACTTATCAATTGGGATGTTACAATTCTCCCCCACTTAAACTAGGCTTCGTCCTCGAAGCCGACTGCGGCGAACCATTCACGATAATGCTCCTGCATCTTGGACTCTGGCTCCCAAGTTTACTCGGAGCCTTTCCGATGTTGCCACTGGTTCCCTACATAGTTCAAGTGCTCTACGACCTGAACATCACCCAACGATACAACCGCCCACTCATCCAATATGCGCCTTCACAGCTGCCAAACGTGAAAAGCGATGTGAATAGCAACCAAACCTTTTCAAAGGTCTATCCTACATGCCACTTTGCCAACCTGACAAAATCCTGATGATCCAAAGTATCGAAAACCCAACATACCCTCTTCCTGAAGCGAACCCTTTGTGCTGACAGGATAATGCGTCCTTCAGCTCCCAAAATATCAGACAAAATCAATCCACTATTAAACCTGAACACTCATGCCTGGTGCAATCAGCCTCAGGATGGAATACCAGGCATTCCTAAGACGGGTCCAGTCATCCCTAGGATGTAATATCCTCGCATCCTACACACGTTTGGCCCAATCAACCCTCGGGTTGGAATACCAAACATATCAGGTCCAATCAATCATAGGGTCCGGCCATCCTCATGATGGAATACCCTAGATTGGAATACCTCTATGAACATAACTCGGGTATACTCATAACTTGAGGTCCAAGGATCTATCCTTGCGTCTCATCCACCATCCTCTAATTCATCACAAACGAGTGCAACTCCCCCAAATCTCACCAGTACACCCATTCCGAACGCGCTCCTACAAAAGACATAACCAACACAATCTCTATGCCTACAACCTATGATCAGAATACCCTTACATGGTCCTCAACATAGGTCTGGATTGCCTCTAAGCCCACAGCATGAGTCTGGTACGCCCTCTCCGGCCCTCAACTCATGACTGGAATGCTCCCGATGACTGATTGACACTATTTTCATCACTTCAGTTGGCCAACACTTCGGTCCTGTAGATATCCACTTTCCTCCGCCGCTCGAAGGGCCTAATCGATGCTCCTCTCATCAACAAACAAACATCACAATACAAAAACTTCCACCACACATGAATCCCAAAACCGATTTGATACCCACTCATGACCCAACATCATAGAATCTCCAACTGTATCTCACACTACATCCATAGAATACAGTCTCGTAAGCGATTACCACCAACAACATACCTACCACTACTGGCCAACCAGTGCGACACTCATATCTAGCTCATATCACCCTTCGGGTTGGAATACCAATATGATAAGTCCAATTGATCATAGGGTTCGGACATACTCGGGATGGAATACCCTAGATTGGAATACCAACATGTTGAATCAATTCAACTATCGAGTTGAAATTCCAAGGGTTTGTTGGCCTACCACCTCAACCCTAACGCTCCCCTGGAGCCTTCGTGCCTACGACTTTCAGTCGACCCGCACCGGGTATCTTGGCCTACTGCATAGAGCAGGACCGCCTCAACCCTATCCAAATGCCATAGACGGTCATGAGAAAGATCTAACCCAGTTCCCAGAACCTGAATTGTAACACCCAGAATCAGGAAGACCAGGAAAGGAAAGAAAAGCCCTAAGTCAAAGGAGTCAACTCGCCGAGTCCAAAGAGGAACTTGACGAGTCGGAGCGTGACCCGTGTCGCGAATTAAGTGACCGACTCGGCGAGTCGGGGAGACTGACTCGACGAGTCTGGTCTGGGTTGGGAAACCCTAGTTTTGGGACTTGGCACCCTATTTAAACATCTCATTCTCATTTCTAGGGTTTCATTTACAGCCTCCATTGTCCAGAGACGAAACCCTAGCCACCCAACTTCATTCTTGAGCTTAGGTGAGAAGATTAAGGTCCCTTTTGAGTGCATCTTGAAGGTTGAAGGAGAAAGGAGTAAGGAAAAGAGTATAGATCCAGAGTTTGGGTGTTATCTTAGATCATTTGAAGGTATGAAGCTCATACCTTGGCTATTAATCATCTAGATCCCCTTCTTTGCTAGTATCTTGTCACTTTTGGGACTATTTCCTAGGCCAACCCGAATATTGAGCCTTTGAGGACGAATGGAGATTAGATCTGAGCATTTCTGAGCTCTAGAAGCTCTGAGCGAGAAGCTTTACTCAGCTATGGCTTCCTTTCATGACTTAAACCTCCATTGTTGTTTAGATTAGGGTGTTCTAGCCTCATAACATCTTGCATGCACATAAAGTTAGCCACTTTACGTGCAATGCTAGCCTAAGGAGTCCACATCTATGAGCTGGAAGTGTTGGAATAGACTGAAATCAACATAATAGAGTTGTCACAAGGAGGACTTGGCGAGTTAGCTCATGGACTCGGCGAGTCGGGTCGCAAAACCCAAACCCTTCTGCTTATGAGTCGGATCAGTGAGTGGGGTTAGAAAAGGACTCAACTAGTCTGTGCCTGTGATGGACATGAAAATCATGGTACTCGGTGAGTTGAAGGAGGAAATCGTCGAGTCCAAGACAATCTCCTTAGCCGATGAAGATGGACTCGACGAGTTGTAGAACAATTCGGCGACTCGGTTGAAGATAGTTCCGAAGTGTTAGATGAAGGAGAACTCGTCGAGTTCTCGCTAGACTCGACGAGTAGAGTCGGGATTGTTTGGGATTTGAAGAGCATGGACTCGGCGAGTTGGTATAACAACTCGGCGAGTCGGGTCAACTGGGATGTTGACTTGGACCAGGACTTTGACCAGAGTTGACTTCGTTGACCTCGGGAGGACAGTTTAGTCTAAGTGTTATTATTGGTATTGGTAGCTCAGCGAGCTAGAGGAGCAACATTTCGGAGAGTTTTCAGTTGGCAGCCAGAGGGTTATCGGCCGAGTTCAGCAGTTCAGGTGAGTTTTCTTTCCAATAGGAACGGGTCTACGGTCACAATGTCGGCCCGTTTAGAAAGCAGTAGTTCCAGACTTTGGTCTGATGCAGTAGTTCAGTATGCTTGATGTCTTTGTGATTCTGGTATGTTATGTGTTAGTTAGTCCGAACCTTGTTCCTATACAATATGCAGTATATGTGCTTATGTTATATGCTATGATCATGTTATGCTATGTCCAGTTAGTCCGGACTTCGGTCCGATGCAGGGGGCAAGGCCCTAGGTAGTCCGCACTTCGATCCGATGCAAGGGGCAAGGCCCCAGTTAGTCCGAACTTCGGTTCGATGCAGGGGCAAGGCCCCAGTTAGTCCGGACTTCGGTCCGATGTAGGTGGCAAGGCCCCAGTTAGTCCGGACTTCGATCTGATGCAGTGGGCAAGGCCCAGTATGTGCTTTATATGTTATTGTATGGTATGTGGTAGCTTGGGGGAGCTCACTAAGCTTCGTGCTTACAGTTTTCAGTTTTGGTTTCAGGTACTTCCGGTAGCGGAGGGAAGAGCTCGGGATGATCGCATGGCACACACCATTGTTAGTCAGCCTGGGATGTTTTACTCTGATGATAAGAATTTGTTTTGAATTAATACTCTGATTGTATGTTATGATTCATGTTATGAATTGACAATCGTGGTTTAAGTAATGTTTTTCAAACAAAATTTTTAGTCATGATTTTTGGGTCGTTACAAGTTGCTATCAGAGCCTTGGTTTGAGGGATTCGGGCACACTTTCGGGTGTGTTTGAACACAAACTAAGGAAATGATATGAGGTTTTTAAAAGAAAAACACTTTCGAAAGAAATTTTTGAAAAAGAAACAAAAAAAGAAAAGAGTTTTAGCAAAAGCAAAAAGAATTTTTGGAAAGAAAAGAACTTTGAAAAGAGAAAAGGGTGTGGTGCATGCAATATGCCGAGCTCAAGTAAGTACTCCCAAATTACCCTTACAAGTTTATGTTATGATTATCAGTTGCAGTTTCAGTAGAACAACATGCTAGAATAGGACTAAGGATCTAGGAAGATGCCTTATGTGTCTGCTATATGTGTTCCAGCTTTATGAGAACTGCATGCTAGTATTGAGTGGACAGTAGTAGGATAGCCTATTTAGGTTATGCCTGATAGTATGAGCTTAGCATTGTATGCTAGTACAGTTTCTTATTGTGAGGATAGATTTGCCTGAGTAGTTTCCTGTATCCGAATGCTGCTTGCTTTGTGCTTTGTGGGACTCTAAGTGATGGGAGTTAGCCATTGGGTGAATACGTCACATCACATGTGATCAGGGTTGAATAGTCTCAGAGTGCTGGATTTGGCCCTATTGCGTAGCTCTTGTCTGAGTCCAACCGTTGTAGGGACGAGTCTTTTACTCGAAGTATTATCTGAGCCTAGTCACATGTGATGGTATCCAGGTGATGACTAATTGGCATTATAAAGAGGCCTTCAACAGCTGAGGACTGGATTTGATTGAGTCAGAGATTTCCCTAGGGCAAGCCTAGGATGAGAGTAGTAGAGGTCAGTAGCAGTAGAAGGGACTTGGTGGAGTTAAGGTAACTCTTGAGGAAAGTATGGATAGACATGGAAGGTAGTATGGCTCCGTACTACTGAAATCAAAGGATCCGTACTCGATTTAATAGGGGCCAAGACGAAACCAGGGAATTTGTATAGTATGTGTGAGATCCCTCAGTAGCGATGGTGACGTTGCGCGAGATACCACTTGGCAGTTCAGGTGCCCGGGAGGGATCTGGCTCAAGCTCTAGAGCCGAACAGCTTGATGATCAGATGAGAGATGTCATTTCCACAGAGATTATGCGCAACATCATTGATCAGACTCCTGTGATATTCGGTTCGGCTAGGGAGGCCATCGTGGAGCTGTTGGACAGTCGTCATGAGGCCCTTAGGGCAGGGATAATTTCAGGGCAGTTTGGGGCTCGTCTAGAGCCCGATTCTTTTGGATCCCAGGGAGCCATTAGGGATGGGGATCCCATTATTAGCTCTTGCCATCAGGGTTCGGGAGTGAGTGGGGCACCCTGTCCCCAGGAGAGTTCTCTTCATGATTGGGTTGTTTCGGAGGTTTCACGAGTTATTCACGAGAAGTTACCCGACATCGTCAAGAGGGTCACTGATAGGTTGACCGAGAAGCTCCAGGATTAGACAACGACTTTTCAAATGATTGATGGGGACGATGGGGTAACGCAGGAGTGAGAGATTGATCGGGAGTTAGAAAGGAAGAGGAAACCAGATGAGGTTCAATGGGCCACAAGTTCGGGTAAAAGAACCAAAGGGTCGAGTTCGAGATCGAGAGACTTCTAGGGCCGCAGCCGATGCGGTATGTATGGCAGGACACACGGGGGTGCGTGTAGGAGTAGTAGAGGTGGCGATCCTACTGTTTCAAGTGCGACCGGATTGGTCATTTTAGCAGAGATTGTACTGCTACCATTGCCTAGGGACTTGACCCAATATGTTTCCATTGTAGTCGGAGGGGCCGCAAGAAGGCCCACTGCCTGAGTTTATGCAGCACGGCAGGTGACAGCTCCTGCACCTGTGACTTCGAGAACCGCCAGCAGACGTCAGGGTCGAGCAAGGGCGCCCACGACTCGGAGCAGAGCATTCCGGTTGATTGCAGCAAGGATTCGAGTTGCACGAGATGCTGGAGGTACGTATCTTTTACCTTCCTGTCAATTATTATTATTTACGTTGTTGTTATGTTACTGCACCGATTTAGTAGGTACATATATTGGAATATTATATTACCTACTTGCGAGTGATTCATATGCCATTTGCATATCTCGGATTTGGAGCGATAACTAGAGGTCGTCCCCTGTAGAGCAGGTTCCTACAGATGCAGTAACTGTAGCAAGTATGAGTGAGACTTGGTAGTATCTCACTACCTTCAAGAGGTGTCGTTCGGATATAGATCAATTATTTTCCAGCACAAGGAGCACCTGAGGGAGGTGCTAGAGACTTTGAGGAGGGAGAGACGTTTTGCAAGGTACTCCAAATGTGAGTTCTGGTTGTGCAAGGTGAAATTTCTTGGGTACCTTGTCAATCAGAAGGGTATTCTAGTCGTCCTGGCTAAGATAAAGGTCGTGATACAGTGGGAGTTTCTGAGGTCTCCAATTGAGATTCGGAGCTTCCTGGGTCTAGCAGGTAATTACCGGAGATGTATTCGGATTCTTGGAAGTGGTGTGATCTTTTGGACTGGTTAGTATTGATACCCTAGCAATGGTAAGCATGGTTTTCAGCAGATTGCGCATTAAATGGTAAGAAGGATTGAGAATCCTTCCAGCATTGTGTGCTATAAGACGTTAGTTGAATCAAAATGGGGGAGAATCATCCAAGGATTTAGAAGTAGGATTAGTTTTGAAACTGGGATAAGTTTCGCATCCTTATCAGAAAGGAAGACAGCCCAGGCAGCTGTGTGGTTTGAGGATAGTGTGAAATGGAAGTTTGGAGAAACTTGCCAGTAAGGAGATAGCGTTCCCGTAATGTTTGTCAGCAAGCCTTAGGGAATCAGGTTGGGGATTCCAGTCAGGACATGGGTTCAGTCTTGAATGATAGGTCGTGTGTATACTTGTCGTCGGATGTGTTCGGATCAGTAACCAACGAATGAGATAGTGTCAGAGTGTTGTAAGTCTACGGGTGTAGCCGTAACATTCACTAGCAGCCAGATAGTGTCATAGTCTTGTAAGTTTGTGGGTGTAGTCGTAGCATTCACTAGCAGTTAGGTAGTGCTAGAGTGTTGTGAGACTATAGGCGTAGCCATGGAATACACTTGGCTGGTAGACAGCATGAGCGCGTTGTTAGGACGCGGAAGGAACATTAGCCCCCCCCCCCCCCCCCCCCCCGAGTTCGGGCGTAAAAGTAAGGATAAGACTGTAGGAATGCCACTATAGTTTTGAGATCGAGGAACCAATGGATTGCTTCAGGTTACTTGTTATATAAGGCTACAATTGGACATGTAGCAATCACGTTTAGCCGCAGGTTGGTAACATCAGGATTCGACGCTCGGACCCGATCGATTGTATCAGGAGGTTGTTAGAGCCTCAGTGACATGATAACTAGTGGCAACTAGTTCCAAGGAAGGTTTTTGTCCGGAGGTTGGGTGAGGCGACTAAAATAGGGAGTCCTTTGGCTCCGCAATTGGGTTGGAACCCGATATTTCAGATGGCTGACGAATGAATTGAGACCAGGAAGGTCTCGAGATATGTTGGAAAGCAGCCATGTAGCAGCATGGTGTTTAGGTAGTTCAGTGTTCAGGCAGTTCAGTGTTCATGCAGTTCAGTGTTTCAGGCAATCAGTGTTCCAGGCTGTTCAATGTTTCAGGCAGTTCAGTGTTTCAGGCAATCAGTGTTCCAAGCAGTTCAGTGTTCAGGCAGTTCAATTTTCAGGCAGTTCAGTGTTTCAGGCAGTCAATGTTCAAGCAGTTCAGTGTTCAGGCAGTTCAGTGTTTCCAGGCAGATCATTGTTTTAGACAGTGTTGGGTCTCTACCGGTAATGGTATTTTGGATTTTCATGGATAGCTTGGGGAGTGGCAAGTCACTCATAGCACGATTATCTGAGTTATGGCCAAGTATAAGTGGATCGCAGGAATAACTGGATCTGTGAATTTTGTTGTTCTAGTGGGAACCTGGAGTAGTTAGCATGTAAGGAATGGTAAGGAATGATTTCGACGATGAAATCTAATTTAGATGGATGGAGTAATGGATAGCGTGAAAGGAATGTTCTTCACAATGGCAGGGGAGATGGTTAGTCATGGAGAGTTGCCTTGGGGAAGCCAGAAAACGCGCAAGGAAAAGTGGGTGAGCCCCTAGGATGTTCATCGTAAGTACCCAGGGAGTACCAAATGGATGGTCATTTGGCTAAGATGTGTTCTCAGAATTGTTGAGAATTAGAGTGCACTCAAGGTGATTAGCTATAAGAACTAATGTTATTCTGAGTGACCGGGCAGAAGGTCCATGGAAAGTGGTCAGCCGGAGTTATATTCATCTGGCAAGGGTGATGTGAACAGATTGCAGGACAGTTGGCCATAGCGGACTTCGAGGACGAAGTCTAGTTTAAGTGGGTGAGAGTTGTAACACCCAGAATCAGGAAGACCAGGAAAGGAAAGAAAACCCCTAATTCAAAGGAGTCAACTCGTCGATTCTAAGGAGGAACTCGACGAGTCGGAGCGTGACCCGTGTCGCGAATTAAATGACCGACTCGGAGAGTCGGGGAACCTGACTCAACGAGTCTGGTCTGGGTTGGGAAACCCTAGTTTCGGGACTTGGCACCCTATTTAAACATCTCATTCTCATTTCTAGGGTTTCATTTACAGCCTCCATTGTCCAGAGACGAAGCCCTAGCCACCCAACTTCATTCTTGAGCTTAGGTGAGAAGATTAAGGTCCCTTTTGAGTGCATCTTGAAGGTTGAAGGAGAAAGAAGCAAGGAAAAGAGTATAGATCCAGAGTTTGGGTGTTATCTCAGATCATGTGAAGGTATGAAGCTCATACCTTGGCTATTAATCATCTAGATCCCCTTCTTTGCTAGTATCTTGTCACTTTTGGGACCATTTCCTAGGCCAACCCGAATATTGAGCCTTTTAGGACGAATGGAGATTAGATCTGAGCATTTCCAAGCTCTAAAAGCCCTGAGTGAGAAGCTTTACTCATCTATGGCTTCCTTTCATGACTTAGACCTCCATTGTAGTTTAGATTAGGGTGTTCTAGCCTCATAACACCTTACATGCACATAAAGTTAGCAACTTTACGTGCAATGCTAGCCTAAAGAGTCCAGATCTATGAGTTGGAAGTGTTGGGGTAGGCTGAAATCGACAGAATAGAGTTCTTGTCACACCCCAAAACCACGAACGGCGGGAACGTTCCGGGGTGGAGGACATCATGTACAGTATCACAACAGTGTAAAATAGTAAACAAGCAACAACATCATCCATTGCATTATAAGTAAAGTTTTAATACATGTGTGTTCTTCCATTTCAATAAGACACCAAAAATATACAATCAAAATAAAAGACGAGACTTGTCTGCTCCGTCTTCTCAAAACCTGGCCACCGTACCTGTGTACCGATGACTTGAGAATACAAGTTATTTTGAAAGAGAGTATCAGCTTTAAAGCTGGTGAATTCATAAGTATTTAAGTGTCACTATCTTGCTTACTAAAAGTTGTTTTAAAAGTCATGTAAACCTTTAAATGAAAATGTTGATGTAAGTATGAAAAGCCCTAGAAAATCCCTTATTTTCTATCAGTTTGAGATGTAGTCTTCTACTAAGACCCGAATGTTTTGTTATGACAATGTAGTCTTCTACCAAGACCCGAATGTTTTGTTATGACAATGTAGTCTTCTACCAAGACCCGAATGTTTTGTTATGAGAATGTAGTCTTCTACCAAGACCCGAATGTTTTGTAAGTAACATGCTAGTTTTTCCTTCTTTATGACTACTACAAACAGTAATTAGTCTAACTCATCGTTTATGTGAATATATCACAAAATAAAGTAAATAGGAAAATATAACCATGTAAGTATTATCCCTGGATACCAGGACTAACACGCCATCGCAATAAGCGATATGAATAACCTAATGAACCTCCGAAGATGATCCAATTGTCCTCTGTAGCAGCAGCAGGTTGGAGGAAGGGTTAGTCCCGTAGCCGACTCCTAATACAAGTGGTAACCTACTGATCATCTGAAGATTTTCATCTCATCCTCTGTTGCAACAGCAGGATGGAGGAATGGTTAGTTCCGATATCAATCTATCTATTATAAGAGATAACCTTAGACATCCGTAGATGTTCATCACCCAGTGTTGCTAACAGCTGGGTTCCGGAATGGTTAGTCCCGTCTTGACATCCCATCGAACAGGGATAGGCAGGAAAATTTACACAGAAGGTACGAATAAATCTTCCTCATAGTTCTAAGTACAAGTATCCAGGTAAGTGAATACAGGATAATGCACCTATGTAACAGTGTTCATGTATGGTGTTCATGTAAGTGTGTTCATGTATCAGGTAAATATATGTAAACATATTCATGTATCAGGTAAGCATATGTATATGTACTCATGTATCAGGTAATGTACTGGTGTAGACTCATGAATGAACTGACTCTTGTGTGATTCCTTGTAATAGGAATAATGTTTGATATCTCCAAATTATCCCTATGATAATTTACTAAAAGGTAATTGGTTGTTCAAGTAGGTTTATACACTCTTACTACTCAAGGGTGTGAGAAACTAAATGACAGATGTAAACTATAACATCAATAAATATATAAGAATATAAGTGTATATGCATAGTTTAGTTCAAGAATGTAAAATGGTTTTGTAAGACATCGAAGGGTTTTGAACAAATATAAAAGTGACTTGATGTCATTTTGATAAACATTTCAAAAGTAATACATTTGATAACAAATTATTTTAAAGCTAGAAAACCATTTCATGCATCACATTTTGTAGTATGTGAAATCTGTTGAATAAAAACACAGTTATAAAATACATATAGATGATTTAATAACATGTTGTTTTCTACTTGTATTCCCCCCCCCCCCCCCCCCATTAAAGCATTTAAAATCATTTAAACATTGATTAGGGGTATGAACTCACCTGTAGATGGTGGTTCGGATGAACTGGACGGTGTAGGATTGCTAGGTGTCAAGTGAGGACTTGTACACACACTACGATCCTAATGAACATATAATCACACATATATGCACTCAATTAGTCTTAAATTACTAATTGATAAAGTTAATACATCCTAGAACAAAATAAACACTTTATGTAAGTGTTTTAAGCCCTAAGGATTGCATCTAAGCTATTGTGGGACAAGGTACTTAGGTTTAGGGTTCCAAAGGACCCCATATATGATTTTACTCTCCATATACCATCACACATGGAGTTTACGGTTGTAAATTCTTGAGTTTACGGCCGTAAACTCCAAGACTCAATGTCTTTGGTTGTTTTAAGGTGTTAAATAATCCCTAGAATTATTCCAACTTGGTGGTTAAGTCCTTGGAAGGGTTTAAGGCATAGAAACGCTCATTTGAGGAGTTTACGGCCCTAAGGCCATTTCCCTTAGAGTTTGCGGCCGTAAACTCTTAAGGATGGGTGTTTTTGATGCTTTCAAGTCTCTTGCACAAGTGGTATAGGTTCTAGACTTTTATTCCAAGCATATGAAGGCCTTAGGCACACTTTGGTGCCTTTGTTTGATGTTCACGGCCCAAGAACCTTATTAGAGCCATGAACTCACTTAAAGGGGTGATTTTGATGTGTTTTAGTCCTTCAATTAAGTGGGAACAATTCTATGTAAATGTCTAGGGATTTAGGTGCCTTAAAAGCACCCTTTGATCCAATTTATTGGAGTTCACGGTCCATGATCATCTTGGTCCGTGAACTCCCATGTGTTTGAGTTTCTTGGTTGTTTTCTTGTCCCTAATACACTTCTATATGTGTCCAAGGTAGTAGCATATCACAAGGGATGGTCTAGGCTTTGTTTCGGGAGTTTACCGCCCAAGAACACCTTGGGGAGTAAACTCCTAAATCTAGTGATTTAGCCTTCTAAATCATGTTATAAACACATATTAAGCTTTCTAACACTACTAGAAAGAGGTACACACGATTTGGGATAAGTGAGTGGGGTTAGAAAAGGACCCAGCTAGTTTATGCCCGTGATGGACATAAAGATCATGGTACTCGACGAGTTCAAGGAGGAACTCAGCGACTCCAAGACAATCTCCTTAGCCGATGAAGATGGACTCGGCAAGTTGTAGAACAACTCGGCGAGTCGGTTGAAGATAGTCTTGAAGTATTAGATGAAGGAGAACTCGTCGAGTTCTCGCTAGACTCGACGAGTGGAGTCGAGATTGTTTGGGATTTGAGGAGCATGGACTCGGCGAGTTGGTATAACAACTCGGCGAGTCGGGTCAACTGGGAGGTTGACTTTGACCAGGACTTTGACCAGAGTTGACTTAGTTGACCTCGGGAGGACAGTTTAGTCTAAGTGTTATTATTAGTATTGGTAGCTCAGGGAGCTAGAGGAGCAACATTTCGAAGAGTTGTCAGTTAGCAGCCAGAGGGTTATCGGCCGAGTTCAGCAGTTCAGGTGAGTTTTCTTTCCAGTAGGAACGGGTCTACAACCACAATGTCGGCCCGTTTAGATAGCAGTAGTTCCGGACTTTGGTCCGATGCAGTAGTTCAGTATGCTTGATGTCTTTGTGATTCAGGCATGTTATGTGTTAGTTAGTCCGGACCTTGGTCCGATGCAATATGCAGTATATGTGCTTATGTTATATGCTATGATCATATTATGCTATGTCCAATTCGTCCAAACTTCGGTCCGATGCAGGGGGCATGGCCCCAGTTAGTCCGGACTTCGGTTTGATGCAGGGGGCAAGGCCCTAGTTAGTCTGGACTTCGGTCCGATGCAGGGGGCAAGGCCCCAGTTAGTCCGGATTTTGGTCCGATGCATGGGGCAAGGCCCCAGTTAGTCTGGACTTCGGTCTGATGCAATGGGCAAGACCCAGCATGTGCTTTATATGTTATTGTATGGTATGTGGTAGCTTGGGGGAGCTCTCTAAGCTTCGTGATTACTGTTTTTAGTTTTGGTTTCAGGTACTTCCGGTGGCGGAGGGAAGAGCTCGGGATGATCGCATGGCACACACCATAGTTAGTCAGCCTTGGATGTTTTACTCTGATGATAAGAATATGTTTTGAATTAATACTATGATTGTATGTTATGATTCATGTTATGAATTGACAATCGTGGTTTAAGTAATGTTTTTCAAACGAAAGTTTTAGTCATGATTTTTGGGTTGTTACATGAATGACGGGATATTCTAATCCCAAGCCTTTCTAAAGCTGATGAATACCCATTCAGATCTACCCACAGTCCCCAACTGGATTTTTACCCGGTCCAAGAAGATTAATCCTTTGAGACACTCCGACTGATGAGATCACCAAGATCCTCTGTACTCCATCTGATCTCTAATAACAACTTACGCTCAAACCAAAAATACACAGGAGTCTTCAGCCTACTCCAGCAGCATGTTCAATACTTGGGAACAGACCTACTGATTGCTATAGCATAGCATCATACTCAATACCCGTACATAGATCTACAAACACATACGGAGTCTTCAGCATGACTGGACCGCCTCACCAGGCCTTCTGCCTATCTGGACCACTATCAGAACCTTCAACATGTCTGGACCATTCTCCGAACCTTCAACATGTCTGGACCGCCTTTCTGGGCCTTCATCCTGTCTGGACCGTTCTCCAAGCCTTCAGCCTGACTCGAACCGCTCTAAACTGTTGAGCATCTCCCTAGATCACTCCTCCCAGTGATCTTTCCCATGCAGACTGTTCTCACCCACTTGGGGTTCCGAACTCCTGATCCATTTTGTGGACTATAACCCCGGCCTAACGCTAGGCCTCATTTCGATCGTACACCCTCTCAGAAATCCTGTTGGATTAGTGTCTAAGCCCGTAACTATATTTGGTAAGTACTTGACCCGGTTGTGCTTGGTCCTTTTGGGTTGTCTTCACCAAAGCAACATGATATGATGATTTATAAATAAAGAGGTTATTATGATTTATTAATATATTATTTGATTAATATATTAAAGGATAAATCATATAGTTTAATTAATATTAGACAAGAGTTAATTAAGAATTAATTATGTGGCTAAAAGAGATTAATTAAATAAAGGGGACTAGAACTGTAAATTGTGTGATAGTTGGTTTTGGGATGTGGATCATTGTGGATCATAGGGTGGACGAAATTAAGGTGTATGGACTCCTTGAATTCGTCCAAGCCTTAATCTAGAAGGATCCTTGGACTGCTTAAGGCCTAAGTACTCCAATTAGGGTTTTAGGCTGTAACCCTGGCAGTTCAAGTATTTAAACGACCCAGGGGCTACATAAATCGCCTACCAGAAACCCTAAGGAGTTCCTAGAGCCGATTTTGTTCCTACAACCTCTCTCCAAATCATCCTCTCGCTTCTTGGTGTTTGTAAGCCATTAGAGGAGTGACAATTGTGACTCTGTGCTCCAAGGATAACAAGATTCAAGCTTTCAAGAAGAGATAATCATATAGATCTCTTTTGTATTGTCAATTTCGAATTGTATACCTTAGATCTAGGGTTTACAAGTCTTGGGTGAAAAACATGTTCATTAGAGAAACCTACATCCAAGCATTAGGGTTTGCATGTGCATATAGGAATGTTCTTATGGCTCAAACCCATCAGTGGTATCAGAGCCTTGATTGGCTTCTCTTGAATTTGATGCTTTGTGTTTTGATTCTTGCTTAAAAATCGTTTTTCTTGGTCTCTGCCTGATGAACTCGGCGAGTCCCATTGTGGACTCGACGAGTCCATAAGTGGACTCGGCGAGTCGGGGCGTCAGACAGAGGGAATTTCGGGATTTCTTGCTGTTTTGCTTAAGGATAATTACCTAAATTGTTTTAGTCTAATAAAATCCAAATTTTATTACCTTTTTTTATCAATATCCTCATCAAAACAAAAGATAATTACCAATTGTTTAAATAATAATTTCCTTATTTGATAATACTTGATTATTTAAATTAATTGTTGAATTACCTTGCAAGTAATATTGACTAGGTCAAATTTAGATAATTATTAAATTAAGTGTTTAATTGAAAATTATTTGCTATTTGATCTTTGTGTTTTGAAAATGTTCAAAACTTGCCCACAAGTTTTGAAATTTAAATTTTATGATTAAAATGTTTAATTTGAACTATTTAAATTTCAAGCCCTAGAATTTTACAAGTTTAAAATTCAACCTTATACTTTATAATATTATAAGATTAATATATATATATATATATATATATATATATATATATATATATATATATATAACTTAAATGCTAGTGTTACCGTTAGTAGGCCTCATTCACGAAGCCGACCTATAAGGGGGTATAAGGTTATTGCCTATAATATGGCCGTTTAATGGGTGTCCACTCTCACCCACTGCTTCCTTGATTGGTGGAGGGTCGTTAGCCGAACGGGTAGGATAGGGCAAACCTTTCCTCATTAAAAGTATGATGAATCTATATAAAGTAACTAAATGTTTTTACAAAATTCCCAATCTTAGTTACTTTAGGAAAAGTGAATTGATGCAATCCCATGAAATTACACTTTGTACCCTTGTTAAGGAGTTAGTGGAGCGTGTGTGGTTAACCGGCACACTAATTGGTTCTAAGAAAAGGTGGCAAAGGGTGACTCATTGTTTGTCATAGTTCGATGGGGCGTGTGTGGTTAACCGACACATCGAATGGGCGACTGTAACAATGAGGGCACCATGTACATTTGCATGGTTATTCACACCCACTTAGTGATCCTCAGCATCCCAGTCACAGACTTGAGGGGCATATCGAGATTGAAACATGCCATTGAAAAGTTCAATGAATCTCAAATGAATCTAGGAGTTTTCAATACATTTAAAACTTAATCTTTTTGTTTTTCATGGTGGAGAATTAGTGAATCGTCATTCACTTACCTTCAAATTATTTTCATGTTAGATTACGGCATCCCTTTTCTAATATGTAAATAATGTTGTTGGATCCTAGCCCTAATTTCTCATTTTGGGTGTTTAATTAGGGATTCATTTATAATCAAACTTTGTTCTTTTCTTCTTCTTCAGATGTTGAACTCAAACAACAACAACGCTTTAGGCCCGACCTCATCCGGCTCGTTCTCACTCATGAACTTTTGTGGGAGAGTGATCTCTGATGAGTCCAATTTCAATGATTGGATCCGTAACATCCAAATGGTCACTCGTTATGAGGACAAAGAGTATGTCCTCGATAAGGAGCTGAAGGAGGTGAACATCAACACTGCTACTCCCGAAGAAATCGCTGCCTTTGAGGCCCATGAGCGTGATGCCACGAAAGTCCATTGCATCATGCTAGCGACTATGAATGCTGAACTACAAAAGTCCTACGAGGACTACTATCCCTACGAGATGCATCAAGACTTGGTGGACCGGTACCACCAAAGTGCGAGACAAGAAAGGTATGAGATCATCACTTCGATGATCACTACCAAGATGGGTAATGGAGAGTCTCTTACCACTCATCTGCAAAGGATGCAAAGATATGTTGATCGCCTGCTGAAGTTAAATGTTAACTTCGATGAAGAGCTGGCAATTGACATTATCCTTCACTCCTTACCTCCCTGCTACAACCAGTTCCACATGACCTACCATATGAATAAGGAAGAGGTCACCTTGAGAAAGCTTCAAGGATTTCTTAGTATTGCTGAGAGCAATCTCAAGGATAAGTCTGTTGCATCAACTCCCACTCCAACCGCTGCTCCTGTTTTGGCCATTGGGAAAGGGAGGGGCAAGAAGAGGAAGGATCCTTCAAAGAGCCACCGCAAGGGAAAATCCTAAGATGGTACCTCTTCTATTGGAACCAAAGTTGGTTCTGCTAAGCCCAACTCTAAACCGAAGGAGGCAGAGTGCCACCACTGCCACAAGACAGGGCATTGGAAGAGAAGTTGTCCAGAATATCTGCAAGCCATCAAGGAAGGAAAGATCAAGCCATCTTTCGCGGGTATTTAAACGATTAAATCTAATGATTCGTCACATGCTATTTCTTGGGTTCTTGATACAGGATGTGGTTTTCACATATGTTCTGATTTGCAGGGACTAAGAAGAGATAGGGATGTGGAGCATGGAAGGATAAATCTAATCATGGGGAACAGAAGATCGTCGCCTGTCACCAAGATTGGAGTGTATTATCTAGTGCTTAGTAGTGGATTAGGATTAGATTTAAATAATTGTTGCTATTCGCCAGATATGGCAAGAAGCATCATTTCATTTCATGATTTGTTTAGACAAGGATTTAGATATTCATTTAATAATGAGAAAGGTTCTATTTATGCTTATCTAAATGGTGTTTTATATTTCGAAGCATTGTCTTGTAATGGAATTCATGAAACTGTGATGGTTGTAGATAACCTAGGAAATGATGTATTGTGTAATGATTCTTCCAATAGTATGGATAAAGCATGCTTGTGGCATTGTCGTCTTGGACATCTCAACAAGAAACGCATAGCCCAACTACAAAAGTATGGAGTGTTGGAGTCATTCGACCTTAGGGATGATGACGTGTGCGAGTCTTGTTTACTTGGAAAGATGACCAAGTTACCCTTCACTGGCACTTGTGAAAGGGGTAAGGGTCTATTGGATATCGTACACACCGATGTGTATGGGTCCTTTAAATCAAGCACAAGGGATGCGAACCGCTTCTACGTGACTTTTACCGATGATTATAGTAGATATGGGTATATCAACTTAATCAAGCATAAGTTAGAAACCTTTGAAAAGTTCAAAGAGTTTAAACAAGAAATGGAGAATTAGTTGGGCAGGAAAATCAAGATGCTTCAATCCGATCGAGGAGGAGAGTACCTAAGTCTTGAATTCCACGACTACCTCAAGGAATGTGGAATAGTTTCGCAATTGACGCCACCTAGGACACCGTAGTTGAATGGTGTGGCTGAGAGGGGTAATCAAACCTTGTTGGACATGGTTCGTTCCATGATGAGTCGTGCTTTACTACCTATCTCATTCTGGGGGTATGCCATAAAGACTGCCGCCCATATCCTCAACTTAGTCCCTACGAAGAAGGTTGCCAAAACACCTCACGAATTATGGACAGGGAAGGCTCCCTCGTTGGCACATATAAAAGTTTGAGGTTGTGAACCTCGTAGTGAGCGGTGTATTTTCATCGTCTACCCGCAGAAATCCTTTGGATATCTCTTCTATAGACCGAGTGACAATGTTGTCTTCGTTGCTAGGAGAGGAGTTTTCCGAGAGCGAGAACTCATAATCCAAGGAGACAATGGGAGGCAAATCGATCTTGAAGAGATTCAAGAGCCGGGTGATGAAGGAACCTCTAACGCTGGCGCTCAACCCTAGGAGGAAACTCCGGTTGAACCGATTGACGAGTCATTACCTCTTAGACGTTCCAAAAGAGTTAGAGTTCAACCCCAGTTGTATTGTTTTCATGTTACTACAGAAGAGGACACGTATATTAGTGATAGTACACTAATAAATTTGGATGAATTTAACAGCTATAAGGAATCCATGGTAGGCTCGGAGTATGCAAAATGGAAAGAGGCAATAGACAGCGAGATTCAGTCCATGTACAACAACCAAGTTTGGAATTTGGTTGATCATGTGCCCAGACGTAAGACGGTCGGGTGCAAGTGGATCTTCAAGAAGAAGACCGACATGGATGGGAATGTGCACACATATAAAGCGCGATTAGTCGCAAAGGGTTTCACTCAAACTCCCGGAGTTGACTATGATGAAACTTTCTCACCTGTTGCGAAAATAAAGTCTATTAGAGTGATGCTCGCCATTGCTGCATTTCATGATTTTGAAATATGGAAAATGGATGTCAAAACCGCTTTCCTTAATGGGAACTTGGCTGAGGATGTTTACATGGCTCAGCCAGAGGGTTTTGTCAATGCAAAGCATCCCAATAGAGTGTGTAAGGTTGAGAAGGCCATTTATGGACTTAAGCAAGCGTCTCACAGATGGAATCTTTACTTTGATGAGAAAGTCAAAGAGTTTGGATTTATACGAAGCGAGGATGAATCGTGTGTATATGTCAAAGCTAGTGGAAGTATAGTTAGCTTCCTCGTATTGTATGTCGATGACATACTACTCATAGGAAACGACATCCTGACACTACAGGAGGTTAAGTCCTGGCTCGGGAAGTGCTTCGCTATGAAGGACCTCGGAGAGGCTTTCTATATTTTGGGAATAAGGATAGTGAGAGACAGAAGTAAGAGACTAATAGGACTTAGTCAGAATACTTACTTGGACAAGGTACTAAAACGTTTTAGTATGGAGAATTCCAAGAAAGGGAGTTACCAATCCAAAGTAATGCCAAGTTGAGTAAGACTCAATGCCCGAGTACCGAAGTTGAGATAGCAGAAATGAGATGAGTACCATACGCTTCCGCAGTTGGCTCGATTATGTATGCTATGACTTGTACTCGCCCTGATGTGGCATTCGCTTTGAGCATGGTCAACAGATATCAAGGGAACCCTGGCAGAGCGCATTGGACCGCAGTCAAGAACATTCTTAAGTACCTTCGGAGGGCCAAGGAATGGTTTCTAGTCCTTGGAGGGAGTGATGACTTAAAGGTGCGAGGGTACAGTGACGCCAGTTTTCAGACCGACAGAGACAACTACCGTTCGCAGTCGGGCTGGGTCTTTACCCTTAATGGAGGATCAGTGACTTGGAAAAGTTCCAAGCAAGAGATAGTAGTTGAGTCAACGTGTGAATCAGAGTATATTGCAGCGAGCGAAGCGTCAAAGGAGGCGATATGGCTGAAGAACTTCATTGGAGACCTTGGAGTTGTGCCTGCCATAAAGGAGCCCATGGAAATTTTCTGTGATAATGAAGGCGCGATTGCCTTGACCAAGGAATCGAGGGATCATGGTAGATCTCGACATATCGACACAAAATATCACTTTATCCGACATCGGTTAGAAGAAGGACTCCTCGTAGTGAAGAGGGTATCGTCAGAAGGAAGATATTAGTTTAGATTAGATAATTTAGAAACGTTTAATAGATAAATGTAATTGACATTTGATGATTAAATAAAGGAGTATTATTTATAAGGAAAGTTACTGTCTTATGTTAATTGTTTAACTATTGTTTCACTTTGCATGTTTTGACTTCCTGAATAATTGAGTGATTTAAGAATAATCGAATTATTCGAACGGTCCACAGTCGTTCATATGTTGGAAGTAGGTATGAATGAAGACTGTCGTGAATAGGTGTGTAGATTGTCTGAAAGGTATTAGACATAACAAAGGTTTGCTACAATGTTCATGAGTGCTTATGAACAAGTTTTGAGCATTGGAATAAACCCATGCTTGCTGGAATCACTTCATGGAATTTATCACGAGTGATCGCAAGATGATGATATCATATGGTCTTAAAACCTAGATATATGGTTTATTGTTTGCTGATTAGTTATGCATTGATAATGCGAAAACGCATCAGTCACTTCATGTCATAAAACGCATTGTTGTGTATGATTTGATTAGTAAATAGTAAATGCATATAAGTCGAAGTTTATTTGTTCCTTTTATCCTAAGAGGGTAAAAGCGATATCAGGGCCCCTTGATGATTTAGTTTGACTTATGTGTCGGGCCCGGTCAGGAATGAATTGATCTGTTCAATTAAGTTCTATGTCGAATGAATCAGAGATCGAGAAACAAACTACTGGACAATGAGTATGACTATGTTCCATGTAATTGTCCACACGATATCTAGAACAGAGGGCTATACGATCCCTTATCTAAAGGACAGGTTACTGATAAGATTAGATTTTGATAGCGTCTTTGAGAGCTACGATTTCTAATCGGATCGTGCTTACACTTTTAGTTACTAGACTTATCAAAATGGGAGATTGTTGGATTAGTGTCTAAGCCTGTAACTATATTTGGTAAGTACTTGACCCGGTTGTGGATGGTCCTTTTGGGTTGCCTTCACCAAAGCAACATGATAGGATGATTTATAAATAAAGAGGTTATTATGATTTATTAATATATTATATGATTAATATATTAAAGGAGAAATCATATAGTTTAATTAATATTAGACAATAATTAATTAAGAATTAATTATGTGGCTAAAAGAGATTAATTAAGTAAAGGGGACTAGAACTGTAAATTGTGTGATAGTTGGTTTTGGGCTGTGGATCCTTATGGATCATAGGGTGGACGAAATTAAGGTGTATGGACTCCTTGAATTCGTCCAAGCCTTAATCTAGAAGGATCCTTGGACTGCTTAAGGCCTAAGTAATCCAATTAGGGTTTCAGGTTGTAACCCTAGCAGCTCAAGTATTTAAAGGACCCAGGGGATACAGAAATCGCCTACCAGAAACCCTAAGGAGTTCCTAGAGCCGATTTTGTGCCTACAACCTCTATCCAAATCATCCTCTTGCTTCTTGGTGTTTGTAAGCCATTAGAGGAGTGACAATTGTGACTCTAAGCTCCAAGGATAACAAGATTCAAGCTTTCAAGAAGAGGTAATCATCTAGATCTCTTTTGTATTGTGAATTTCAAATTGTATACCTTAGATCTAGGGTTTGCAAGTCTTTGATGAAAAGCATGTTCATTAGAGAAACCTAGATCCAAGCATTAGGGTTTGCATGTGCACATAGGAATGTTCTTATGGCTCAAACCCATAAAATCTGTGGTCTGTTCCCTGACCCGCGTGTCAACCACATACGCTAAATAACCCGCACACCCATGCTGAATGTACTGCCGAGCCCTGGCAGCTAACAAAACCCGCAATCTATCAATCCAAAAACCCTCAGAGTCGAGCACACCCTCGACCGAACACTCGAATTGAACTCAATTCATGACTAGAACCCCAACCCGGCTCCCCGAATTCTGATATCAAACACCAAGAAGACGTGTTTCTTATGCTGGGGAGTTTTACCGAACCCCCAACCAACACAATCCTCAAACCAAACAGCCATTGGGGCCTCCATTCTCCTTTTCAGGTTGTGAAACTTATCCTCGTTTCAAAACCTCTCCCGCTTCTTCATCCTGACGTAACTCTCACCCACTTAGATTCGACTAAGCCTTCATAATACATGAAAATTGGAGGATTCCTAATCCTTCTCACTTCCCAACGATCGATCTGATGACAACCAACTCTTTCCAAATAATGCTCCGTTACTAGCCAATCCTAATTAATCACACACTTCTAAGAACTAGATGAACACTTCCTGAATCCCAGTGAAACCGACAGTACTTAATGCTTGGATGATCCCACACTCAAGTCCTAAAGACCAAAAGATAAATGCTCCAACTAATACCTCAACATTGAGCTACTTCCCTTGGCGCTTTCGTCTGTCAATCAATAACGGTTGCTAAAACCACTGAATCCTGGTAACACTGAATAACCCTTCTATGGGAACCTATCCCCAGACCTCCCATATAATACCCCTCTTCCAAGGGTGTTCCAAACAAGTTTCCCGCTCTCGGGCTCTAAAAATCATTCTCTTCAGGGTTCGCACCCTGACTCCTTTACCTACTCAAACGTCCACAGCTGAAGCAACCCCTGCCTTAAACCGGACTACAAACTACTCCCAAGACATAGTCTACAATCCCAAAAGTTCAATAGATTGCATAATCAATCCTTATCGTCCGATACAAGAGATCCAAGGCAAACCGGACCTCACAAAATACTTATGCCACATCGACCCACCTGCGCTTATTGGCACTGAAATAATGTCGCTAATCCTTGCAACCAACTGACCCCGAGCTGGAATATAACTTGATCCGGGTCACAAGCCTGCTCACTCCTTAGAGCTCGAAAAACTGAAAGGGCACAATCCTTGCCCTATAAAACGACAGTTCAATCCATCAATTAACCATTCCACTTCCAGCTGCAAAACCCCAGCTGAACATAATCATCACTCCTTTCCGGAGTCCCCGTGACTCACAACCCCATATGCGTGATGTACGGGCCCATTACGTTCATATAGTGATCTTCTCACATAAAAGGAAATGCAAACTATTTTCTAGTAAAGATAGTCTTAACTTGGGGAAAACATACATCATTACAAAAGACAAACAGAACAGTCGAGTGTTAGTACATTCAGTTAGAACGGGGTCTATAATGCTAACTTTTTGATTCCTCGGTAGATACATCAGGGATATATATTAATCGGGTCCGACAGACAGTAGGATGTGTGCTTTCCGCTTCATTTCCTATTCCTTGTTTGGTTGTGGGCTCAGAGCAGATTCACACAGCCTACTCTCTATTCAATCTTATATATATATATATATATATATATATATATATATATATATCATGTATACACCTAGTAATCATAGGGAGTAACAGGTATGGGTCAGGTCATAGCATACAAATTTAGTATACCGTTTTCTAGTACAAAAACATACTTTTCAGATAGAGCATTTAGTAGGCTAAACGAGAAACTTATCAGTAAAAGGTTTAATTCATTTTATTAAACCAGTATAACTTAAAGGACCTTTGGTGGTTAATTCTATAATACCTTAGTTTATACATCAGGGTTATACATAATTAATATCTGATAGGCAGTTAGATGTGTGCTTTCTGCCTTACTTCATGTTCCTTGTTTGGTTGTGGGCTTAGGGTAGATTTACCCATTTAACTGTCCATTAAATATTAGATTATATATATAGCTAGTATAAACTAAGTGATTATAGAAGGAACTATTGTGGTTACCATTTTTACTAAAGGAAATATATGATTTTCTTAAAGAATGTTTTCATCAAATATAAATAACTATTACAGTTAACTTCGTAAGTATCAAATGAATATGTCGGGGTTGTATACAATGAAGATCCAACAAACAATAGGATGTGTGCTTTCCGCCTCATTTCCTGTTCCTTGTTTGGGTTATGGGCTTAGGGCAGATTCACACAATCGATTGTCTGTTTAATCTAAATTGCATATAACTTGTATCCATTTAGTACTCATAGAAGGAATTGTAGAGACATTTTAACTTTATTCATCATATTAGAAAATATAGGATTTTCTGGAAGAACAGGCGAACTTTTCCAAGCATTAGGGTTTGCATGTGCACATAGGAAAGTTCTTACGGCTCAAACCCATCACTTACAACTTACTTTTCATCACTAAAATACTTATGAACTCACCAGCTTAAACGATGATCTACTCTTTCAAAATAACTTGTATTCTCAAGAAACTAGTAGACAGGTACGCGCACAGGGATTCAGAAGATGGAGTATAGTAGCTTCATGTCTTGTTTTGTTATTTACTTTTGGAGTCAATCTTTTGTAAATCACATACTTTGTAAACACTTTAATATTAATGCAATGGTTGTTTGTTACTTTGATTACTATGATGCATGTGTTGTGATACTAAACATGACGTCCTCCGCCCCCGAACGTTTCTGTCGTTCCGTTTGGGGGTGTGACACACCCTAACAATATACATGCTCACGGTGGTTGCTCAACCTCACTCCTATAGGAAGGTTAACTGTCTCACAACTATCCTATCGGTCCCACACATCCCACCCATCCATGAACCTTCCACCAACCCTTTAGCACTAGTGTATGCTATCCATACATAACGTTGGAACCTACAGACTTTCGAATATCCAATCCTACCCTAAGCCCCCAATCAGACAAGAACATAACATTAGGCCAAATCGAACATTCTCAGGCTATAAGATCTTAATTATGTATAACCGTGATGCATACACCAAACAACTACAGTAATGATGTCAATCTCATATAAAGGAAACCCTAGGATAGCATGCATCATGTAATCAAACAATTCTATCATGCAATTCCTGAAGATCCCTAGCCTAGTACTAGCATGATGTTCTAACATATCACAATATCAAATAACCGTATGGTATTTTGGGGTCTACTTACTGGATACGACTGATCGTACACCTTGCATCCTCCTTTTCTCATTTTGAAAACCATTTTAAAATTATTTTGAAAATCCTTCCTTGGTTTAAGACTGGATTCACACAGATGTTCCTCCAATTCACTCAAACCAAGGCTCTGATACCAACTTGTAACATCCATAAAAAATCATGCCAAATTTAAACTTTTAAAAACATTTCAAAACAATTAATCATTACAAAGCTTGTTTTCAAAATGTATAATATCAGAGTATCCCAAAAACATAAACATAAATATGAGGATCTATACAATCACGCCTTTGCCTTCCCGCGATCACCTGATGTACCTGAAACAATAAACTGAAACTGTAAGCCCAAGGTTTAGTGACTTCCCCCAAAATACCGATACATTACACATAACACATATACAAATAACAATATGTACTGGGTCCACAACTTTACAGATTGGATTACCCCTGGTCCTACAGTGTGAGTCTGGATTGCCTTTCGGGCCCACAAATCACATCTGGATTGCCATCGAGCCCACAGTACGAGTCTCCCTCAGCTCGTATCTGGAATGCTCCCGAGCCCACAATACGAGTCTCCCTCAGCTCGTATCTGGAATGCTCCCGGGTTTGTTGGTTACCGCACGGAGCAGTATCACCTCAACCCATCCCACATAACATGTTGACATATAACACAACTAATGCGAATACAAATAATCACATAATACTACAGGTAGTCCTACAGATCTACCTAACTGACATAACAACTAACATGCAACACTGACTCATACTCATCATACTACCAACTGCTAGGATATCATATCCAATGGGACGGCCTTGGTGCCTTAGACCCCTTAGTATAGTGAGGCAACTCACCTCGCAAGTAGCGTCGAAGTACCGAAAACCTCTGATCGCTGTCTCACCGGAAATCCCGAACTATCATATAAAAATATCAAGTTAATACCCAAGATAACCTTCTTGACTAAGGGTCCACACAACTCATTAAGTCCATTGTCTTTATTGGTCCAAAGCCCAATACCGAGTCCTTAACTTGAAAGTCCATTTACAAAGCCCATTATTGGCCCAATTTACTAAATTGGGCCCAACTTCCTAATTAGGCCTAATCCCATGATCCCTTATCACTACTTGGTCCAAAATATCTTATTCATAAAGTCCACCAAAGGCCCAAATCCAATTAGTCCATAAACAAACCAAAACCTGAAGCCCATTTGTCAAAGGCCTAACAGAGGACATATGCGGGGCGTACTCCTCTGGTATGCGGGGGGTACTCGTCCAGATGCTGACCACCATCGGGGTGGTTGACCCAGTACGCTGGACGTACTGGAGTTACGTTAGGCGTACGTGGGGTTTCACCAAAACCTTATTAAGTGCTTAATGGCTTAAGCACTTAAGCCTAAACTTCAGATCCAGTGACCTAACATGCCTAGGACCCATAAAGTCATGGACTTTATCACTTTGGACATCCAGAAAGCTCTTAATTATTGGTCTTAATCCATTAAGACCTTCTTTTTCCATGCATGGGACACATTCAGCTAATGGGACCTCATTTTTATCACTCAAGGTCCCTTCAAGAGTCTAGAAGGACAATCCTTTTCGTCCAAATCACATCATGCACCACCTTATGGATTTTTTGGGCAAAAGATGGTTCTTTTAAAACAAAATGGCAAGATCTATACATATATGCATAAAGTTTGGAGCTTTATACCTTCTGGGGCTTTTAGGGAACAAGCTAACTTCAGATCTACAAGCTTAATCTTCTTCTCTAACTCTTTGATGTAATACCTTCCTCTTAAAGCACTCAAGAAAACACTCAATAAGCTCAACCACACAAAGGAAAGGCTAGGGTTTGGGGAAGACGACTCTAGGCCGTGGAGGTTGAGGTAAGGGAAGGTTTGATGCTCATAATGTTGCTTAAATAGTCCCAAAACCCTAAATATTAGGGTTTCCTTCTGATATGAGTACGCCCAACATAAACAAGTGTACGCCCAGCGTACTAGGGCTCGCCTAGTACGCTCAGCGTACCCGTATGTACGTGCGGCGTACTCCTCCTGGTCCCAAAATTTCAACTTAGCCCTTAGACTTTTCATGGATTCACCCTTCCATTCCCAGGGACTATAAATGGCAAATATTGGGATGTTACAACTCCCATCCTCTTTAAGGAGTTCATCACCATGACCGGGACCAGACATATAGACATCAAATAACTACCAATGGAACCAAATACAAACTTTATCAGAGTTAATCTCCCTCCAAAAGAAAGGCATTTCACCTTCCAACCCGTACTCCTGAAATGATACATAGTAGAAGACCAAGAACCAATTCTGGACATATTTTAACCAATACGAACTCCCAAATTAAAGAAAGGTAAGATACCCAGAGCACACCCTATACACAAATCCATAGAAGAAACTTGATGAGCAGTAACTCCCACACCATACAACTTACTCTTGACTAAGTTGATTTTTAGACTTGAAGTAAAAAAGAAACAACAAAGAATACAAACTATTTGCATAACATTTGTCTGGTCCCAAGTAGCCATCAAAACTAGATCATCGACATAAAGAAGGTGAGATATATCAATGCCTCCAATGGAGACCCCCCTATAAGCATTAGCCATCTTCGCTCTAGTCAAAACCACATGCAAACCCTCCCTAGCCAAAATGAAGAGAAAGATGGAAAGAGGATCAACCTATCTCAACACTCGAAACATATGAAATTCTTGTGAAGGATACTCATTCACAAGAACCGAAGTTGTAGCGGAAGAAAGCATCTCCATAATCCAACCACACCACACGGATCTGAAGCCCATAAACTGCATAATCTTCATCAAGTACTCCCAAGAAAGAGAATCATAGGCTTTATCAAAATCCACTTTGAAAATCAAAAGAGGATTTTTAAAAGCCTTACTCCAAGCTACAATCTCATTCAGAAGAAATGGATCGTCTAAGATATTTTGCCTTTAATAAAAGCAGACTGCTCCATGCTCACTACACTACCAATAACCTCCGCCAATAAATTAGCTAAAATTTTGCCAAAAATTTTATATTGGCAACCTATTAGGCTAATAGGCCTAAAATATCTAACATTCTTCGGGTCCCTGACTTTTAAAATCAAAGTAAAAAACGAAGCATTACATTCCTTAGGAATCGAAGAATGAGAATAGAAATGGGTCAAGAGCTGAACAAACTCCTCCTCCATAATATCCCAATATCTTTTAATAAAACCGATGGTAAAATCTGATGGGTTTGATACAAACAATCCTATGTGTGCATGTAACCCTAGAATTGGATCTATGTTTTCTCTATTAGATACACAACATTATGAACACATGAAGAAACCCTAGCATGCCCTAGTATTTTCAAAATTCATATAGTAGGATAGATCACATACCTCTTGTTGTTATATTGCAATAACAACTCAAATCTTCAAACCCTAAGTCTTGAAAGCAAGTACCACAAGTGTAGTACCTCTAATGGCTCACAAACACCACAAGCAAATGGAGAGGCAATAGAGAGAGAGAGAGAGAGAGAGAAGAGAGAGGAGGTAGAAATCGGCTCTAGGAACCCTAGGTATCAATTGGTACGATTTCTATGGCCTTAGGGGTCTTTATATAGGGTAGAGATTAGGGTTTCTGTCCTTATCCTTATCTAGTTGCTTGCCCACCAAGTAACCATAAGATAAACCTTGATAACCCTTATCCTTGGACGATTTCAAGGATTCCTTATCCCTTGAATTCGTCCAACCTATATCTAGGGTAACCATTGCCCTACTTTGCAACTATCATATAATTACAATTCAGCCCCTTTAGTTTAATTAATTACACTTAATCACAAAATTAATTCTTAATTAATTATTGACCAATATTAATTAAACAAATATGATTTCTCCTTTAATATATTATTCTTATAATATATTAATAAATCATAATAACCTTTTTCTCTATTTATTTCTCTAGTCAAGTTGCTTTGGTGAAGGCAACCCAAAAGGACCATGCACAACCGGGTCAAGTACTTACCAAATATGGTTACGGGCTTAGACACTAATCTAACAGTCTCCCACTTGGATAAGTCTAGTAACCACAAATGCAAGTACACCTCGATTAGTAATCGTTGCTCTCAAAGACATTGTCGAACTCTGATCTTATCAGTAACCTGTCCTTTAGATAAGGGATCGTATAGTCCTCTGTTTTGATATCGTGCGGACAATATCATGAAACATTGTCAGACTTATTGTCCAACAATCAGTTTCTCGATCTCAGATTCTTTTGACATAGAACTTAATTGAACACATCAATTCAGTCCTGACCGGGCCCGACACACAAGTCAAATCAAATCATCGAGGGGCCCTGATATCGCTTTTACTCTCTTAGGATAAAAGAAACATATAAACTTCGACTTATATGCATTTACTATTCACTAATCAATTATACACAACAATGCATTTTAAGACATCAATTTACTGATGCGGTTTCGCATTATCAATGCACAACTAATTAGTAAACAATAAACCATATATCTTTGTTTTAAGACCATATGATATTATCGTTTTGCGATCACTTGTGGTACATTCCATAAGGTGATTCCAGCAAGCGTGGGTTTGTTCCAATGCTTAAACCTTTTCATAAGCACTCATGAATGTTGTAACAAACTTTTGTAATGTCTAATACCTTTCAGACAATCTACACACCAATTCATGACAGTCTTCATTCATACCTACTTCCAACATATGAACGACTGTGGACCGTTTGAATGATTCGATTATTCTTAATAAACTCAATCATTCTGGAAGTCAAAACATGCAAAGTGAAACGATAGCTAAACAATTAACATAAGACAGAAACCATTAAATAATATTCCTTTATTTAATCATTAAATGTCAATTACATTTAACTATTACAAGTTTCCAAACTATATAATCCAAACTAATATCGTCCTTCAGCCCAATGCTCCTAGCGTGCTGCAAGTGCTTAACGCTACTCAGTCCCTTCGTAAGCGGATCTGCTGGGTTATCCTTTGACGATATCCTCTTAACTACGATGTGTCCTTCTTCTACTCGATGTCTAATAAAGTGATATTTTATGTCGATATGTCGATCCCCTGGTTCCTTGGTCAAGGCAACCGCTCCTTCATTATCACAGAAAATTTCCATAGGCTCCTTTATGGCAGGTACAACTCCAAGGTCTCCAATGAAGTTCTTCAACCATATCGCCTCCTTCGATGCTTCGCTCGCTGCAATGCACTCTGATTCGCACGTTGAATCAGCTACGGTTTCTTGCTTCGAACCTTTCCAAGTCACTGCTCCTCCATTAAGGGTAAAGACCCAGCCCGACTGCGAACGGTAGTTGTCTCTGTCGGTCTGGAAGCTGGCGTCACTATAACATCGCACCTTTAAGTCATCACTCCCTCCGAGGACCAAAAACAATTCCTTGGTCCTCCGAAGGTACTTAAGGATATTCTTAACCGCGGTCCAATGCGCTCTGCCAGGGTTCCCTTGATATCTACTGACCATGCTCAAAGCAAAGGCCTCATCAGGGCGAGTACAAGTCATAACATACATGATTGAGCCAACTGCGGTAGCGTAAGGTACTCGACTCATCTCTGCTATCTCGGCTTCGGTACTCAGACTTTGAGTCTTACTCAACTTGGCATTACTTTGTATCGTTAATTCTCCCTTCTTCGAGTTTTCCATACTAAAAAGTTTTAGTACTTTATCCAAGTAAATATTCTGACTAAGTCCTATTAGTCTCTTACTTCGCTTTCTCACTATCCTTATTCCCAAAATATAGGAAGTCTCTCCGAGGTCCTTCATAGCGAAGCACTTCCCGAGCCAGGACTTAACCTCCTGCAGAGTCGGGATATCGTTTCCTATGAGTAGTATGTCATCGACATACAAAATGAGGAAGATAACTATACTCCCACTGGCCTTGACATATACACATGATTCATCTTCACTTCGTACAAATCCAAACTCTTTGACTTTCTCATCGAAGCAAAGATTCCATCTGCAAGATGCTTGCTTAAGTCCATAAATGGACTTCTCAAGCTTGCACACTCTATTGGGATGCTTCGTATGGACAAAACCCTCTAGCTGAGCCATGTAAACATCCTCAGCTAACTTCCCATTAAGGAAAGCGGACTTGACATCCATCTGCCATATCTCATAATCATGAAATGCAGCAATTTCTAACATCACCCTAGTAGACTTTATTTTAGCAACTGGCAAGAAGGTCTCATCATAGTCAACTCCGGGAGTTTGAGTAAAGCCCTTTGCAACCAATCGTGCCTTATATGTGTGCACATTCCCATCCATGTCAGTCTTCTTCTTGAATATCCATTTGCACCCAACCGTCTTACGTCCGGGCACATTGTCAACCAAATTCCAAACTTGGTTGTCATAGATGGACTGAATCTCGCTGTCCATCGCCTCTTTCCATTTTGCAGACTCTGGGCCTGCCATGGCTTCCTTATAGCTATTAGGTTCATCTAGATTTATTAGTGTACCATCACTAATATACGTGTCCCCTTCGGTAGTAATATGAAAACCATAAAAATGGGGTTGAACTCTAACTCTTTCGGAACATGTAAGAGGTAAAGACTCGTCAATCGGTTCAACCGGAGTTTCCTCCTCGGGTTGAGCGCCAGCGATAGAGGTTCCTTCATCACTCGACTCTTGAATCTCTTCAAGATCGATTTGCCTCCCACTGTCTCCTTGGCTTATGAGTTCTCACTCTCAGAAAACCCCTCTCCTCGCAACGAAGACAACATTGTCACTCGGTCTATTAAAGAGATATCCAAAGGATTTCTGTAGCCGATGAAAATACATTGCTCACTGCGAGGTTCAAGCTTGTCGTGAGTCTCTCGTCTTACGAAATCCTCACAACCCCAAACCTTGATATGTGCCAACGAGGGAGCTTTCCCTGTCCACATCTCGTGAGGTGTTTTGGCAACCTTCTTTGTAGGGACTCGGTTAAGGATATGTGTGGCAGTCTCTAAGGGATACCCCCAGAATGAGATAGGTAGTGAAGCATGACTCATCATGGAACGAACCATGTCTAACAGGGTTCGATTATGCCTTTTTGCCACACCATTCAATTGTGGTGTCCTAGGTGGCGTCAATTGCGAAACTATTCCGCATTCCTTGAGATAGTCGTGGAATTCAAGACTTAGGTACTCTCCTCCTCGATCGGATCGAAGCATCTTGATTTTCCTGCCCAATTGATTCTCCACTTCATGTTTGAACTCTTTGAACTTTTCAAACGTTTCTAACTTGTGCTTGATTAAGTAAATATACCCATATCTACTATAATCATCGGTGAAAGTTACATAGAAGCAGTTCGCATCCCTTGTGGTGGATCTAAAGGGCCCACACACGTCAGTGTGTATGAGATCCAATAAACCCTCACCCCTCTCACAAGTGCTAGTGAAGGGTGACTTGGTCATCTTTCCAAGTAAACAAGACTCGCATGTGTCATCTTCCCTAAGGTCGAATGACTCCAACACTCCATCTTTTTGGAGTTTGGCTATGCGTTTCTTGTTGACATGTCCAAGACGACAATGCCACAAGCATGCTTTATCCATACTATTGGAAGAATCCATACACAACACATCATTTCCTATGTTATCTACAACAATAACAGTTTTATAAATTCCATTACAAGGCAATGATTCAAAATATAAAACACCATTTAGATAAGCATAAATCGAACCATTCTCATTATTAAACGAATATCTAAATCCTTGTTTAAACAAACCATGAAATGAAATGATATTTCTTGCCATATCTGGTGAGTAGCAACAATTATTTAAATCTAAACCTAATCCATTACTAAGCACTAGAGAATACACTCCAATCTTGGTGACAGGCGACGATCTTCTGTTCCCCATGATTAGATTTATTCTTCCACGCTCCACATCCCTATTTCTTCTTAGTCCCTACAAATCAGAATATATGTGATAACCACATCCTGTATCAAGAACCCAAGAAATAGCATGCGATGAATCATTAGATTTAATTATGTAAATACCTGCGAAAGATGGCTTGATATTCCCATCCTTGATGGCTTGCAGATATTCCGGGCGGCTTCTCTTCCAATGCCCTATTTTGTGGCAGTGGTGGCACTCTGCCTCCTTTGGGTTTGAGTTAGGCTTGGCAGGACCAACTTTGGTCCCACTATAAGAGGAACCATCTTGGGACTTTCCCTTGTGGTGGCTCTTTGAAGTAGCCTTCCTCTTCTTGCCCCTCCCTTGCCCAATAGCCAAAACAGGAGCAACGGGTGGAGTGGGAGTTAATGCAACAGACTTGTCCTTGAGGTTGCTCTCAACAGTCCTTAGGAACCCTTGGAGTTTACTTAGGGTGACCTCTTGCTTGTTCATGTGGTAGGTCATCCTAAATTGGTTGTAGCACGAGGGCAAGGAGTGAAGAACAATTTCGATTGCCAAATCTTCCCCAAAGTTAACATTTAACTTGCGAAGACGATCAACATACCTTTGCATCTTTTTCAAGTGCACGGTTAGAGACTCTCCACTTCCCATCTTAGCGATGATCATGTTTGTGATGATCTCATAGCGCTCTTGCCTTGATCTTTGGTGGTATCTCTCCATCAAGTCTTGATGCATTCCGTACGGATACATGTCCTCATAGGACTTTTGGAGTTCGGGGTTCATTGTGGCTAGCATAATGCAATGGACTTTCGTTCCATCACGCTCATGGGTCTCAAAGACAGCCATTTCTTCGGGAGTAGAGATTTCCGAATTGATCTTTTCAAGCTTCTCGTCGAGGACATACTCTTTGTCCTCGTAGCGAGAAATCGTGCGGATGTATCTTATCCATTCACTAAAGTTTGATCCATCAAATGTCACCTTTTGACATAGGCTCATTAGCGAGAATGAGGTAGCAGCAGCATTGTTCACGTTAGACATATACAAATAGAAAGGAACAAAGTTTGATTAGAATTAAATCCCTAATTAAACACCCAAAATGAAAAATTAGGGCTAGGACCCAACAACATTATTTACACATTAGAAAAGGGATGCCGTAATCCAATATGCAAATAATTTGGAGGTAAGTGAATGACGATTCACTAATTCTTCACCATGAAAAACATAAAGGCTTAAGTTTTAAATGTATTGAGAATTCCTAGATTTCCTTTGAGATTCATTGAACTTTTCAATGGCATGTTTAAATCTCGATATGCCCCTCTCGTTTGTGAATGGGATGCCGAGGATCACGAAGTGGGTGTGAATAACCATGCAAATGTACATGGTGCCCTCATTGTTACAGTCACCTATTCGATGTGCTGGTTAACCACACACGCTCCATCGAACTATGACTAACAATGAGTCACCCTATGCCACCTTTGCTTAGAACCAATTAGTGTGCCGGTTAACCACACACGCTCCACTAACTTCTTAGCAAGGGTACAAATTGTAATTTCATGGGATTGCATCAATTCACTTTTGCCTAAAGTAACTAGGATTGGGAATTTGAAAAACGTTTAGTTACTTTATATTGATTCATTATACTTATTAATGAAGAGAGGATTGCCCTATCCTACCCGTTCGGATAACAACCCTCCACCAATCAAAGAAGCGGTGGGTAAGAATGGATACCCATTAAATGGCCATTTTATAGGCCATAACCTTATACCCCCCCCCCTTATAGACCGACTTCGTGAATGAGGCCTACTAACGGTAAGACTAACATTTTAGTTATACATATATTTATTAATCTTGTAATAATATAATAGTATAGGGTGTATTTTAAACATTTCAAAATACTAGGGTTTTAATCTCAATTTAAAATTTTCGAAATTTAATACCATTTAAATTAAAATTTTAAATATTAAAACTCTTGATTTAATAATTATCTTGAATTAAACTATTAATTTAAATTATTAAATCATAAGGGATTATTTAAATCATGAAGGATAATTACCAATTAAACAATTAATTTATCCTAATCCTTTTAATCCCTCTAAATTTCAAAAATCATGGGATAGGATAATTCAAAATCTTTAATTACCATATATAACCATTAAAGGATAATTACAAGATATGGGATAATCCAAATCCTTAAAATTTAGGATCTTATCTTGGGAAGGAGGCTAATCTCGAAAATCCTAGGGTTTGCAAACCCTAGATTTTGAAATCTTGGCACTAAAGGAAAGGATTTGAAAAACCCTTTCAAATTTTCACAAATTAGGGTTTAGGAACCCTAATCTCGAAAATCTTACCTCCTAGGGTTTATTGGCTATAAATCCTAATATGTCAAGTTCATAAAATTGTATAATACTAATTGAAAACAAGTTAACCAAAGGCTCTGATACCACTGATGGGTTTGATACAAACAATCCTATGTGTGCATGCAACCCTAGAATTGGATCTATGTTTTCTCTATTAGATACACAACATTATGAACACATGAAGAAACCCTAGCATGCCCTAGTATTTTCAAAATTCATATAGTAGGATAGATCACATACCTCTTGTTGTTATATTGCAATAACAACTCAAATCTTCAAACCCTAAGTCTTGAAAGCAAGTACCACAAGTGTAGTACCTCTAATGGCTCACAAACACCACAAGCAAATGGAGAGGCAATAGAGAGAGAGAGAGAGAGAAGAGAGGAGGTAGAAATCAGCTCTAGGAACCCTAGGTATCAAGTGGTACGATTTCTATGGCCTTAGGGGTCTTTATATAGGGTAGAGATTAGGGTTTCTGTCCTTATCCTTATCTAGTTGCTTGCCCACCAAGTAACCATAAGATAAACCTTGATAACCCTTATCCTTGGACGATTTCAAGGATTCCTTATCCCTTGAATTCGTTCAACCTATATCTAGGGTAACCATTGCCCTACTTTGCAACTATCATATAATTACAATTCAGCCCCTCTAGTTTAATTAATTACACTTGATCACAAAATTAATTCTTAATTAATTATTGACCAATATTAATTAAACAAATATGATTTCTCCTTTAATATATTATTCTTATAATATATTAATAAATCATAATAACCTCTTTCTTTATTTATTTCTCTAGTCAAGTTGCTTTGGTGAAGGCAACCCAAAAGGACCATGCACAACCGGGTCAAGTACTTACCAAATATGGTTACGGGCTTAGACACTAATCCAACCATCCGGTCCTGGAGCCTTCACTGAACCACAATCCCAAATAACTTTTTTTTTTATTTCATCTCGTGAAAAAGGAGCATAAGGGAATTGAATCTGAGAATTTGACAACATCCTAAAATGTGAAGGATCCAACAATGGTCGTGGGCCACTCGTCTTAGCAAGAAAGGTTTGAAAAGAAATACGAAATTCCTCCTTCATAATAATTGGATCATCAACCCAAGCCCCATCTTTGAGAATACCCCAGACAGCCATCTGTTGCCTCATACGTTTTATAGAACCATGAAAAAATCTTGAATTCTCATCCCCTTCAATACCTCATTGAATCTTAGCCTTTTGAGATAAATCTAAATGAGTAATATGGTCCAAATCTGTAAGATATTTAAGGACTATAGCCCATTGTTCCCGTAGATCAACCGTTTCCCCATCTTCCAAAATCCGAATATCAATGGAATCTAGAAGCTCCTGAAGTTCTCTACACTTAGCACCCCTCCGGATACAACTACTAACATTCCAAGCATGAAGATTAGTGTAACACTTGAATTTGGTATGTTACCTTTCAACCCTTCTATTTATGAGCATTTCACTTTTGGTCCTTATGGTTAATACACGGGGTGTACCATAGGGTACGTTTAGCGTACTAGTTGAAAAGCTAGTACGCGGGGTGTACCATGTGTGTACGCTTAGCGTACTAATGCGAGGTTCGATCGCGCCTTCAGGCATGTACGTGGAGCGTACGTGCATTTAAATGAAACCCTAATTTTAGGGTGTTGCACCATGTATAATCCATGTGATAGCCTCTTTTGGACATGTTTACTCAGCCTCCTTACCCTTGAAAACCCTAATTCGTTTATTTTCTTTGAGAGGTGCACTTGAGCTTTGGTTTTGATCTTTGCCAGGTTTTGTGCTCTTTGAATTGATAGAAGAAGAAGTAGAAGACTCATTCCTTGGAAGGGAGCTTAGAGATCCAAAATTAGCTCCATCTTTTGGTGACTTTTGAGGTATAAAGTCCATACCTTGTCTACTCTTTGCTTTGATCTACTCTTTAGCTTGTTATGGTCCTTTATGGTCCTTTTTGGTTGGTATTGATGAGTTAAGGCCGTTTTAAAAGCTAAAGCTTGTAGATATGGATGTTTTGAGGGTTCCTATGGCATAAAAATGCAAACTTTATGGTATTGGTGGTCTCATGCATGCATTAAGTCATTTGTTAAGTCCTTTTGAGCTTTAAAAGCCTCATTAAGCCATGCATGCACATAAATTTGACAACTTTACATGATAAACCACCTTAAGGAAGTCAGATCTAAGTATTGGAGTGAAGTCTTAACCATTTAAGAGCTGAATGAGAAAGTTGACCAAATAGAGTACGACGTAGGATAAAAATCATGACACAAAAAAGATGCATGACAAGGGCGAATTTGATCTTACATTGCTATGGTAAACAAACTTAATAAACTCTTTTTTTTTCTATAAATAAAGTTCAACCTTTAAAGCTACACTAGTTATATAATCCATTAATCATTTTTTCCTTAGAAATTTTCCAAATATTGAAGATTAAGGAAAAAAATATAATTAAACATTATATTATCTGATTATAATGATGTTGAGTTTACACAAGGAGTCGATTTCACGTATAAGGTATATATTTACATCAATATAGTTTGAAATAATGTTACTTGATTTTTCATGCAATTTAATTATAATAGTATAACACATAAATGGTTCATGGAATGTTGCAGTTGATGCCTGAATGGTCAAAATCAAGAACATAAGAGAACAAATATATATTTTTACTTGATGTGTGTTTTCTCATGAGTTTTGTTTCTTAAGCAATGTGAAATAAAAAAATGTGTTAACCTCTTACTTATAGTTGATTGTTTTCACTTCAATTTTTTCTTTCTTAAGTGATGTGGGATAAAAAAACATGACACAAAATGACAATTAATAAATATGAATTTACTCCCACATCGTCATGATAAACAAACTTAATAATCTGTTTTATTCTATAAATAAAGGTTTCACTTAAAACTTAAAATAGTTACATAATTTATTAATCGTCTTTAATCTTTGGAAACTTTTCAAAATATTAAATTTGGATTTGATATATCAAATTGGTGTAAAAATTATTACTGCATTTAATGTCTATGACTAATAATTTTCAACAACATATATTTGTCAAAATTATAACTAAATAATTTGAACATGTGCAAAGTGTGGAATTTCGCTTAGTTACTTATTAAACTCGTCGTCGAACTGAATAAGTAACGACTCTCTAACATTAATTTTTTTTTATTTTTATTATCAGTTTGGCAAACTAGTATCTATTATAAAGGATTTTTTTAGCCAAAAAAATCCCTAAATATCTACATATGAGTACCTTATGACATTTTCTATAAAAATATAAACTTTTAAATGGACGATTGTCTTTCAAAACTATTTTTCCACTACGATAGATCTTATCTATCTATCTCACAGACAGTTAGATGATGTTTGTTTTTCGTCTATAAATTTTTTTGTTTTTTTTTTGTTTGCATTTTATAGAAATTAGTCTTCGCAGACGTTTGAGTTTTAGAAGACTGTAAACCTAAAAATATATGTGCGTCCTCTGTTGGTAATTTTAGTATCACAAGTTCATTTTATGTAATGAGATTTATACATGTTTCAAAACGGATTATATCTTAGTTTTAATACAAGGTTAGAGATGCGGAATGCACACTTATATATATATATATATATATATATATATATATATATATATATATATATATATATATACCGGTAGGACCAAAAGAGCGGATCAAGGGGGTTGCGCCCCCTTGCGGGGTTCCAAGGGCCCCGTCAATGAGTTGGGAAAAATACAAAATTACTAGAAGGACCTTAAAAGAAATTGTTGTGTTTTGAGGGTCTCAATGTAAATTTGTGTAGTTATCCAACCCTAAACCGCCTTATCCAAAGAAAGTTAATTTCAAATTCTGGGGATCTGAACTTTCTCTCTCATTTTTGAAACATACAAAAATTACACACACCATATTCTCTCTTTCTTTTTGATCAATTTTCTGTGCTTAGAATCTTGATTGTTCCTTTACTGATTATCCAAGATTGAATTTCTCATAACCCAGGCAAATGGGAGAAATATTGATTCAAAAAGTGGACCTACACAATTGTTAAAGAATCTAGTGATTACCTATTATTCTTTAGAGTATTGTAACATTTTCAGACATTTTCTAACCTAAACACACACACACACACACACACACACATATATATATATATATATATATATATTGTTGGATTAGTGTCTAAGTCCATAACTATTTTCGTATGTACTTGACCCGATGGTGCATGGTCCTTTTGGGTTGCCTTCACCAAAGCAACTTGATAGGATGAATTATGGAGATAGATTATTAATTATGATTTATTGATATATTATGAGAATAATATATTAAAGGAGAAATCATATTGTTTAATTAATATTAGTCAAGAATTAATTTTATGGCTAAAAGATATTGATTAAATAAAGGGGACTAGTACTGTCAGTTGTGTGATAGTTGGATATTGGGCTAATGGACTCCATATTAGAGGAGTTGATGAAATCTATGGGGAAACCCATTAGAAATCGTCCAAGGCCTCTAAGGAGGGAGTCCATGGGCTGCTTAGGGCTTAAGCAGTCAAATTAGGGTTTCCTTGTTAGATAACCCTAATAGCCTCACATATTTAAGGACCCTTAGGGCACCAAAAACGTGGCTAACTGATTCCTTAGGGGTTTCTAGACGTTTTTGGGTGCCTCTCCTCTTCTCCTTCTTCATCCTCTTGCTCTTGGTGTTTGTGAGCCATTAGAGGAGTGACACTTGTGACTCTAAGCTTTCAGAAGCAAATTACAAGGAGAATTTGAGATTGTCATTGCTACATAACAATCAAGGTAAGATCTAAAGCCTATTCTTATGTTAATATCAATTATCACATGCTAGATCTAGGGTTTAAAGTCTTGGATGAATGCATGTACAATAGAGAAACCTAGATCCAAGCATTAGGGTTTGCATGAGCACACATGATGTTCTTGTGGTCAAAACCCATCATATATAACTTAGATTTATTTCAATTTTATCTATGATAAACAATTTAGAAAAAAATAGTTACCATACTTCAAGAAAAAGGGTCTAATGACACAACCATAACCTTTATGACGAATTTATAAATAAAAATTTAATTACAATAATAGTTATTAGAGTTATTTATATATGTATGAAAATAATCATAATATTGTTTTATATTTTTATACCGAATTTTATATAAAAAAAATTAATGCAACATCATCATTTTTTAGAAAAACATTTATGGCTAGCTTTTAATTGATTTAGCTGGAAAAAAGTAAAATAAAAAATTTGAATTTTTTTATTTTAAAATCAAAGTTTATTTCTATCTATTTTATTTGTTAAATTCTTTAATACTCAATTACAATCGTTAAGTATAATTTTGCAACCAAAACTTGTTTTTTTTTTTAACAAATCTAGGTCAATTTGTACCATTGCCTTCTCATTTTTTTTATACAAATACATAAAATTTGATATTGATTTCTATCTATTTATAATAAGGGAAAACTGCAATAAAATCTCTACATATTGGCCTCATAATCGATTTAGTACCTACATATTTTTTTTATTCAAGTAAGTCTCAAATACCGGTAATTGTATTCAATTTAACCCTTTGACCCGGTCAACAGGTCATCTAACTTTCAAAAATTACATTTTTGGCCTGAACTTCAAGATTTATTACAAATTTGGTCCAAAATTTACACTTTTGGTCCATATTTTAAATTTTGTTACAAATTTGGTCCAAACTTTACCCTTTTTGCCCAAATTTTAGAATTTTATTATGAATTCATCCTAACTTTAGTTTTTTTTACAAGTTTTTTTCTCAAAGAATTGTTTATAATATGTTTTTTCTTTATAAAATCATATTTATACAAAAAAAAAACGTATTTTCACTTAAAATTCTTATATTTTCTATATAAAAACTTTTTTAAAAAGTTTTTTTTATATGAAATATCTAGTTATAAAAATAAATATTTATTAAGTATCTAAATATATACAAATCTGTTTTTATAAAAAAAATGTATACAAAAACGTATTTTACAAAAAAAAAAATGAATACAAACAACTATTTTATCTCTATTTTTTTTTATAAAATCATGTTTGTTTACATTTTTTTTATAAAAACTTGTTTGAATAATTTTTTATATAATACGTGTTTGTATACATTTTCTAAAATGTATACAAACACGATTTTATAGAATATATACAAACACGTATTATATAAAAAATTATTTAAACACGTTTTTATAAAATATATACAAACACGATTTTATAAAATGTATACAAACACGTATTATATAAAAAATTAGTCAAACACGTTTTTATAAAAAAATATAAACAAACACGATTTTATAAAAAAATATAGATACACACCTACTTGTGCACACACACACACACACACACACACACATATATATATATATATATATATATATATATATATATATATAAAATAGGTGTTTGTATTCATTTTTTTTGTAAAATACGTTTTTGTACTCATTTTTTTATAAAAACGGATTTGTATATATTTATATACTTAATAAATATATATTTTTATAACTAGATATTTCATATACAAAAAAGTTTTTATATAGAAAATATAAGATTTTTATGTGAAAATACATTTTTTGTATAAATAAGATTTTATAAAGAAAAAAACGTATTAGAAACAATTTTTTGAGAAAAAAAATTGTAAAAAAACTAAAGTTATGATGAATTCATAATAAAATTCTAAAATTTGGGCAAAATGGGTAAAGTTTTGACCAAATTTGTAACGAAATTTAAAATATGGGCCAAAAGTGTAAAATTTGGACCAAATTTGTAATAAATTTTGAAATTTGGGCCAAAAATGTAATTTTTGAAAGTTGGAAGATCTATTGACCGGGTCAAAGTGTTAAATTGAATACGATTACCGGTATTTGAGACTTAATTAAATAAAAAATAAATATAGGGACTAAATCGATTATGAGGTTAATATGTAGGGACTTTATTGTAGTTTTCTCTTATAATAAAGTCATAAATGTATTGAAAAACTAGTTTAAGTTTAAAAACCATTTTATTTAGATTTTAATTTATTTTAACAGTTTGCAGACATTAAAAAATAAACAATATTTTTCTTTTAGACTGCAAATGTTTGATCGAGATTTGCAGATGTGATTCGCATTCTGCATCTTAGAAAACACAAACAACACATTAGACTTCCAAATCGCTTAATTTCTTTCTTTATTTCTTTCTTTATGTAACATTTCTGAATTCAATAAGTTACACTTACTATTTTGAATATATATATATATATATATATATATATATATATATATATATATATATATATATATATATATATATATATATATATATATATATATATATATATATATATATATATATATATATATATATATATATATATATAAACATGCTTATGTATCCGGTAAATTATGCTCACATTTTAGACCCATTGAAATTGGACCTTCGATTCTTCTAATATAACAACATTTTGAATGGGTCATTCCTACTTTAATCTTAACTTTATAACACATCAATTCAGAATAATATAAAACATATCTACAATCATTTAATATGAATTTCCAAATAAGGAAGCTTTGAAATGTTGTCCCATTTTATGTCAGCAAATATGCAAAATTCTTCTCAACCTTGCGATGTAGGGAAACCCTAAGTTTATATGGAAAGGTTTTCTGATAACCTTTTACTTATTTTACGTGTGAACGTATTGCTATCATCTATTATACTATTATGGAGTTGGCAATTGGTTACTTGGTTATTATTATCACCTAATATTTTGTTAAAAAAAGACAAAAAGTTTCTTAAATTATTAATCAAAAGTTTTATTAGAATTTTTTTTCAAATAAAATGTTCGAAAACAGTTTGATTCAAATATATATATATATATATATATATATATATATATATATATATATATATATATATATATATATATATATATATATATATATATATATATATATATTAAAATCTACAAAAAAGAAAACAAATTATCAATTTTAACTTAAATATAATTTGAAAAAAATGATAATTGTTGTTTTCCATAATTTTCCATTTGCTCGTAAGGATACGAAAAATTAAATTTCTCAGATAGTTGAAAAATACGTTCCGCAAAACAATATTTTAAATAATTTTGTAAATAATTTTTTTTTCTCAATGGCTTGTATATTCGCAGACGACTTAAGAGGAAAGTGCAGACAACTTTATAGCAAACAACAAATCGTTATATGTCATGCGATTTCATTTCTTCAAAATTGGGCAAAATGATTTTTTTAGATAACACGAAATGGCAAGTGAGAAGACGATTCTCCCGACAAGTTGACGAAACTGCAACCTACATGCATGTTGCCTCGTCTGCAGTTACATTGGCTATTTTTTTGATAAATAGTTTTTTGGCTATATTTGGATATGTCAGTAACAAATTAGGTTATTTTTGTAAATTTATATTTATATATTGTATTATTTGAAATAACAAAAAATAAAATATAAAAAACAATAGAAAATACACATCCAAATATGATTTCTAATTTCCAAAAATTAAAATGAAAACTAGTTAATTTTTAAACAAACACTTTTTCTTAATTTTTTTAGTGAAAACTGAAAATAAAAACTTCAATCTTTTTTCTAAAAGTCTTTTCAAAGAACTAAAAACGGTGATCTACAACCAAATCTACTCTTAGGCCATCCACTATACAGACGACGAACGGAACCACAAGAACCATCACGAACCACGAACCGGTGTCGGTGTACCGATGACAACCACAAACAAAGAGAGGGAGAAGAAGAAAAAGGTTGGCCTGAGAGAGACACCAGTCATGGTCCTCTGTTCACCCCACCACGAGCCACGACGAGGCACCGGGATGGTGTGCTAGACCACATAAGCCTTCGTCTTGGGTATACACACGCTTGTGTTTTGTTTATATGATTTGATATGATTCATGTATCGTCTAGTTATGTCATGGAGTAAAATTTGTTTTTTGGTGGTTGCGTGGATCAAATTATTACCTTTTTAATAAATAACTATTCCTAATGTAACAATAAACACACTCTAAATCAATAAGGGAGAATTTCATATAAACACACTCTAATATGATATTTTGATGTTAAAGAATAACATATATGAAATTCTCCCATCAAACATTTGATTCAAACAAATACGTCATTAATATTTGCATTTCGATTTTCAAGAGTAAAGGTGACCATAAAATATGACAAACTATAAAAGGAACATAACCTTTGTCGATTTATATACAAAAAGTACTCTTAAAGAATTATATAAAATGCCATTAGACCTTTAAAGAAAAAACGTTGAAGATAAAAAGTAAAAAAGTAAAAAAGCAGAAAGGGAAGAATTATATTTGCAGAAGGCTGGGAAAAAGAAGAAAAGGCAGGCAAACAAACAGGCAGTGCGAGTGTAGAGTGTAGTGTGTGGTAGCATAAGTTTATGTTTGATGTATATTTACATTTTTACCCTCGACTGTGAACATACGGAAGAGACATGGCACGTGGCAGGCATGTGAGGGCGTGGACACTTTAGTTGATCGTGGCTGCGGCTCTAAAACATAGCCACCCAAAGGTTGTGAAAGTGGCATCACCACCACCATCCATCATTATCACAAGATTCTCATGCGTAAACGTTTGCTATTTGCTAATACTATCACAATCTTAAATTACAATTTTACCCCTAAGCATCTAATTAGAAGATTATAATTATAGTTATAATCATGGTCATAACTATGAATCTATGATCTATGTGATTATGGGACTAAATGTCTTAACATAAAATGAATAAAAGAAAATCCCATATGAAGGAGTATTAATTAAATACAAATGGAGCACTTTGTGTCATGACCTAATATTGGTGTTTTTGTTTATCTAATTTATGGATACTGGAGTTGTTTTGCATTATAAAAAGTAAAAATATTAAGATGGTTATGGTTATGGGTCAGATGTGGGATTGACTTTTGAGAACATGCACTAAAAAAAGAAAGGAAGAGTTATAAAGTTTTTTTCCTAGTAATTTGGATCTAAGATTATTTATTTATATATGACTAAATTACAGAATCGATCTTTTTGTTTTATAAAAATATTAATTCTAAATTTGCATTTTGTTGTATTTAACGTCTTGTGGTTTTATCTTCTCTGAATTACGCTTCCGAAAATGGCCATTATATTACAATGACTGATTTATTTATTTTTTTGTCATTTATTATTATTATTATAAATTCGCCCAGTTATGATTTAGAGTTTAAAACATATTGTTCATCTTCGACTTGAAACAAACATCAATCCAAATGTCAACCAAAATGAGTCTCAAAATCTTCAAACTATTTTTGTTTCGGGCCCAAAATCAAATCATTTCGTCAACCAAAATGAACACCAAAAATCATTTCCAACATCTCAGAAAAAACTATTGAAATAGAGAATGACATTTAACAAGAAATTCAATCCCTAATAAGAAATAAAGAATCCCTTCTCATAAAAGGAATACCTTATTGATATAGAGAGTTATATTAGATGATGACGTAAGCAATGCATAATTATCGTGGATAAATAATTGATTTATGTTTAAATCCTTATACTATTTAACCTTTGTGGTTGTAGAGGTTAATTAGCATAGCATCATGTTTACAACAATTAATCAGCAATTAAGCAATTAATCGATACACAAAAGCTGGTCTGGAATTTGTTAGAAAAATTATTTTCTACAAAAAAAAAAAAATCTATATATTTATTTTCGTTATTTATTGTCATCGATGACTATCTCATGGACAACAAAAATCTTATTCGATAAAAACATTTTATGATATGACAACTTCTAAAATGTAAACCCCAAATAAAAACATTAAGCAATTTTATAAAGTAAAAAAAATGAGTAAAACACTATGGTCCGCTAATTAACCCACGGCTCTCAATTCGATTCGTCAAACTTTATATTTACAAGACATTTATTGTTGTGGTAAATTCCTTATATAGAATATTTTATAACTTTGACTATATGACTAAATCGTGATTTTAAATTATTACGTTTCCCGTTACTAATAAATTGAATTTGATTAATATTTTAGTAGCAATTAAGATAAACCCTTGTTAAAAGATATTCTAATTTTGTTCCAATTAAAGCATTTAACAAATTATAACATGAAATAAAAATTCAATTTAAATGGAGGTATAAAAACAGTTTGAATGCACGTAGAGAGAACATAGGGCATGACATGTTCATCCCACTTCTCTGGGGAAGAAGTTTCTCCATAACCGTATTTTCTTCTCTCTTTTCATCTCCTCTCATCTCCTCTTTCTTTTTAATTAATTTCTTTCACAATCGTTAATCATTCATTTCATTAATTTGACAAGACAATCTGTTAATATACGTACTGTTTCCTATATATAATCATCCCTCTCTACTCCATTAACTCCCAATCTCACTCTCTCTCCAAGGTTTCTGAGTTTTCCGGCAATGGCGAAGGTAGTTTTTCTACTGATTTCTACGCAGATTTCGTGTTTTTGATCGTTTTACGTGATGGATTTTGATTATTTTGCAGAAGAAGAACGGAAACAACAACAACAACAACCACCACCACCACAACAACGACAACAGCGACAACAGCAACAATAACAATGAGAATGAAGATAACGGTGGAAAGAAGCAGAAAGGTTCTGGTATTGTAGTGGTGGTTCTGAAAATGGACTTGCACTGCGAAGGCTGCGCCGGTAGAGTCGTGAAAGCAGTTCGTAGTCTCGATGGTGATTTAAATATCTTAATTTCTCTGTTTTTTGTTCGATTTTGCTTCAGATTTCTCGTTTAATTCTCTGTTTTTAAGCGCTTTGTTTTTGAACTTTCGATCATTGAATGTATAGGTGTTGAGTCTGTGAGAATCGGTGACAGTGAGCTCAATAAACTTACGGTCATCGGGAACCTCGATCCGGCAAAACTCCGGCAAAAGGTTGAGGAAAAAACTAAGAAAAAGGTGGAACTCATCTCTCCGGCGACTAAAAAGAACAATGACGGAGAGAACAACAACAACCGATCTGACGGCGGCGACGGAGGCGGAGGAGGAGGAGATAATAAAAAGAAGCAGCAAAAATCATCTTCGGAGAACCAACAACCGCCTTCTGATAAGGCAAAAAACGCCGTTAAGAAAGACGAGAAGAAACCCAAAGAGGTTCATATTAGTAACCCAAAAGTCTTTATTGCTAACATGCGCTGTTTTGAGTGTCAGTTACCTTTACTAATGTGATGTCGTTTTGCTTAACCAGCTATCGGTGACGACGGCGGTTTTGAAGGTTCCGTTACACTGCCAGGGTTGCGTTCGGAAGATTCATAAAATTATCAGCAAAACAAAGGGTAATTTTGGAATTTTGGTTTCTCCTATCAATGTTGGTTGCTGTTCTGTGATTTAACTGTAGATTTTTTTACAGGTTTTATTGAAATGTCGATTGATAAGAACAAGGATTTGGTGACTGTGAAAGGGGCGACTGATATGAAGATGCTGGCGGAGGTTCTGAAGCAGAAACTGAAGAAGGCGGTGGAGATAGTTCCGGCGAAGAAAGACGGCGGTGATGAGAAGAAAGGGAAGGGTGGCGGTGGTAACGACGGAGTGGAGAAAGGCGGCGGCGGAGGCGGCGGCGGAGGCGGTGGCCAGAAGAAGGGGAAGAAAGGTGGCGGCGGAGATGACGGAGACGGAAACGATGGTACTGGTGGGAAGATGGAGGCGTACAAGATGGAGAGTTTTGGAGGTCCGTATCCACATTTTGAATATGGGTCGGGTTATGCGGATTACGTACATGCCCCTCAGTTGTTCAGCGATGAGAACCCAAATGCTTGTAGTGTTATGTGAAGGAAGAAGGGCAAAAATGGAAAATGGAAACACAAAGGGCCAAAGGGGTAGTCACTTGTATATAAAACCGACTAACGTCGTATCTTTCTTGGTATCCTTTTAAATGATATTTAAAATATATTTTTATATATGATATATGGATTTAAATGATTTATCGAGTATCTTTTAAGAAAATTTTTAAAATGATATTTAGAAAGATATGATTGTTATTCTCAATCTTATGAAGTAGATGGAAAAGGGAAATGTATTTTTGTAATTTTGGAATGGGAGTTTAATATTTGCTTTCTTCTTTATGTTATTTACTGAATTGAAATAGTATTATCTGTAGCATCACGTACAGTTGTGGATTTGGAAATTAATGTTTGATGTAATCTAACTTTTCGTTAGTTTCGTCTTTTGTTAAATCATTTTTGGATCTATAATCCACTTCTGATTTCAAATATATTTTTTATTTTGTCCTAATCTTATTTAAAAAAAAAAACAGAAAATAAATCTTATTAGGTAACTAACAATGTAAAAACTAAATAAGCACGAAACAAAAACTAGAAAACCACTTGGAAAAATCAAAATCACTCGTGTTTGTTAAAAAATGATAATAATAAAAAAGAATACCACCTAGGAAATAATAAGAATAATAATACGAGTAAGCTACTCAATGCTTGACAAAATTCAAAACCCAAAAACCTTATAAAAAATACCACCGTGAAATATAGGCTTCACAAGAGCTAAACGGACCATGTCTATATCTATTTATTCTACTTAAAAGGTCTTTTAAAAATAGGGAAAATGACTAAAAGAGGTAACAAAGTTATCAAAATGTTTAAAAAATATCATTGTTATTTTTTTAATATAAAAACACAATTATAATATATTTTTTGTATACAAAATACAAACGAAGTATATATGTGTTTAAATAAAACCTTATGGTAACCGGTTATCCCAGGTAAACGGAAAAATGTCCTAAAAAGATAATAAAATCTCCAAAATGTTCAAAAAATACTATTGAAGTATATTATTTATAACAGAATACCAACGAAGTACACATTTTAGTATAAAAAATATCATTGAAGTTTCTATACTATTAAAAAAATATCATTGTTTTTTCAAAACATCTTTTGTTAACTTCGTTGTTTCCGAATTATTTAGAACCCAATCATCGGAGATCATTCACCATCATATCAGTTGACACCAGTTGTGCACTCTCTTTCATTTTTTCACTTGATCAGTTTGTATCTAAATACAATCACAAAAAAACACATAACTAAGAATCCATCAATTAGGATGCAAATCGTTCAAGTGCTCCAGCACATATTCTTTCTCTCTACTTTGACTACTAATCGTTATCAAAACAGCCACATGACACTGAGTGTTCTTGATCATTGATCTTTCACTACTCCCAAAGAATTAAACGCAACTCCTACTCTCTACATTCACATTTAGGAATTCTCATGACATAACTGAAGGGATTTCGGTAAACAAAAAAAGAACCCTTAAGTTTGCATGCAACCTAAATATTTATAACTAAGAACATCAAAAAGAACCCTAGAAACCCTAGGATAGTTTCGAAAAATAGAGGAGAGGGTTTTAGGATTACATACCTTTTAGTTGTTATAACAAACAACTAGAAATTCCTTTTGAAGATCTCTTGGAAGCTAGCACCACAAATGTCGTGCCTCTAATGGAATCACACCTAAGCTAGCAAGAGGATAACTTAAGAGAGGAGAGGGGAGAGACAATTTTTGTCCAAGACTTGTAAAGGGAAGCGATCAACGAAAACAATGGCTAGGGGTTCCTTATATAGTTGAAGATACTTGGGGCCAAAGCTAGGTTTTAAGAGATAAACCCTAGATTCCCTTGCTTGGTGACCAATCATCCCAATCCCCTTATCCAATGGGCCTTGGACAAAATCATCTAGGCCTTACCCTAGATGATTTTCGTCCACCTCATTCCATGAGGTTCTAGAGCCTTATTTCCTCAACTATCAATATATAACCAAACAGTCCTTGTACTTTTAATTAATCCAATTAATCCCATAATTAACTCTAATTAATTTTTGATTAATTGTTAATTAAATAATATGATTTCTAATTAATATATTATTTTCATAACACATTAATAAACCATTGATTTAATTTACTATTCACATAATAAATTAATCTCTCTATTTCTATCTATCTAAAAGTTATCCTGTCAAATTGCTAGGTTTGAGGGCAACCCAAAAGGGTTGTGCTACTATCAATTCAAGTATATACCAATTTTAGTTATGGGCTTAGACACCTAATCGAACAGTCTCCCACTTTGATGATAAGTCTATAACTATATTTATCAGTATAACTTCTCAATCGATCAACAAATTGTAGCTTCCAAAAGCCGTTGTCGAACTCTGACCGAGTCAGTTACGTGTCCTAAGATAAGTGATCATATAATCCTCCATTCTGCAAGATATCATTCGAACAAGAGACATGGAATATAATCAATCTCATTGTTCAAGACTTTGTTTCCCGATTTCTGATTTGTAATGACTTAGAACTTCTAATTGAACACATCAATTTAGTCATGGTTGGGCCCGACACTATAAGTCAACACCAAATCACTGAGGGGCCCAAAGATATCGCTTTTCCCATTATGGAAAAAGGAACGAATAAACTTTGACTTATATGTTTGCACCATTTACTTATTTAATCATGCGTGATAATACATTTTATAACATCAAGTTACTGATGCGTTTACGTATTATCAATGCACAACCGACTTGTAAACTACTACTCATATATCTTTGTTTCATGATTATATGATATTATAATCTCACAATTACTCGTGATTATGTAACATCCCCAAAATTTTACGGCCAGAAAAGACCGACTTTGTTTATGCTTTATAAAAATCAGAGTACTTCTTTAATAAAAGTGTTGCGGAATTTGTCCCCAGAAAAACATGATAAATACGTTATTAAAACATTTTCGAAGAAACGTATTTTATTCATTTTAAAACGTTTGGGATGTCATCGTCAATATAGGAACATAAGCATAAACAGAACTTACATTTATTTACACTAATGATTTACATCTCCTTTATTCTCTCAGTGAATTATGTCTTCGTATTGATACCTGTGATACAAAGAAAACTGAGTGGGTCAGGCTTGGGAGCCTGGTGAGCATATAGGGTTTTCAACCCACAATAATACATTTATTATATTCAATTATCAACAATCAACCCAAATACCCATCCCCATTATCTTCTTTAAGGTTTTACCCTAAGAATCGATTATACTTTCTTCATTCATTCCTAAGGGTTTACCTAAGGAACTGGCATACAGTCCATTTGCTACCACGGTTTATACAATAGGCACTACGCCGCATAGTCACCAGGGTTCATACAATTGGCACTACGTCTCATAGTCACCAGGGTTTACACAATAGGCACTACGTCTCATAGTCACCTGGGTTCATACAATTGGCACTACGTCTCATAGTCACCAGGGTTTACACAATAGGCACTACGTCTCATAGTCACCTGGGCTTACTCAATAGGCACGAAGTCGCATCGTCACCAACTATTCCATCTACCCATGTTCTACCCAACATTTTTGTAGATATAAATACAAACACAATTTAAATCATTTAACACCCGTATAAAAACATCAATTCCAAATCCATCTCAAATAGATAATTAATATATAACACATAACACATATTTCATAGCTAATACTTTATATTTATGTATTAGAAGAAAGTAACTATGTACTCATGCATATAAACAACAATATATATAAATATACACATAACACGTATTTTATGTGTAAGATGAAAGTGACTATACACTCACTTGATCAGAAGATGATCTGACAGCACTACGTCTTGCAGAAGTAGTGTCTCTTCGTAGATCTGGAAGATCTTCACAAAAGCCGGCTCCTCGCGGGCAGGGCTTCGGCTCGGGAATAACGCTCTTCGGGATTCTCGGGGCTTCGGATCTCGCTTCGGGGCTCGGGAATGATACCGGGGCTTCGGGATATGATTGGCACGCAAATCGAGGAAAAACTTAGAGAGAGGGAAGAGTTTGAACAAGAGAAAATGGCTGATTTCGAGTTCTATTTATAGGCTGAGGGTCTGGGATTACGCGGGGCGTAATCTCAAATTACGCAGGGCGTACTCAGTACGCGGGGCGTACTCGGTTACGGGGGCGTACTTTGACGTCACTGCATGCGTCGATCTGTGGCACTCGAGTATCGGTCAGGCAACTTGCATCCGCCTGAGTACGCGGGGCGTACTCAAATTACACGGGGCGTAATTGACTCGTCGAACTTCTAAATTGCGTAACTTTCGCATACGAGCTCCGTTTTCGACGTTCTTTATATCCATGTGAAGGTCAGACCATACTCTATAACTTTCATTTAGACTCCGTCGGCTAATTTTGACTTTTATTTTTATTATTTATTTTTAGAAGGCTAGGACAGAAAAACTTCGTTATAAATTCATAACTTCTTCGTTTGACGTCCGTTCTCGCCTAACTTTTCATCATTTCGCTACTAACAACGAGATCTTCGATTCTCATTTAGATTGTTTCGGCTAAAAACCGCTCGATCTCAAATCGAGTATTCGGGCTGCATACCGCTAAGTCGGAACTTAGAAAAATCATAACTTCCTCATACGAAGTCAGATTTGGGCGTTCCTTTTATGCACGCTCTCGGTTTAACGAAATCTACGACTTTCATTTAGATCGCTAAGGCTAAATATCGCTCTAACATAAATTCACTTTTTACGTCATTCAGCGTCGTGCCGGTTCTGTCGCGAAACTTCGACAGGTCATAACTTCTTCGTTATGATTCGGATTTCGACGTTCTTTATATGTACGGAATCCTTGTAACATATACTATAACCTAGTTAAGATTATTCATTCTAAATAATCTTCTATCAGAAACTCATTTTTGACGCTTATCGTCTTTAAATTGACTAGCCCTGATCTACGGGCGTTACAATTATCTCCCCCTTAGGATGATTACGTCCCGGAATCATCAACGAAATAGGGCTTGTATAATGATTCCACATGTCATCCTTCCATCCTAAGTAATCACCGTGATGCTCAATCTTGCACCTGCTCTTCGTACTATGTTGGCTTTCAATCGTAACCTTTGAGTTACAAAATAGGTCCTTATTGAGGACTCCTTTTTCTTCTCAGGATAAATACTTTCCTTTATCTATTGTAACAGACCGATGGGTCGTGCTCTACTGACCTCTCATCGCATGATGTAATGCTTAGACTTTGGTCTCTTAGAGTTAAATTCCAAAATGGAATATACCTTCCTTCATATTCTAATGTGATATAATCACATTTCAGCACGTAGCATTTCTGCCTACAAACTTCTTTTAACAACGAGCGTGACACTATCAATCGTATTAACTTCAACCTTCTGACTTAAGTCGGATGTTACATCTAACTTGGTTCTCTAGACCACGTAACATACTCCTCGTAGTCGAACTCAAATTTAAACATGACCACTAGGGTCGGAACAAGAACCATCTTACTAGTCATTACCGAAACAATGGTAATGACATACCAGAATAAAGTGGAATCAATCACTAGCTTCTTGGTAACCTTGTGACTTTCCCTGATCCAAGTGCGAGTCCTGTGCTTCCGGTAGTATATGCATCTACTACCTTTCACACCTACTCATACTCGTCCCAAGTATTGTCTCTCAGTCGAACCAAGTCACTATACAAAAATCACACAATCATTTAACACATCAGGTACTAAAACCATAAATATCACATAAATATCAAAACCAGGGTTTACAATATAACTTGAAATGATTACACAAAAGTTCAAGTTCACCCTATACTATGCCTTTAATTGGCTACATCATAAGTTGATCCTTGGATATAAATTCCTCATTCTTGATTCGCTTCGTCGAGGATCATGTGGAATGCCCTTGGCTGTGGTGGTGCGTTTTTCTTTGGGCAGTCTCTAGAAATATGCCCTTCCTCGTTACATCCGTAGCACACCTTTTTGTTGGATGCGCACTTGTTGGCGTAATGCCCCGTCTTCCCACATTTGTAGCAAGTCATATCCTCGCTACACTTCCCGAAGTGTTTCTTTTTACACTTCTCGCACCACTTAGCTTCATCTCTTCCTCCAGATTTCGGGAATTTGGTTTCTTTGTTGATTATTGAAGATCCTTCATGTTTCCTTTTCTCTCCAACTTCAGCTCTCTCCAGACCCTTTTCTTTTATTTGGGTTTCAACATTTTTGGCTGCCCAGATGGCGGCTTTCAAAGTGGTTGCTTGCTTGACTATCGGACCAAAGTCCGCTGGTAATCCATTGGCAAACTTGTTGACCTTGGAAAGTTCAGTTGGAACTAGGTATGGAATAAGCTTCATCTTTTCCGTAAAGCTTGTGGCATATTCAGTGATGCTCAATTTTCCCTTCTTTAGATTCTGGAACTCATTGTTGATTTCCAGGAGATCCTGCTCAGAGCAGTATTGCATTTTCAATTGTACCATGAACTCCTCCCAAGACATCTTGCTAGCTTCCCCCTTGGGCATCGAACCGGCCAGTAACTTCCACCAGCTCAGTACTCCAGATTTTAATAGGGGAATTGCAAGAGCGGTCTTCTGCCTGTTGCTGCATTCGCAACTTTCAAACATAGTCTCCATTTCGGAGACCCAGTCCATAACTTGCACCGGCGTCGGGCTTCCGGATAGACATGGTGGTTTGGATGCCATGAAATCCTTATACTTGCACCCACGACCATCATTTCCTCCATACTGGTTATTGCGTCTAACCACTGGTTGTTCGACTTGACCAATGATCCCACTAAAGTTTTCTCATTCAGACTGCCCTCCATTCTCCTCGGGCTCTTCTGCTTGAATTGACGGTTCTTCACGATTCTGCCTAAGCAGACGTCTTGTTTCTTCCATCTGACGATCCAACATCATTTGAATCATCATTTGTACACCAGCCATTGTTATCGGCTCAGGTGCATTAGCTACGACAGGCACTTGTTGAATTACAGGCGGTTGATTCCTGTTTTCATCAGCATTTCCAACTCCGCTTCTTGTTCTCACCATTTTTTTTATCTACACACCGAATAATTTCACCTTATTACTCCAAACGATTACATGCTAGTTCTAATATCGTATACAATACGCTTAGAAACCTAAACACATAAACCTTCAAATCCGGTTGGCAACAAACCGTAGATCCGAACAAATAATATCATATATGGCAACATATAACATTTAGCACATAAAAGCATTTTAGGCAACTTTCCTAAAATAAACTAGTGCTCGTGTCTAAAATTTATCAGACACACATCTCACAATCTCCACTTAGCATCTTAAGTTTAAGTCTAGAAATCCTACAAATTCCTAACTAATGCTCTGATACCAACTGTAACATCCCCAAAATTTTACGGCCAGAAAAGACCGACTTTGTTTATGCTTTATAAAAATCAGAGTACTTCTTTAATAAAAGTGTTGCGGAATTTGTCCCCAGAAAAACATGATAAATACGTTATTAAAACATTTTCGAAGAAACGTATTTTATTCATTTTAAAACGTTTGGGATGTCATCGTCAATACAGGAACATAAGCATAAACAGAACTTACATTTATTTACACTAATGATTTACATCTCCTTTATTCTCTCAGTGAATTATGTCTTCGTATTGATACCTGTGATACAAAGAAAACTGAGTGGGTCAGGCTTGGGAGCCTGGTGAGCATATAGGGTTTTCAACCCACAATAATACATTTATTATATTTAATTATCAACAATCAACCCAAATACCCATCCCCATTATCTTCTTTAAGGTTTTACCCTAAGAATCGATTATACTTTCTTCATTCATTCCTAAGGGTTTACCTAAGGAACTGGCATACAGTCCATTTGCTACCACGGTTTATACAATAGGCACTACGTCGCATAGTCACCAGGGTTCATACAATTGGCACTACGTCTCATAGTCACCAGGGTTTACACAATAGGCACTACGTCTCATAGTCACCTGGGTTCATACAATTGGCACTACGTCTCATAGTCACCAGGGTTTACACAATAGGCACTACGTCTCATAGTCACCTGGGCTTACTCAATAGGCACGAAGTCGCATCGTCACCAACTATTCCATCTACCCATGTTCTACCCAACATTTTTGTAGATATAAATACAAACACAATTTAAATCATTTAGCACCCGTATAAAAACATCAATTCCAAATCCATCTCAAATAGATAATTAATATATAACACATAGCACATATTTCATAGCTAATACTTTATATTTATGTATTAGAAGAAAGTAACTATGCACTCATGCATATAAACAACAATATATATAAATATACACATAACACGTATTTTATGTGTAAGATGAAAGTGACTATACACTCACTTGATCAGAAGATGATCTGACAGCACTACGTCTTGCAGAAGTAGTGTCTCTTCGTAGATCTGGAAGATCTTCACAAAAACCGGCTCCTCGCGGGCAGGGCTTCGGCTCGGGAATAACGCTCTTCGGGATTCTCGGGGCTTCGGATCTCGCTTCGGGGCTCGGGAATGATACCGGGGCTTCGGGATATGATTGGCACGCAAATCGAGGAAAAACTTAGAGAGAGGGAAGAGTTTGAACAAGAGAAAATGGCTGATTTCGAGTTCTATTTATAGGCTGAGGGTCTGGGATTACGCGGGGCGTAATCTCAAATTACGCAGGGCGTACTCAGTACGCGGGGCGTACTTTGACGTCACTGCATGCGTCGATCTGTGGCACTCGAGTATCGGTCAGGCAACTTGCATCCGCCTGAGTACGTGGGGCGTACTCAAATTACGCGGGGCGTAATTGACTCGTCGAACTTCTAAATTGCGTAACTTTCGCATACGAGCTCCGTTTTCGACGTTCTTTATATCCATGCGAAGGTCAGACCATACTCTATAACTTTCATTTAGACTCCGTCGGCTAATTTTGACTTTTATTTTTATTATTTATTTTTAGAAGGCTGGGACAGAAAAACTTCGTTATAAATTCATAACTTCTTCGTTTGACGTCCGTTCTCGCCTAACTTTTCATCGTTTCGCTACTAACAACGAGATCTTCGATTCTCATTTAGATTGTTTCGGCTAAAAACCGCTCGATCTCAAATCGAGTATTCGGGCTGCATACCGCTAAGTCGAAACTTAGAAAAATCATAACTTCCTCATACGAAGTCAGATTTGGGCGTTCCTTTTATGCACGCTCTCGGTTTAACGAAATCTACGACTTTCGTTTAGATCGCTAAGGCTAAATATCGCTCTAACATAAATTCACTTTTTACGTCATTCAGCGTCGTGCCGGTTCTGTCGCGAAACTTCGACAGGTCATAACTTCTTCGTTATGATTCGGATTTCGACGTTCTTTATATGTACGGAATCCTTGTAACATATACTATAACTATTCTAAATAATCTTCTATCAGAAACTCATTTTTGACGCTTATCGTCTTTAAATTGACTAGCCCTGATCTACGGGCGTTACAGATTAATTTAATGAAGTAATTCTCTGAGCGTGGGTTAATCAAATACTTAAATCTCCATTTCCAAGTACTCATGAACATTGCAACAATACTATTGCTACGTCTAAAGCTCTTTAGATAATCTACAATTCCATTTATGACAATCTTAATTCACTACTTAATTCCAAAAGTATGATCAACTGTAGAATTTGAATAATCATATTATTCGGGAAGTAGAACATGTAAAAATGAAATACAAAATAAACAATTGACAAAAGGTAGTAAACAAACTCAAATAATTCTCTATTATTTAATCACCAAAAGTCAATTACATTTACTTTATTACAAGTTTCAAAATAACTATCTAACTACTAAAACTAATATCATCTCTCAGACCAATGTTCCTTGCATGTTGAATGTGTTTTTCCCTACTCAGACCCTTTATAAGTAGATCTACAGGATTCTCTTCAGATGATATTCTCTTCACAGTGAGGTGATCTTCTTCTACTCTATGTCTGATAAGATGGTACTTTCTGTCTATATGTCTTGATCTTCCATGATTTCTTGGCTCCCTTTTCAAGGCAACCGCTCCTTCATTATCACAAAAAAGTTCCATTGACTCCTTAATTTATTTTTAATGGAATGTTACAATTCTCCCCCACTTAAAATAGATTTCATCCTCGAAATCAGCTCTCGCTTCTACTTCAAGATGCACTTCCCCACAACAACCAAGATGAATGAAAATCCATGGTATTAGTCGGTCTCCGAGCATCTCGTCCAGACGCCGACACTCTAATCTTGCACTAAAAGGACATCACCACAATTAACTTCTCTCATATTGAAATGGACAACACTCGTAGTCTACTTCGACAATCTAGCTGAGCTACGCACTATCAGCATTGGGGCTCACCCCCGATTAGATGATAGCAGACAAGCAAACCTTCAACCTAAGCTCCTAACACCCTAGGGTCTAAGCACAAGAACGCCCTACAAATGTCATCACCACCATGTAACATCCCGACTCCCAGGTATTTCTTTTATTGTTTATTTATTATTTATTATTGGTATTTCATGAGTGAATCGATGAGTTGTGAGCCTAACTCGTCGAGTAGAGTCCGATTTGGTCACATGGGTTTAATGATCGACTCGATGAGTCAGCGAGTTAACTCGCCGAGTTGGCGTTGTGAGGTGAAACCCTAAATCTCCAGGGGTGGGGCCTATTTAAGAGAACTTATGTCCTCATTTCCGCCTCACCAGCTGCCCAACTCCCCTGTGTGAAACCCTAAATGTTTGCAGTGAGCTAAGAGAGTTATAGAGCTAATCTTTGAGTATTCTAGTGCATCTTTTGAGGAGAAGAGGATATTATCCAGCAAGGAACGAGGAGAAACTTTTGGATCTAGTGCTATATCGACCAGAGCTTATGTGGAATTTAAAAATCCTACACCTTTCTTATCTTATTGGTTAGATCTCATAATTATGGAAGTTAGGGCTTTTACCACCTTTTATTGGGACATTGAGTGCATTGAGTCTATCAAGAGGTCTAGACTTCAGATCTGGACCTTGTGAGGTCCATAGAGTCCAAAGGTCCCAACTTTATTCAACCATATAAGATTTATTGTTCATAAATACCCTTGTTAGAATTGTATTGGTATTTTGGAGCAAAATATGCCATGCATTAACGTAAATATCGAAGATTTACGTGACGTTTGAGCCTTGGGAGCCTAGATCTAGGGTGTGGAGTAGTAGATCTGCCTTAAAACATCTGAATGAGAATTCAGACTGAAGGGACTTGTCGAGTCAACGAGCTAACTCGACGAGTCAGCTAAGGTTTTCCTCGATGAGTCTGGACAAGGGTGACTCGGCGAGTTGATGAGACAACTCGGTGAGTTAAGTTGGGTTTTTGCGACATTTTGAGGAACAGTGGGGACTTGGTGAGTCACATAGGTGCACTCGGCGAGTTGGGTCAACATGGGCAGTTGACTCGAGTGTTGACTTCTGTTGACTTTAGGGTTTAGTCAAGACATGGTTTATGGGGGCCATAAAGGGGTAAAATGGTCTTTTGCCCATCTCAAGAGTTAGAAAGCGTTTAGCGTGAGTTATATGACATTGTGATCTTTATGAGTTAATTAGAGATGCTTATTACGTGTAGGCGGAGATTAGGCTGTTCGAGGGGTATCCAGTTTTCGTTGCTTACTTACGATGTAAGTCTTTTCACTATACTTACCATGAGTGGTATCTATGTGTGACTGGAGGATCTTCTGTGCTTATTTGAGTTATGTCATATTATGCATTTTGTCTGTGTGATATATATGCTATATTCTGTGTTTTACTGAGATAGGACTGGACGGTCCAAATCGAGTTGTGGGACTGGAGGGTTCCACTGAGACAGGACCGGAGGGTCCAAACCGAGCTGTGAGACTAGAGGGTCCTCACTAAGACACACGACCGGAGGGTCCACACCGAGACACATGGGGCCAGAGGGTCCATGCCGAGTTATATCCATGAGAGGCTTATTATTTGTGTATGTAGTATTTAGGGGAACTCACTAAGCTTTGTGCTTACCGTGTTGTTGAAGGGTTTTGAGCATTCTAACACTCCTATGGTGTACATGCAACCCTAGAAACCTTGAATCTATGATTTCTCTATTATACATGTAAATTTGATTTATCCAAGGTTCTCATCTAACTAGCATATCATGGGGGGCTTGTAATATAAAAATAGTAGAATGACTTACCTTTTCTTATGGTTGATTTATTGGAGCTTCAAGAGCCTAGCACTAATAGTGTGAATGCCTCAAGTGGAATAACAAATCACCAAAACAACGTGAAAGACTTTGAGAGAATATGAAGCACTCTAGAAATCGGCCCACCCTTTTTCTCACACACACTAGTGCCATTTCATGTGCCAAGACCTATTTATATAGTATGGTGGATTAGGGTTACATCCATGTAAACCCTAATACCCATGACCTTTCATGTGACAACCCGAAATTTATTCCGTCATTTTTTAACCCCTTTTCCGTTAATAAGCCTCGTTTTATTTAACTGTCCGTTAACTTTTGGACTGGCTAATTAATTTGGGACTTTTTAAATGACTTTGTAAGGGTTGAAACAAATTAGAAACGCCCTCATTAATCCCTTGGAAAATTTTAGTTTCAACCAAGTCAAAATACGACCACTAAATCGGGTGCGACCAAAAGCCCCGTTTAACGGCAGTATCGGGTAGATTTCCACTGAGCTCCAACTCAAACCCATATATAAGGGTGAGTGGAGTCCATTTGAGACTTTTTCACTCTCTCTCCACTCTCTCTCTCTCTACAACTTATTTTCGAGCCAAAAACGTCTGTTTCGAGCCCCAAACGAGTAAGTAATCTACCCTAACATGTTGTATAGCTTAATTAGCATGCAAATTCGAGTTTAAGACATCAAATAGGGGCAAGATTATGTGTTTACGGCCCAAGAACACTCTTGGACCTTGAACACCCTTAAATGGGGTTTTTTTAAGCCCCAAAACCCCTCTAAACTACCCCTAAGGCTTAGATATGGCTAAATGACTTATGGGAACGGACTTAGAACACCTTGAACTTAACCCTTGGGGAGTAAACTTGAGTTTACTACCCAAGAACATGCTTGGGCCGTAAACTCCTCTTCATGGGGAGTAAACTCGAATTCAAGTGTTAGAAATGCCCTCAAACACCTCCTATGGCCTTGGAAAATGTCTAGAAGCAAACCCCATTGAAGCAAAGGCTTTAAACATTTAAGAAACCAAGGAAATAGGAGTTTATGGATGTAAACCCCCATAGAATTGGTCGATGGGCCGTAAACTCCCATTAAGTGCCCAAATGATGCCCTAAACTCTTCTTTTGACTTGGAAAAATACATAGGATTTTATTCTCTACCATTTAAGACCCTAAAACACAAAAAGAACATGCATATAGGAGCTTACGGACATAAACTCCTTGTTTAGGGCCGTAAACTCCCCAAATGGTCCATTTGATGCCTTAAATCCATTCATACACTTTGTATTTGGACCTAGCTTAATTCTTTGAGTGATATAAGACCTTTTGGCATCCTAGAACACCCTCACCATGAGTTTACGGCCGTTAACTCATGGGGAGTTAGTCCCAGGGCCGTGAACTCTATAAAGAGTTTACTCTTGAAGAGTAAACTCCCTATCTAAGCCATACACACCCTTAAATGTTACCCGGGACACCCCTAGCACTTAATCAAAGTGTTTTCCGCACTTTAGGATGCGTATACTTGTTTAATTAGTATTATATGTACTAATTGTATGTAAACATATGTTATCATATGTTAATAGGTCACTAAGTGTGTTCAAGTCTTTACTTGACACCGAGCGCCCAACCGGCACCTTCGTTCGATCCACTTACAACAGGTGAGTTCATACCCCTGAATTAACCTTTTTAAATGTTTTTACATGTTTTTATGGGGGGGGGATACAAGTTAAACATGCCAGTTATGATATTAATCACATGTGATTGATAACCCGCATGCCTAAGGATTTCTTACACTGTCAACTGTTTTACCAAGTATGATGCTGTAAATGGTTTTCTAAAACGTTTTTACTTGTACAAAGCTTTCCTTAAATTGACTCTCGCACTGAATGTTTTATCAAAGTTTCATTAAAAACTTACTCATGAAAGGTTTTCAAGGATTTCTAAAGGTTTTCAAACTTATTTTACAAAAGAATACCAAGTCGTGATTTTCTTAAGTACAAAGGTTTTCTAAAGTTTTCATCAAAGATTTCTTCCATGTTTTTACACTCCTGCTTTGTTAGAAACTACTGCTTCGTTATACTTTTACTTAGTTAATACTCTTACTTAGTTAAATGCTACTACTTTGTTAACGCTTTTACTTCGTGATTCGCTTTTACTTCGTGATACGCTCCTACTTCATGATACACTTATGCTTGTTAAACGCTTCTACTTCAAGAAATACTATTACTTCGTAAACGCTCCTACTTTATTACCGCTTCTACTTCACGAACCGCTCCTACTTTATTAATGCTACTACTTCGTAAACACTTATACTTTATTAACACTTTTACTTAGAGAAACGATTCTACTTCGTGAAACACTTCTACTTTGCTAACGCTTCTACTTAGTTAAATGTATGCCTATACTTGTATAGCTATATGAATAATGGTTAAAGGACTTAGGAAGACTAGTTCACCCTATTTCCTTTTCCTCATTTGGATGTGGTCTGGTGGGATTGGATATCCATCCAAAGGTCGTTTGATCATTAGTTATATATCATGTATACATGTATAGACGTATGGGTTTTACATCGGTCGGTTCTGTTATGAGTCTCTACTGCTAGTCCAACACTTTCATCAGAATTCACTATTTGGGATACATCTTCAGGACACGACCTTCTCCGTTGTCTAGTTGGTAACCAGAGTCTATTGTAGGGAGAGCGGACATTGTGTGTATAGATCTATACGTGACTGACACCCTCGCACCCTGACTGCTAGCTACAGTCCATGGCCTACCAAGCCAAGGGGTGACAAATGTCATATTCACACCGACGCTTGCAGGGCGTCAAGTACTCTAGTGTCGATTAGTATGGTTACTAGTATCTCCATGTTACCTTATAATTCATGGTCTTAAGGTAACAATATTTATCACTACATGCTGGAAACACACTCTTAGAATTACACTGTTTTAGA